>NC_066885.1:23770341-24085978 GCF_022985175.1 Labeo rohita | reverse complement strand
GGTCAGTTCATTAATTATTGAAAGAAATAAAACATTATCTAATAAGATGCAAACTTATATATATATATTTTATTAAAATATAACATTACATCATTTTCATATGTAAACTTATATCAGAGTTTATAGATATGGTAAACTCAGAAGGTTGCACTTTTGAGCTTCCATGTTTATTAATATTTATCTATAAATTATAAAATATATTATTTAATAAAATGCAAACTTCTCTTTATGTATTTTATTAAAATATATAAAAATATATAATTTTTATAAGCTTAAATTTGAGATTACAAATATGATAAACTCAAAAGGTTGGCACATTTGAGCATCCATTTTTAGTAATTTATTAAGTAATTATTAGTAAATGATAAATAAAATATATTATTTGTAATATCAAAATAATAATTTGTAATGTAAAAAAAAGAAGTAAAATATATATTTAATAAAATGCTAACTTTTTAAATGTAGTCAGAGTGCAGGTATATTTGTCTGTATAAAACTGTATTTTTTAGTTAAGCAGAGTAAAAATTTTTTTTTTTTTTTTTTTTTTTTTTTTTCTGGTGTCATCATTGCCCTGTGCAAATACTTTTTGCTGCGTACCGTATGTGTTAGAAATAGTAATTATATAAATATGTGCTAAAATTTTGGCTTTGTTTAAAGTATTATAAGAGTATTGTACCAAATATCAAAAATGAATAGTGACATGAGTGTATTGTTTCACCCTTAATATATACTGTAAAAAATAAATAAATAAATAAATAAATAATTATTGTTCTAATTATTACTTTTACAGGTGTTTTATTGATTTTTAATTTTTCTGACTTTTTCATGTCATTGTGTTTTATGGTTAACGGAAATGTCTGTAAAATTATATATATATATATCGTAGAATTACTGGATAGAACCCAAAAAAAGTACTTTTTTTTTTTTGTTTTTTAATATATACATACATACACACACACATACACACACACACACACACACACACACACACACATACATACATACATATATATATATATATATCAGTAAAAGCTATTTTTTCCCCCCTAATTTCGATTATTTAAACATTTAAAATGGGAAATGAATCTGTTTTATGAATGACCCGGGGGAAAAAAAAACACTCACAGCTGCCCTGTATTTCTATACATGATATCCTTCCCTTTGCACAAAGAAGAAATGTCCTTCCATCCCTGCAATTATGCAAAATATATTTTAACCAATCATCAAAGTAATGCCTTTCAAAAAATTATACATAATCAGGATTTTGATGTTTGAAAAGCATATTAGTTTTCTTTACCAACTAGAAACCTACATACCAACTACTAGTAACATTTGGCTTCATTAAGTTTCTTTTCAGTTCTTGCATATTAAAACACTCATTTGAATATTTATAGAACCCAGCAAAAGCAGAGTAAAATGTTGGCTTTGGAAGTCCCAACGACACTGGCCTCTTTGCATCCTGTTGCGTCCTGTTTTCCATATCCTCTCTGGTTATAAAAGGAGCAGGAGCAGAGGAAGGAGGGGGGAGGGATACAGTATGTGTGCTACAGGAAACTCACGCAGCCCTTTGACCCCGAACCATTGCCTATAACAGCGTCTTTCCTGCTGTCATAATGTACTTATCTCTCTGAGACCACCTCACTGCAAACATGCAGCTTTAGATGTTTATTTGATGAAGGAACGACGAGCCAAAAAATGTGGGAAAAGAAATATCTGTTGTTGACTATCACAGTAATGCAGACGTGGAGTGTTTCTCACAGTTTCGTTGTTATTTTTGATCTGTTGATTCTTGTTGATTCTCAGCCAGGCTTGCATTGCCAAGATTGCTTTGAAAGGACTTGTGAGTTTATTATCAGTGAATATTTTATATTTAAATTATATTATATTATATTATATTATATTATACTATATTTTATTATTATATTTGTGTGTGTGTATGTGTATATATATATATATATATATATATATATATATATTATAAAAAAATGTATTACGTGCTGTTTACTTGCCATTTTTTGCACCAGTATTTACATGTTGCTAGGCAACTTTGGTTTAGAGGTCCTAAGTTCATTTTCTCTTTCAGCTTCATATCACTTATTTCAGTGTCTCTCAGGGATTTCCAACAAAGCCTTCTTCACTTTCGCTGGCCATCTGCACAGAATATAGCCATAAAACAATTTTATTGCATCTAATACAGGGCTGTTATTGTGACGCATAATTATAAGGCTTTTATCAAAATGAAATGTTGTGTAAGCATATTATCATTAAGTTATTGGTATAACAGATATTAAATATGATGATGATTATTAAAAAGTAACTGATCCGTTGAGAGATCTGTAACATTTACATTACAAGTGTGAATCTAGGTTACCCACAGTTGATCCTGAGAAGTATTACACTTTTTTTTTTTTTTTTTTTTTTTTTTGGTAAATGTGGCACTTCCTTTTCTGGAACTGATGAAGCTACTGAGCTTACATTATTATCCGGTATAGGTAGAATGATTAACCATAACTATAATACTGTATATAGCCTCTGGCTCTTATTTTATCTTATTTGCCTGGAAGTGTAAGTGAAGGGCATTTTGCCACATGAACTTTGGACTCATTTTGGCTTTGATTACATTCAAATTTCCCTTTTCCAATGGATCGCTTGTATTAGGGTTGCATCTGATAAATAGTGTGTTACTGTATTAAAGTCACAAATAAGAGCTTGGATGTGTTGCTGTAGCATGTATTAATGAGGAATCAGCCTGATCGGATGCTAGCTTTCAAAACAACAGTATAAACGAAGCATTGTTTAATTAAAAGAAAATGAGCAACAACAACAATAGTATTCACTCACATGGATCTCCAGTTGGAGTTCACAAATGTTGGTTCACAACACCTCACTGAAAATAGTCAGAGTTATGACAGTTTCATAATTTTAAAGATCTTGTAAGTATGTTTTATACATTATCAGGAATTTATAAAAGATCAGGAATAAAAACAACATCTGCATAGTTATGCTTTCCTAAAAGTATATAATTGGCTTAAAATACTCTTTGTGTGTCCAGTCTACATAAAATGTTTTTTTTTTTTTTAATGCTTATTTATTACTCATGGAAAAATCAAGTCATGGAACTTTGGATAGAATGTTTAGTATCATTTTTAACTACTCCACAATTAAAAATATATTCATGTTGTTAGAAAGATGCACATTAGAATTTTAACATAATTAAAATATCATTATGTTGGGCCCTATGAAATCCGTTTTATTTTTTTTCCCAAATTCCATGTTATTTTTTTTTCCAAATTCTGTTTTGTTTTTCTGTTTACATTTTTCGGGATTCTGTTTTTAAGTCTAATTAATTGAAATCATGAAACTTAGACAAATTTTAAACTTATCATACATTTTTAAAGCCCTATGAAATATATGTTGTGTGTTTTTCTCAAATTCATTTTTGTTTTTACCAAATTCTGTGTTTTCTATTACATTTCTGGATTCTATTTTAATGGTTTCATTAAATTGTAATAATCAACAGCATCTCTAATTAATTGATTTAATTAAAATGTAACTGGTAAATAAATTCTGGTAAATATTTTCTTCTGGTTTTAATAAAATAATATGTATTATTATTATTATTATTATTATTTATTTTTTATTTTTTATTTTTTATTTTTTTCCAGAAATACTGGAATACTTTTTACATTTTTCTGGTAAATACATTCTGATAAATATTTTCTTCTGGTAAATATTCCTTAAAATAATGTTTTAATAATAATTTATTATTATAAGTAGTAGTACTATTATTACATTTAGTAATATGTTTCTGTCATCGTTTCTTTAAATTAATCTGAACTTTTGTTGTATAGGGTTGCTGTGAAAACCTTTAAGTTTCTGTTTGTATATGATATAAAGATAGTATTTCTCAAAAGAAATGGTAAAATGCTCATGAAGTGACTCTCAGAGCAGTTCTTACACAATGTAACAGCAATTTATTAAAAGCAATTTATTAAATTATTAAATTACATTTTTAAAGCCCTATGAAATGTGTTTTTTTTTTCCCCTTAAGGTTAAGTTTTATTTTGACTAAATTCTGTGTTTTCCATTAATTTTCTGGATTCCATTTTAACGGTTTCTCTAATTTTTAATAATCAACAACATATAATTAATTGATTTAATAAAAAAAAAAAGTATTATTATTATTATTTTTCAGAAATACTGTTTTTACTTTCTGGTAAATTCTGGTAAATATTTTCTTCTAGTAAATATTCCTTATAATATATGTTGTAATAATAATTTTGTTAGTAGTAGTACTATCATTACGTAATATTTAGTAATATTTTTCTGTCATTGTTTCTTTGTTAATCCGAACTTTTGTTGTATAGGGTTGTTGTGAAGACCTCCAAGTTCCTGTTTGTATGATATGAAGATAGTATTTCTCAAAATAAATGGTAAAATGCTCATGAAGTGACTCTCAGAGCAGGTTTAGAGATGATGTTCATGTGTTTATGTGCTCATAGAAGCAGCAGAGGCTGAAAACACCACATGCGCTTCAGTATGTGTGTAGTAAAAATGTGACCGCCATTCATGTACACAGAGATACAAAGAATATGCAGGATTCATATTTAAATGGTATTTTTGCAGCTTTATATTCACAGACACTAGTCCATATCGTGTTTTGATTCAAGTGACCTACTTCTGATTTATTCATCCAAAATTTGGCAGATTCCGTGTTATACAGTAAATTCCATTTTAATGACTGGATTCCACGATTCCATCCGTGTTTTCTGCATCACCCTAATTATGTTTTAGTACATCACATCAAACATCTCATTTCCCAAGACTGATCCAGCACAGACCCGAGCATTCGGCGAGAAGTAACGTGCCAGATAGTTTTCTGATGAGCAATGCTTCAGAACAGAAGCATATACCCAAGCCTTGTTCTGAAGTCTTTGTTCCTTTCAAAAGACTCATGTGAGACTCGAGTGATGGCACAGATACACTTCTGAGCATATAATGAGGTTAGTTAGCATGCTTGACAATTGATAATTGCGCCGTGGGGAGCTCTTGGGACCGGGCCATCGTCAGAGTGCCAGAGAATGGGAAATGTTACCCTGGACCAAACCTGGAGCCGTTATCTCGTCCTGCCTCACTCGCACAGCAAACGTCTGTAAAGTTGGCGCTGTAGTTTTGTCAGGTATAATAGCGCCCTAGTGATTAGCCATTATTGCTTTTGTAGACTTTGACAGCAGTTCAGTTACAGGTCATGTAGTCTGCAACTCTCAGTGGATCTCGTGGATGTCATCCACTGCTTCAGATAAATCACCTGATCTTAATAGGGAATTATATTGAACACTGTAAGAAGTCTATGGTTTATTGTCGGATCAGAGAGAGATCAGATAGGGCCACCAACTGTTCTCTCAAGAGGAGAGTCTGTGCAGATAAAGATGGCTCAGAAAGCGGTAGCGTCAATCCGCTGTTACAGGATAAGTCCATACCTGAAAGGAATAACAAGATCATCGAAAAAACATATGGAGCAACAAGCCAGGAGACCAAAATACCTCAACAGAACTGCAGAAAAGTCCTTGAACCACAGTAGATGGCACATTTGTCTGAGAATGGCCTAATTATCCAAAACATCATTAGATGCTAACACATTTTAGAACACTTTTTTTTTTTTTTTTTTTTTTTTTTTTTTACTTTTCGACCAATCAGACCATAGTGGTGTTTGCTAGGGCATGCATCACAAATAATATTGTTTATACTTAGAGTATGGAATTTGAACAAACTGCATGATTTTCAGTATGTGTCGACTGACTATCGGTGCCAGTATGAGGCATTTTTAATGCGGTATCGCTCATTTACAAAACCGATAAAATAATTTAAAAGCATTTAAAGAGTTTTTGTCAGAGCCCTTTTATTCTTAATTTTAATTTAATTTTGACATTAATTTTTATTTTTACACCAGACATATCAGTTTAAAATATCGGTGATCATTCTACTTGATTTGTAATAATCGGTATCGGTATCGACCCTGAAAAACACATCGGTCTACCCCTAATTTTCAGCTCACATGAGTAAAAAAGAATAAATTTCCATACACATTGTTTAAGGATTTGCTTTGTTGATTGTAGGGATCCCAGAGTCCTGTATGCTGACTTTATTCCTTTCTAAAAGAGTAAAGTTAGTATTTGTGGCCTGAATAACCAGATTGCATTTCAGATCAATTGAACTGGGTCTTGTGTATGTCTCAAACCACCTCTTGAGTTTGAAGTTTGAGCGATCAGATCTTGCATCTTGGAAAGTGTTTACACTTGGTATTTCATGATTCAATAGACATCTGATCAGTAAAGATGCATGACGTGATGACATCTAAGTACATCTATGAGACTTGATCATCAATGATCAAGAGTCAATTGACTCTTTTGATTTAGGCCAGTAAACAACCTGAAAAAAGGCCTAGCAACCACTCAGAAAGCACTAAAACTGTGCCTTGCATCTCTGATAAATGACAGAACCGAAGTCATTCATTTTCAATGTACAGGAGCTTTGTGACGTTCCGACCAAATGCTTATGCCGATTTTTGGATATAATTTAAGCTTTGGATGTATTGAAATATTTCAGATTCTGCAACAGAGACTGTATGTGACCACCTGACATGATGACGTATTATGGAAAATCCACCCACTCCTTATTAAGCCAAACGTTTCTCACTAGGCATGCTGTTTTGATTCTCTAAGCAATGTGACATCACATTGCTTAGGCCCCACCCACAGCGGCTGGTTTTACTTATTTCCAGATGTTATAATAAATGATCTGACATTCTGGGGACACTCAAGACCAATATTACATCTTGTAAAAAAAGGGGCATAATAGGTGCCCTTTAATCAAGTGCGAGGTGAGAATTACCAACACTTTTGCACTAAAAAATGTATTTTTAAAAGCTATTTCTGTAATTAGCCTTCCTGTAGCTCCAACAGTAGAGAATGGCACTAAGAATGGTCATGAATGTAAAATTGGTGGTATTTCAGATATAATTATTACATAATAACCTGCTATGCTTTTCTTTTTACATTTTGCCAGTCATTTATTTTCTGCACTCTAAAAATGCTGTGTTAAAAACAGTCCAACTTGGGTTATTTAAATATTGAACAGAACACATTCTGGGTTATTTTGACTCTATTTTGGGTTAACTGTTTTCACCCAACATGCTGGGTTTTTTCATTTAAGTCAACTATTAAAAATTGCTATATTGCTGGCTTAAAATGTGCTGGAAACTAAAAATCACATGCAGAAGAATTATAGAGGCAACAGCAATAATCAAAAGATGCATATTTATTATAAAGCAAGAATATTCATGGACAAAAATACAAAAAAAAATACTTTGCGTTTCACTCATGGCTGAATGATGCTGTGACTGACTCCATAACCTGCCTATAAACAAACGGTATTGACATCAGAAAACATATTATAAAATTCAGTATTATAATGAATAAAATCATTTAGTTAGTGTTATATAAGGCAAAAGGCATTTTTATCATGTGAAACGACTGCGGCTGATACATTTAGCTGACTGACATCTATCCCTATATGTTGCTTTGCATAAAATAGAATGATTTACAGCACAGTAAAGATTTTATAAATGAAATAAAATGTATACAAACCTTTATTTCACTGAAGAAGTGCACTAAATCGGTGGCGCTGTGAACCGCTTTCTCCTGTAGAGGATGCAAAAAGGCCGCGCTCCGACTGTAACTCAACAACTGGGTTGTTTCGTCAGAGACAGTCTCAACTCAGCGGTTGGGTAGAAAAAATAACCCAATATTTATTAACTCATTAAAAATGACCAGCACGTGGGTAAAAATATTAAAAATTACCCAATAAAATGACCCAACAAGCTGAACCCAGCATTTGGGTTAAAAATTAACCCAGCATTTCTTAGAATGCATAAAAACCTCCCAGCACCTGGGTAAAAATATTAAAAACAACCCAATAAAATGGCCCAACAGGTTAAAAAAATAACCCAGCATTTTTTTTTCAGTGTGTGGACACTATTCATTTATTATACCCATGGTGGACAAGTGGTGGGTAACGGTTACTTCATGGGTAGTCTTGTGTAGCCTGACCTTCAGACTGAGGGCAGAAGGTCTGGGAAAGGCCCACCCAAGAGGCCATATGACCGACAGGTACGGCAACCAATCACGTTTCATTTTGTGCCGCATCATGTTTAGGGGCATGGAAATGTCGCCACAATAACAGACCGGTGTGTATAACCAAAGTCCCTTTAAGGCAAGTAATTTCGCTCGGTGGCCATCTTTGAAATGCCTCTTGGGCAGGCAAGTGCATCTCCTATCTATTTGAATGGGGAAACATCAAATTCTCCAAAACTATTCACCAAGCTTACACTTAAATTTTATATTTGAAATCACCAATGAAATCTGACAACAAACTGCCTCATAAATATAATTCCTTATGCTCTAATAGCGTTAAAAAAAGCTTATTTTTCAGGTGAAATCAGCCAGTGTGTATGCACAGTACTACGTGCAAGTCTCAAAACGCTGACTGTTTCTATAGCAAACAGGACTTCTAATGGCAGCTGCAGTGACACGCTGACTTTACTAGTCAACGATTGGCTCTTTCATTGGTGGGGCTTTGCGGCCATAATGAGCGTTGCATATTTCCCCATTCCAAACTGTACGAGTGACAAGTCTTGGGTATCCTATAGTCTTTGGTAAAACTCTCTGACATATTTTAAAGATTCTATGCCGTGAACTTTACATTTTTCGCATACTTTTGAAAAGCCAGCGTTTAGATGATCCTGATAAGCGCTTGTTGTCACAGTTGTAAACACGACGGCTTTCTTCTTACGTGAGGGGGTTTAATAAAGGTTTAATAAAGGCTTTCTGATGCGTTCCAGTGGATGACCAAGGACGTAAGCATAGTAAGCTCTGGTGAGAAATTACAAATGCAGAAACACAGAGGAAAGAGCAAAACAAAAACACCAATCACCAATCAGAAGTACAAAATGAGGATTTGTAAAGAAAAATGTTGGAGGATTTTGATATAAGCCAAGGGAGACTGGTTTTCCTTTGCTGTAAACAAAACTTGGTTCTCACGAGACTAGTATATTCTCACCAGAGCTTACGCTACGTCTACACTCTACGTCAACCGCTTGAACGCCACTCTCTCGTGAAAATGCGTATCGCAACACAAGCGACAGTTTATAAAGTTTTAAATATGGATATTTTTTTTACACAAATACATCAATTCACTTCACAAGGCCTTTATTAAAGGAGAAGTCCACTTCCAGAACAACAATTCACAGATAATTTACTCACCCCCTTGTCATCCAAGATGTTCATGTCTTTCTGTCTTTGGTCGTGAAGAAATTATGTTTTTTGAGGAAAACATTTCAGGATTTTTCTACATATAATGGACTTCATTGGTGCTCCAATTTTGAACTTCCAAAATGTAGTTTAAATGCAGCTTCAAAGGGCTCTAAACGATCCCAGCCGAGGAAGAAGGGTCTTACCTAGTGAAACGATTTTTTCTGAAAATAATTATTTTTTTTCAATAAGATGGAGTTTTTCACCATACTCAGTACTAAGACGATGAAGTTACATGTGATTTGTAGTAGTGATGGGAAGTACGGATCATTTTACCAACTCGGATCTTTGAGTCTCGTTCAGCAAAAGGAACAAATCTTTTTTCGAGTCATTTTGTTCATTTTAGCAAAATATAACATATAACAAGACAAAACTATATTGCAATAAGAAACAGAAAAGACTAAGTCTTTGGTCTCACCTCACCTCTTATCTGACAAGTTTTCGGGTTTGAGTCATTCATTCATCACGTGACAGCCCCATAAGATGAACGAACGACTCAAAAAAACCAGAGGACTCGAAACAGGTAAACTAATTCCAGTACAGAACCTAATAGGATGTTGCTCATGCGTGACTGAACGGTTCACTCCCCGAGACGACTCGTTCTTCCGAAGTCACATTAAAGATTTGTTCACAATGAAAGAATCGTTCAAGAACGACCCATTACTAATTCATAGCATTGTGGACGGGCATCCCAGAGCCTGTGCTACACGAGCTTCTGTGCATAAAAAGTATACACATTCTTATTTTTCGCTAGATAAGACCCTTCTTCAACGGTTGGCATCGTTTAGAGCTCTTTTGAAGCTGCATTTAAACTACATTTTGGAAGTTCAAAATCGGGGCACCTCTGAAGTCCATTATATGGAGAAAAATCCTGAATCGCTTTCCTCAAAAAACATAATTTCTTTACGACTGAAGACAGAAAGACATGAACATCTTGGATGACAAGGGGGTGAGTAAATTATTTGTAAATTGTTGTTCTGGTAGTGGAGTTCTTCTTTAACCACCTGGAGGTGTGTGTAGCACATCTTATGATGGATGGATGCACTTTATTGGGTGTCAAAATCTCAACACCCATTCACTGACATTATAAAGTTTGGAAGAGCCAGAACATTTTTTTTTAATATAAATCTGATTGTATTTAGATGAAAGAAAAAATTCATATACACCTAGGTTGGCTTGAGGGTGAATACATCATGGGGTAATTTTCATTTTTGGGTGAACTATCCCTTTAACAATGCCACCAGACTACCCTAGGAATGACCTAGCAACCTCCCAGGACAAGCTAACAATTCTCCAGCAATCATTCAGAACACCGCGACATTGCGGCAGCAAGATTTGCATGGGAAAGCACCACTCACATTGTCTACAGAGATCTCGTTTCAGTGTGCATTTGTACATTATGCATATCAAGACTTTGAAGTGGCTAAATGTAACAAGATGTTTTGTTATTATTATTACCATCATCTGTACTAGAGACAACCTTGTCGACCTTCGCTTGCAGCATTCTAAAAGACATTTTGTTTACATTCGCAGGGTTTGTGTTAAACAAAACAATTACTTTTCTGTTGGACAAGCTTTGCATACAGTCAGCCCAGTCAGTTTTTAAATATGTGTGTGTGTGTGTCTTGCAGAGCTGCGGTGTAGCTGCGGGGTGCAATGGAGGATGGGAAGCCTGTGTGGGCGCCCCACCCAACCGACGGGTTCCAGCTGGGCATGATAGTGGACATCGGTGCGGATGCGCTCACCATAGAACCTCTCAATCAGAGAGGAAAGGTAAGACGACAGCTTTACTGCCCTTGAAATGCATCCTGTTAGCATTTAACCAGTGACCAAGCAGGCCATTGATTTCACGCCACGTTATCGTGCCTTATGCATTCATCAGAGGGAAAACTTAGCTTAGTTGCTAAGCACCTTCGATGCCCTATCGCTCCATTGAGACCAGAGTACCTCAGGCGATCATGTGATCAGCGTTTCTGCTGACGTGCTGCTGAGTTTTTCCCACCACACGCTTGATTAACTTCATGATGTATAAAAGGCCTCCAGGTATCTGAGCAATAGGTAAAATGTGAGAACATGTGTATGTGGAATAGTGCTATGCCATGTAAGGGTGTCATTTGCAGGGGCTTTGAATAAGTGATGAGCTGTACCTGCTGCAGGTGTGTGGATCACGTTACACTCAGGGCAGGTTCATTAGACGAAAAAAGCCACCTGTGTCTCAGCTGCTTACACGCTTGCTCCCTTAGAGACTGTAGCACTGTGTGTGATGTTTCTGAAAAATGAAAAACCAAAATGGACTTGTGAGGAGATTCTCTTGTCTGAAAGTGGTGTAAGGTGTTTTTTAGGGTTAGGGCTCTTCCTTAGGAACTATAATTTTTGATGTGATGTGTTGTCCGTTGTTTGTGGCTCTAGTTATTTATTCAGAAATGTGTTAAAAATGCAGTTCATACCAATAGACCTAGTCCCAATCCTGGCTATTTTGGTAACAATGTGGAGCTGTCTAAACATGAGCGTGGGATAGTTTGCAGATTCATTTTGCTCAAATGTAAACAAAACAAAATCCAAAGATGTTGTGCAGCACCTTCAACTCCAAGAGACTTGATTTTATTTAAAAAATAAGACATGATTTATGAATAAATTTAATCAGACAGCAATAATTGAACTCTAACCCTACTATCATCACATCTTCCCCCCCCCCTTTCTTTATTTCTTTCTTATTTATTAAAAATATGTTAATGTACACTGATGTTCAAAAATTTGGGAAATAATATTGCAATAAAAAAAAGCAATAATATTGTTAAATATTTTAAATATGTGAAAATATTTTCAAATGTAAATTATTTCTGTGATACAAAGCTGAATTGATTCATTAATCCAGTCTTCAGTGTCACATGATCCTTCAGAAATCTTTCTAATATGCTGATTTATCAGTGTTTAATATTGCTTAATATTTTGTTGGAACCTGTGATAAAATGAACAAGCATTTATTTAAAATAGAAATCTTTTGTAACAATATAAACTTACATTTAAACGTTTGTTGTTCTTTCTGAAAGGAATAAATATTTTTATTCACCAAGGTTGTGTTAAATTGATAAAAAGTGATCGCAAAGACTTACACTGTAAGGAAAGATTTCTATTTTGAATAAATGCTGTTCTTTGTAACTTTTTATTCATTAAAAAATCCTGAAAAAGAATCATAGGTTCCAAAAAAAAAAAAAAAAAAATTAAGCAGCATAACTGTTTCCAACATTGATAATACACTGTAAAAAAACAACTTAAAAAAAATTGATTTAACTTAAAAAAGTGTTTGTGCTGCCTTAAAATTTTAAGTTTACTCAACATGAAATGTTAAGTTGTACTACATGAAAACGTGGATATTTGAGTTGAGTAAATTTAAAATTTTAAGGCAGCATGAACACTCACTTTAAATTGAAACAACTTGTTTTAAGTTTTTTTTTTTTTTTTTACAGTGATAAATCAGCATATAGACATTGCAAGTCTGCATGCAATGACTTAAAATATGCTGTTAAATTAAATGTTTTTAATTTCTAAATCATGGGTTTCCTGAAATAACTTCTTAAAATTAAGTTAATATTAGTTATGTGTAATCTTTTCATAATATTTAAAAAAATAAAGAATAAAATAAAATAAAAACAACAAATTTACTCATTAAAATTTGCAAGAAGCAAGAGTTGCGATTGTCTTTTCCTCCCATATATCCAGGAATTGATTACATTGTTGTCATTTGCTAACTGCTGAGATCTCATGTGAGTGACAGATTGCTGAAGGTGATTGATTGTTGTCCTGTCCCTCGTGCTAGTGGTCATGTCATCAGAAATGAGAAGAGAGGTTGTTGCAAATGGGAAGCGAAGTTATTTTGATTAAAATTTACAAAGGCACATGACATGTGGTGTCATGCGGTGTAGACACATGCAAGTAAAAGAACGGAACAGGAAAGTATATCATAGATGGGATGCCTGCAGACTCTTTGTCAAGAGCAATAAGTCTCTTAAAAAAAATATTATACTTTCTTATGAATAAGTCAGATCAAGTTGTAAAATGTCATGTGGTGCAACTCCTAAAAAAAATGTATGAACAATAAATTATGAATTATTCTTTTGTAATTATTAAAATGATTTTTTTTTTTTTTAAATGAAATAACAAATTATAGTATTCGTAAAACATACTTTTACTTTACACTCAGTGATGCCATAGAAGAACCTTTTTGGTTCCACAAAGAACCATTCAGTCAAAGGTTCTTTAAACCAAAGACAAAAATGGTTCTTCTATGAAGTGAAAAGAAGTGAGTGTAAAGTAATTTTAATTATAATTAAAAATGCAGATTTTTTTTTTTTTGTTTGTTTTCAATTTTTTCAAAACCCTGTGAAACCAACATAAATACAAAAATAACTATTTAAAACTATAGATTTTATTTTCTTCATTATGGACTTTCTTTTTGTCAATGGCTATGTTTCAATCACCCTGTTTTTATGTGCATTTTGAAATATCGGCAAATTTGAAAAAAATAAAAAATAGTTTTTATGCTCGTCTGAGGTGGTTTTTGACTTGTGCAAAAAATAGTTAATGCAAATAATGGGAGGTGGAAACGCATTTGGAAAATAAATTTGTCCATGCGCATCAAAAAGTAATGTGACTTTGCACAATAGGACGATAGGATCTCAAATGTTTTGGTCATTCTGAAACACCAAAGAAAGTCTGCCGTTCAGAGTATTGTATAATTGCCTCCCAGAACTTACAGAACTGTGTTCCCAAAAAGCATGCATCCACCTTCAAAAGTAATGACTGCATTTATTGCATCAAGGTTGTTTGTGTTTTTTAGCGGTAGATGATATCCATGACATGAAGGCAGATAATAACTTTCCTAATGTAAATGGCTTATATAAAAGTGAGAGAGTTGAATAATGTAAAGCAGGAAAGTCAGCAGGGCTGAGATGGGTTTTCTGGGAAAGGTCATCCTGTCTCATCTCGCTCTAAATAACGCCCTGGCGTGATGGGCAGTTTTGGGTGTCTTATAATGTGTCATGTAATGGATTTCGCAGCTTACGTTCTCACCTTTCACATTAACATGACTTTACTGTTTCTTCTCCGCATTATGGCCGCCATTAGACACAATCAATCATGGCTGACCTAGCACCGCTCTTCGGTGTCATTTGCGCAGTCGTAATGTATGAAGACCTTGAGTGTTTATAGCTTTACACCTCACTGAAAGTAACCAGACAGAGTCGGAAATGAGAGAACAAACGGCTGCCATCATCTACTTGTTTTTGGTCCCATTAATCATCTGTGTGGTTGTAAATGGTGTGCGCTTTTAATAATATGGATAAATAGTGAAATAGGTCAATGTGGGGAGTTATTGTTAGGCCAGCTTTTTCATTTGGCCACAGTTCACAAAGTTGACACTTCTCGTTTTGATTTTGCAGACGTTCCTGGCTCCCATCAGTCAAGTCTTTCCTGCTGAGGACGATGTGAACAAACATGTTGAAGACAACTGTAAGTATATGACTTTGTTGGAGTGCATCAGCCATAAGTATTGTTTAATATTTAAGCTCATGATGTTCAATGATATTTTCATATTTACTTAGAATATATTAACTTAGACATTTACATATTTACTTCCAGGTTCTCTTATGT
Organism: Labeo rohita; assembly: GCF_022985175.1. NCBI lineage: Eukaryota > Metazoa > Chordata > Actinopteri > Cypriniformes > Cyprinidae > Labeo > Labeo rohita. The sequence goes on along the minus strand of NC_066885.1, from coordinate 24,070,961 downwards.
ATTTAAATGAGGCCACTCTTCTGAACAACATCCGTGTCCGTTACAGCAAAGACTTGATCTATGTAAGTCAAATCCTTGTTCAGAATTCTTATTGTCCATCATTTCAGTGCCATTTTCCAAGGCCAAAACTACACAAATACTTGGGCAACTCATAACATAAGCACGGTCCTGTTTTACAGAATTAGGGTGTGGTCACATTAGGAAAATTTTGCAGATGAAAAGTCTATTGTCTGTTGTCAGTAGGGTAGTGATGTATGAAAATCTGCTCACACAGATGTCCTTTCAAACCAAGTAAAAAATTCATTGATTTTTAAAAATTACTTATAAACCCTTAAAAACAGACTTACTGTGACCTCTGAGGTTTTTCATTGATGTTATATGTTTTTGTTGAAGCCATCAGCCTGCATTATTTCAACCTACTTTACAAAGGATTGTGTTTACCAGTGCAATTCTTGATGGAAAAACTACATTACCCATGATTCTGTAAAGAGAAATTCATGCTAAAAGATCTCTCAGTGAGTGGTTGTAGCTGGCTGGTTTGTGTTATGGTTTAGATCTCTTTATACCATGGTCTGTCTGAATACTCGATTTTGATTGGCTGCCAGGTATGCAATAAATGAGCATTATCACATGAGTAGTAGCTGTAATATCACATGGCTGTAAGTGTGATATGACGTTTATGCAAGAGTACGACGGCACAAGTGTGTCAATAAAAAAAGAGACATCAACGGAATGTCTTTGAAAACCCTCTTTTGTGTGAACTACTTCCTTCCGCCACAGATTCAAATCTCAGTTTGACAGTTTAACAGTGGAGCCCAAGCCTCCGTTACTAATTAGAAAACGTCACTTTAGAATTTGCATTAAAAGCTTACTGTATTAGGAGAGAAAGATGGACTGTACAAATGTGATTACCTGCATCTGATACATCATTCATCCTTCAGCTCAATCTCATATTCACAATAAAACATTAGTTTGAATATCCACTGAAGCAATATCTTTGTCATACTATATTTTCATCTGTTACAAGTGATTTCCGATGACAGCGCTGCTCAGTGCATTTGTTGGTTGTGTCTTACAAGGTGGTGTTGAAAGTAAAAATAACTTCCTTGTTAACTTGACAAAGACTTCTTAAAAATCTCTATCGGAAAAATCTATCGGCTTCACTGTCGCCCCCGTTTTTCATTGGTTGGACAAACAGACACTGCCCAATACTCACACCATTGTTAGAGCCAATGTTGCTATGTAAAGCAGGTTGGGACACTCAAATGAACAGATTCATGTTTTTCAAGCACCACAGAGCCTACCACAGAATTGACTCTGAATATTAAACTGAGCATTTTAAATTACACCTTTAACCTAAATATGTGTAACAAATTGATTTTCTGTTTAATTAAACCCTCATGAAACAGCATTTAAAATTTTAACACATTTGGATCATTAAATCTTAAAAAAAAAAAAAAATCCATGACGCATTTAAATATATTGCCTAACAATCACCTCAGGGCACTGTAGGACTTCCAGATTCATGCTAAACCCCTTACATCTCATTGGCAGGCACGCCTGCAGGTACAGAGCTGATGGGCATGTTATTGTCGTGCTCCAGTAGCCCTTATTAGCCTCTCATCTGAGAGACGGCGGTCCCGCTGTCAGCGTACGCTCATCAGCACAGCGCCCGAGCCTGTCAGGAGACGGCCCAGGCCCTGCCCTAGTGTGACTGCACGTCTCAGATGACCCAGCTAATCCTGCCCAGACGCTATCAAGTTGCCCAATGCACTTAATTAGGTCCTGTGAGGTAGCGCCGCTCCACACGGCGCAGCTAACCTGAAAGTGTGAGGCTTTGAATGACAGCAGTTAAAACATCAACCACTGTTGGGACTGAACTGTTTGTCCAAAATATGGAAGAGTGTGAATACACAATCACACACTTGATAATGAACCTTTTATATGAGCATGTGTGTGTTTCATTTCAGACGTCTGTTGCTAACATCCTGATTGCTGTGAACCCATATTTCGACATCCCTAAACTCTACTCCCCAGAGACCATTAAAAGCTATCAGGGACGCTCTTTGGGGACACTTCCTCCTCATGTGTATGCTATTGGTGAGTGGGCATTTGAACATCTATCTAATAGGACACTTGAGGATTCAGTTCTAAGTCTTTTGTAGTTATTTTTTTAGATAGCTACAATGTTGACAGCGATTTTTAACAAACGTCTGTCTCTTTCTCTGTTTCTGTCTCAGCGGATAAAGCCTACAGAGACATGAGAGTTCTGAAGATGAGTCAGTCCATTATTGTGTCTGGTGAATCGGGTGCTGGAAAAACAGAAAACACAAAGTTTGTTCTCAGGTATGATAAGTGTCTATTCATGTAATGACGAAAACACTTGCATACAGGTTTTTAGTTTTTGCTATACCTAGTGAAATTAGGACAATTTTTCTTGAAAATATATTGAAAACCTATTGTGGTTTTCATTTGTGTGACTTGATATGTGGCTTTTTCCACATGTGTTTGACTAAATCTTGAAGGAAAAAAAAAACTGGAAGAGCTTAAAACTTCTGATGGTACATTTTCCACTGATGTAATAGTGTTAGAAGATGTGAAATCCATAACAGTTGTACATTATTCTTTAGCAGGCGGTTTTTATGTCACTTACATCAGCAACAGACTATAATGTTTACAATTTGCTTTAAATCATGTTAGCATGTACACTACCATTATAAAGTCTGGGTTAGAAATGAATACTTTAATACAGCAGGGGTGCATTAAAGAGATAGTTCACCCAAAAATGAAAGACCTTCGTTCATCTTTAAAACACAAATTAAGATGTTTTTGATGAAATCCGAGAGCTTTATGACCCTGCAGACAGAAACGGTAAGAAATAGTTGAAAGTCGTTATTTTAGTTTTCTTTGCGCACAAAAAGTGTTCTCGTAGCTTCATAACATTACGGTTAAACCGCTGATGTCACATGGACTATTTTAACGATGTTTGACTACCTTTCTTGGCCTTGAACGTGGTAGTTGCGTTGCTGTCTGTGCAGGGTCAGAAAGATCTCAGATTTCATCAAAAAATATCTTAATTTGTGTTCTGAAGATGAATGAAGGTCTTACAGGTTTGGAGTGACATGAGGGTGAGTAATTAATGACAGAATTTTCATTCTTGGGTAAAGTATCCCTTTAAATCGGTCAAAGGTCAAATGTTTTTTTGTCCAGTAAATGCATGTTGCTCCAGTGATCCAATGGTAGCATGTTGCAGTGTAATGTATCTGCACTACAAAGTAAGTACAGTGCCTTGCAAAAGTATTCATACCCCTTCATTTCATGTTTTCTTATGTTAAACTGCTTTAAATTACTTTATTTTTCCACATCAGTCTACACTCCATACACCACAATGACAAAGCAAAAGCAGAATTGTCACAACTTTGTAAATTAAAAAAAAAAAAAAAAAACTGAAATAAGTACATTGTATAAGTGTTCATACCCTTAACTCAGTACTTTGCTGAAGCACCTTTACAACCTCAAGTCTTTTTAAGTATGATGCGACAAGCTTTGCACATTTGCATTTGGCAATTATCTGCCGTTTTTTCCTCCTTACCTCTTCACCTCTCAGTCTCTGTCAGCTTGGATGGGGGCACATTTTCAGGTTTCTCCAGAAATATTTGATTGCGTTCAAGTGCAGGCTTTGGCTGGGCCACTCACGGACATTCACAGAGTTGTCTATAAGCCACTCTTGCTGTGTGCTTTGGCTCATTGTCCTGTTGGAAAGTGAACCTTCTGCCCAGTCTGAGGTTCTGAATGCTCTGGACTGGGTTTTCATTAAGGCTCAGTATTTTGGTGCATTGAGCTTTTCTTCTACTCTGGCGAGTCACTCAGTCCCTGCCGTTGAAAAACAGCCCCACAGCATGAGGTTGCTACCAGCACACTTTACTTTTGGGATGGTACTGTGCAGGTGATAAGCAGTCCCTGGTTTCCTCCAAACTTGATGCTTGGAATTGAGGTTCATCCGACCAGAGAATCTTGTTTCTCACAGTTTGAGGGTCCTTTAGGTGCTTTTTTTTTCATGTGTCTTCATGTGTTTTCATGTGTCTTCACTGAGGAGAGGATTGAGTTTGGCCACACTGCCATAAAGCCTAGAGTGTTGCAGTGATGTTTGTCCTTCTGTAGGTCTCTCCTACAGTATCTTCACATACGACCATGGAGCGCAACTAGAGTGACCATCAGCTTTTTCGTCACTAGTCTAACCAAAGCCTTTCTCCATCAGTTGTTCAGTTTGGCCAGGAGACCAGCTCTAGAAAGAGTCCTGGTTGTTTCAAACTTCTTCCATTTTGGATGATGGAGTCTGCATGCTTCTGTGAAACTTCAATGCAGCAGAATTTTTTCTGAACTCTTCCTCAGATGTATGGCTTGATGCAATCCTGGCTCTGAGCTCTGCAAGCACTTCTTTTGACCTCAGGTCTTGGTTTTTGCTCTGATATTTATTTTCAGCTGTTAGACCTTTTATTGAGAAGTGTGTGCCTTTCTAAATCATACTCATTCAAATGAATTTGCCACAGGTTAACTGCACTGTAGTAACATCTGCAAGCAATATGAATGCTCCTGAGTGAAATTACAGCTGTCCCAGAAAAGGGGTATGAATACTTATGCAATGGAATCATTGAAGCTTTTTAGGTTTTTAATAAAATGTAATAAAACCCCCCCTTTTTTTTTTTTTTTTAATTTATTTATTTTTTGCTGTCACTATGGTATATGGAGTGTAGATTGATGTAGTAAAAATGTATCTTAAAGCAAAAAAGCAAAAAAAAAAAAAAAAAAAAAAAGAGGAGGAGTGAAAAATGAAGGGGTATGAATACTTTTGCAGGGCACTGTATGTTTTATGTTTTGTTGAATGAGTTTTGTCATTTTCACCATGTCTTGATACTGTCTCTGTTTAATTTCAGGTATTTAACCTCAACTTATGGAACAGGTCAAGATATAGATGAGAGGATTGTTGAGGGTAGGTTCTCCAAAGACACATGGGCCTGGTTGTGTCTGGTACACTAGTCTTTGATCTTTGCATACGATGCAAAATTTGTTTTTAAATAATATGTCTGTTCTGTGCAGCCAACCCCTTGCTTGAAGCTTTTGGAAATGCAAAGACGGTCAGGAACAACAACAGCAGCCGGTTTGGAAAGTTTGTGGAAATTCACTTCAATGAGAAGGTAAACTTTCTCTTACTCTGAAGATTAGAGCGTGACCGCTGTAAGAGTTACTAATTGTGTTCACCTTGTCTTCAGAATGCAGTTGTGGGTGGATTTGTCTCGCACTATCTGCTGGAGAAGTCTCGGATCTGCATGCAGAGCGCAGAAGAGCGAAACTATCACATATTTTACAGACTTTGCGCAGGGGCTTCGGAGGACGTCAGGAACATGCTTCATCTCAATTCTCCAGACAACTTCCGGGTCAGTTTCCTTTGTATTGTGCGTCAGGAAACTGGAAAGCAGGAAACTCTGTGTTATAATTGATGCAATGAAAGCAATCTGACAACCGTGACCATAGCAAACAGGCTGTATCAAAGCACACGACTGCAGAAAGTGCCAAATGAAGTGACAGAGCATTTTATCAAAAATAAAATCCAATAATACCTTAGTTTATGTGATTTCAGGCCTACAGTAAAATGTTGATGTACCACTAGATGGCATATTTGCTTTACAATGATAATGAATGTATTTTAACTTCCCTCATTGTGTTTGTGTTTCCCTCAGTATTTGAATCGCGGCTGCACCAGATACTTTGCAAACAAGGACTCAGATAAACAGATCATGCAAAACAGGAAAAGTCCTGAGGTACGTTAAATCATCTGTGTTTGGGAATCATTGGTTCGTGTGATGAGTCTGTTTCCTCCTACACATTTGTGGCAAATCTGAAGTAATAAGCAGCTCTGAGCTAAGCTGTAGTAAAGATTTCATATTTGTTTTTGATGTACGATCAAATCCCTGCCATTTTCTTTGTTCGTGTAGTACAATTAAGACTAGAGGACATGCTGAAAGAACAGACCTTGACCACAGCCAGAATCTCTGAAGTTGCAGGATCACCGTTTGGCCTGAAAAAGAATTTGTTACCCTCAGAAATTAGTTCACGTCTTTGATGAATTATGTAAAGTGTTATAAATTCCAGCATTGTTGTGTTGTGTTTTGCACACAGCCCTCTCTGGAGACCGAGCCCAACAATTGATGTTATTGTTATCAAGGGCCATTATTATAAATCATCGTTGTGTTGAATCCCTCTGGAGGTGATGAGATATTCATTAGCTGCTGTTTCTGTTGGTGCAGGAGTTCATTTGCTAGCTCAACGCCGTCTGTTTCACTACAGTTTCAGATCTGAGATTAGTTTCATACCCCAAATTCGCAGATGGTACTTTTGTTGTTTTTTTTCTCCTTTTTTTTTTTTTTTTTTTTTATCATCCTTGAACACTTGAATATCATGCTGATGAGCTTGGGTCGGTAGTAGGATATTTATACAGTCCATTTTTAATTCTGAATCAACTAAGATTTTTCTTTGCTCAGGCTCTGGTCCAAAACCTAGTGCATGTACAGGCAACAGCCTTTTTAGGAATGCATCCTAACCAAGGAAACTTATAAGTGAACGATTTGGATCTCCATAAAAAAGACGGGACGTCTGCGCCACACAAACAGAACTCAAATTGACTTGACTGACAGTTTTTAATCTATCCAGGTTCGAATCTAATTCCAGTCTGTTTAAATTGTGACATAAGGAATACTTATTATTCACAGGTCCAAGTCTGTCCTGTTGAAAAAATCAGCATATGCTAGTTAGGTATGTTTTGAAGGCAGCTGGTTTGAGCTGGTTTAAGGTGGTCCTGACCTGGTCATAAGATGGTTATAAGATGGTTTAAGCTGGTCATGTGCTGGTCCTAACCAACTGCTCATAGACCAGTTTGGAGTAGATGACACAGTTACGTCACTTGCAGCTGTGCATGCATAGTGGTTGCAGAAAAACACTGGTAACAAGTGGAGATAAACGGGTAAAATCCATGGAGTAAGAGAAAATATCAAAATCGGAATGCAAATAATTTTTATAGAATACTTTCGTCAAAGACGCCATTTGAAGCTAAATGCAAATAATATCGAACCGTTCGGTACGACATCCATGGTTCAATATGTGCTTGTGAATTGCGGTTTTTCGGTTTTGCATTTAAATAACTTCCTTGTTTTATTTCTTTCAAAATTTGCTGTGTGCCCACGATTTCACATGCTGAAATGAGGAAACTCTTCCCCGCTTGTATTTGAAAAAGCAGCACACGCAGAGCGTGTTCCATTCTAATGACGTGCAATGATAAGCCTTTCTAAACCTGTTGTCCAACAAAAGAGAACATTATAACTTATTTTTACTTCACAGCATCAGTCGAGTGTTTGAAATAACTTCCTTTTGTGATCTGATGTGGCTTCTTATCATAGAATGAGGCAGACAATAAATTCTATACTGTATGTCGATTATGGCTTACAAATATCATTATGAAAATCATTATGAAAATACCTGAGATGGCTTGAAGAACACAAATAAACCATATATTACTGCAGACGAGTGTTTATTTTCCTTACATTTCATCATTCAAAACGTTTAGTGTTATGCCTTTATCCATATTAGAGAAGCTGGAACAGAACGTAATCAGTGCTACTTCTTTGACGCATATGTGAATTTTCTGCTAAAATAAAATAAAATAAAACCCATCTTATTTTGCGTAAAAATTGGAAAAATAATACCTCTCTCAAAAGAATATTAAGCAGACATTTAATAATCCACGCTTTTCCAGTGTACAGAGGTTTACAGAAGTATTTTGTTGTCAATTAAATGCAAACAATTACTCTGATGTGGCAAGCTATCAAAACCGAACCGAACCGAAAACCGAGGTTAAAAACCGAGGTACGTATTGAACCGTGGGCTAATTGTATTGTTGCATCCCTAATGTCTACATAATATTCACATATGCTGTTTATAGGGGACCTATTGTATTAGCCCTACAGTTACAGCATGAAATATTATTTAAACCTATCACTATTAACATTTTTACATTTATTTATTTTATCTCACAATTCTGATTTTTTTCTTGCAAATGCAAGTTTATATCTCCTAATTCTGATTTTATAACTTGGTTTAACTCAAAAATAGTGAGTTCGTCAATTCTGAGGGGAAAAAAAGCCAGAAGTGTGGGATATAAACCCCTATTCTGAGCCGAGGGGAAAAGACAGAATGACGAGTTGTTTTTCCATGTTAGAATTGTGAGATATAATCTTGGAATTGCAACAAAGTCAGATTTTTAAAATATAAAATCAAATGTACCTTTTTTTATTATTTCATTCCATGGCCACTTGAAAACCGTCATTTTCTGTCACCAGATAGGCTCCGCCCATAAAAAGGTCATCCCTGTTTCGGATCTGTAAGGCTATCCCACTAACGTCAATTTCGTTATATAACAATAGTTGTTGCTGGGTGACAAGCTCTTGCAATATGTGGACAACATTTTGAAAATTACATTTAATCAATATAATCTATAATCTTTTTAAATTTTATACCCTATCCATGTAGTTCTCTAGCCGTAAAGGCTATCTCTCTTGCGTTTTCTGCAACCATGATGTACGTGCATCCCGGATGTTTACAAACCGATAATTAGTCTATAACCAGCTCAAGACCAACTTAAAACAGCTCAGGACCAACTTAAAACAGCTCATGACCAACTAAGGACCATCTTAAACCAGCTCAAATGAGCTGCCATGCTTCAAAACATAGCTAACCAGCATATGCTGGTTTTATCAACAGGGTCTACACTTTAAGCTGTTTATGAGAAGTGTATATTTGTATTAAACATTTAGGCTAAGCTTTTAAGAAAAAAGGGTGCCAATATTTGAATGATTCATAAAAGGTGAATCACTTTATAGCCATCTGAGATTTGGTTAGTACATGATTTTTTTTTTTTTCTGTTGTATTACAGCACACTGTTAGTGTACAGTATATTAGCAATTAGCAATTATTCATTGCTTTTGGCTTCTGATAGAGCATTTAGATTCAGAAATTATCATGTGTAGCCTAAACAAGCAGATAGATTTAGATTAGCATGCTGCTAAGCTAACAGAATCATATTCTAATAAGCATAAAAATTGCATGAAATAATACATTTTTTTAGTGATATTTTTCAGATTTTAGTAAGATTTCAGTGTATGGATGTATATGGATTTTTTTGTCCAACTTGTTAGCCGTCTTAAATTGAACTCGATGCATTTTTGGATTGTCTTCTGAACTAAATTTATGATATATGATACATAAAATATATTAAAGGCAAATAGAATTTGGCCAATACTTGCGCCCAGTGGTTCTCAACCTTTTTTGACTTCAAAGCCTCTGCTTTTTCAAATACCGCTTTTTTTTTTGAATATTGTTCAAAGACAATATTCAAAGCCCCCCAAGATATTTTTCATATCTGCTGTATGCCATAATGACAAAGCTGCTCATTTTAATATTTACAGAAAAAGTAGAACTATTTCATTTAAAGTTATTTAATTAAAAAATGTAAATAATTGATAATTTTTATGATTATTATAATATTATAATATTTTTTTGTTTTTGTAAAATTGTATTAATTTCCATGACTTTTCAGGTCTAGAAATCATGCTTCTACAATTACCTCGTACAGTATAAGTGTTTAAGTGTTAATTATTTTACCAAAATATAAGGGATCATACAAAATGCATGTTATTTTTTATTTGGTACTGACCTGGATAAGATATTTCACATAAAAGACATTTACATATTTACATTTGCAAGAGAAAATAACAGTTGAATTTATAAAAATGACCCCGTTCAAAAGTTTATATACGCTTGATTCTTAATACTGTGTTGTTACCTGAATGATCCACAGCTGTGTTTTTTTTTTTTTTTTTTTTTTTGTTTAGTGATAGTCATTCATGAGTCCCTTGTTTGTTCTGAACACTTAAACCGCTCACTGTTCTTCAGAAAAATCCTTCAGTTCCCACAGATTCTTTGGTTTTACAGCATCTTGTGTATTTGAACCCTTTCCAACAATGACTGTATGATTTTGAGATCCATCTTTTCACACTGAGGACAACTGAGGGACTCATATGCAGCTATTACAGAAGGTTCAAACACTCACTGATGCTTCAGAAGGAAAAGTGATGCATTAAGAGTTGAGGGTGAAAACTTTTTAACAGAATGAAGATGTGTACGTTTTTCATATTTTGCCTAAATATGCTATTTTTTTCATTTAGTACTGCCCTTCAGAAGCTACAGAAGATACAATAAGAAGACAAAATAAGTTTTTTCACCCTGATCTTCAAATTAAAAATGTTTTCACTTTCTAGCATCATGTGCAACTAATATTTTCTCTTGTGTACTGAATGTAAACATCTTTTATGTGAAATCTTATTCAGTACTAAATAAAAAAAAATTTGTATGATCCCTCTTATTTTGGTAAAACAACTAACATTTAGCAGTTTCTGGAAGGTGTATGTAAACGTTTGACCTCAACTGTAAATACTTAATCTTATTTTTTTTTTTTTTTTGTTTTGTTTTAAGGTTTGTTTTAGCATTAAAATGCTTCCTGTGTAGGCTTTCAGAACACAGCACTACTTTTCTATCCATTTTGTTTACATTAGTAGTTTTCTAACTGAATATTATATGTCTTTGCCTTCCCTGCTCTTTTTAAAATTCAGGATCACAAGGTGATGTTTTACCAGTTGGCCTTTCTAAATGCTTTTCGTGCTTTACATTCTTCGCCTTTCTGGGTTTCTGTGCATGAAATTGGTTATTAGTATGTGCATGGGTCTGCAAGCTAATATGCATGAGGCTTTCTGTGTGGAAAAAAAAAAAGTATTTTTGTGAGGGGTGCTTATAGTTACGGGTATCAAATTGCATTTAAACTCTATTGTGGTCAGAGTGGTGTGATCTGCTTCATCATCAAACTGGAGGTTATCAGTACATCAGTAACTTAAAGACACAGTTTGCCCTAAAACGATAATTCTGTCATCATTTATGGGCCTTGTGTCTTTTTAACTCAAAAAGAGAGCTTTTGAAGAATGTTTATGCTGCTCTTTTCCATACAACTGCAGCATAAAGCATTCCTCAATAAGTTTATTGAGCAAGAGCAAGAAAGGAAGTGCTGGCACACTCTGACCCTTAGGTGTGGTTTGTTTTCTTTTCCTCCTTCCTTTAATCAGAGATCTAGATCTGTATGCGGCCCTCCGGTATACATTTCTGATCTCTGATTACAGCTGCGTGTGACGTATGGGTAGCGTTGATTCTGGACGAGTGTGTTTTGATGGTCCGTTGTGTCCGTAGCACGGGAAAGTAGGTGCCCTGAAGGACCCTCTGCTGGATGACCTGGGAGACTTCAACAGGATGGTGGTGGCCATGAAGAAAATCGGCCTGGATGACACGGAGAAGCTCAATCTCTTCAGAGTGGTGGCTGGCGTCCTTCATCTCGGCAATATCGACTTTGAAGAGACAGGAAGCACCTCTGGTACCAATTCCTTCATGAAAGATTTAATGTCCTAACCCAGCGTGATGCGACAAGTTTTAAGCATAACAAAATCACAACCAGTCAGAACATTTTTGATGTTTCATACGCAACCAGTGAGATTTAACTCTGTATCTATTGCAGTAAAGCAGAACTAGAAACCAAACAGCTGATAAAACATCACGTCAGTTGCAATTATGCTGGTCTGGACAAAAAAAGAGATGGGATTTATCGCTTGTTGCTTTGTCATGTCATGCTTGGTTTAGAAGTATTTGGTTTCTTTCAGGTTAAGAGACTTTAAAATACTACCAATTCTACTTTTATACAGAATTTGCACCATCTGCGTTCAGTCAGGGAAGAAATTTTCACTGACGTCTGAAGTGTTATTTTATTATTTTTCGAGCTCATGCTCATGTTCTCCTCATTAAACTCTCTCACACACACACCACACACACCCCTCCTCCAACTCAAAAGACCTCATTAGAGAGCTGCTGTGGGGGTAACGGGGCTCTTTCTAGTGTTGCCAGACATGCATCCAGGATTTGTTTTCCTATTCTGATGAAGGTACAACACCTTTTACTGCTCTGGCCTGCTCCATTTCTTTGCTCACAATGGAGCTGCCGTCCTGAGATACCTTTCAGCTGGAAAAGACGGAGCCTGATGTTACAAAGGTCTTACAGGAGGCCTGAAGACTATTATGTATGAGCACATATTTTTGAAAAGGGCTGTGATATGATAGGAGAATGTGAGAGTGTGCTTTTATAGATTTGTTTGCACAGTTTTAGCTCTTAGATGAGTCAAAGGCACTTTTTTGTATCTGTTAAGTTTAATCTTCTTTTAGGAACATGTTGTTAAAATTCTTTTTTAATTTAAAAAAATTGCATGGTGATATAACTGTCCTGATATAAAGAAAAAAAGCCTTATTAAAATAATGACATTCCTGTAAAGGAAAACTTTTTTTTAATAGTTTGGCATAATCTTTTATTATGTGGAGAAGAGCAATATTTTATTTAGGGGGAAAAACCATGAAAGAGTTTTATATAAAATATTATAAATATTAAATTAAATGAAGTTAAATTAAACGTAATATCGTAATCCTGTGTATGTAATAGACTTTCTGTGGACTCTCATGTCTGTGTCAAAATCAGATCTTAAAATATCAGTTAATTTGACCTTTTAGGATGTGACAAGATTAGTTCACTTTTAAAATGGGTTTAAAAATGTTTTTGTTCATGACACCAATGTGCAAAGACATGCAGCTAAAACAAAACAAAATAAAAGTTCAGAGACATGCAGCTAAAATAAATAAATAAATAAATAAAATAAAAGTGCAGAAACATGCAAATAAAATATAAAAATAAAAAAATAATAATTTGACCTTTTAGGATATCACAACCTGAACCAAAGTGCAGAGACATGCAGCTAAAATAAAATATAATAAAATAAAACATAATGTCATAATTCTGTATATATAATATAATTTATGTGGACTCTCATGTCTGTGTCAAAATCAAATCTTAAAATATCAAATAATTTGATCTTTTATGACATGACAAGGTTATTTAACATTTAAAATGGGTTTAAAATGGGTTTAAAAACCTAAAATCCATGTTATGACGCTAAAGTGCAAAGACATGCATCTAAAATAATAAAATTAAATAAAATAAAAGTGCAAAGACTAAAATAAGACTAAAATGACTGTGTCAAAATCAAATCTTAAAATATCATATATTTTGACCTTTCATGACATGACAAGGTTAGTTAACGTTTAAAATGGGTTTAAAAACCTGAAATCCATATTATGGCGTCAAAATGCAGAGACATGCAGCTAAAATAAAATAAAATAAAACAAAATATAAAATAAAATAAAATAAAATAAAATAAAGAGACTAAATATAAAATAAAATAAAGAGACTAAATATAAAATAAAATAAAGAGACTAAATCTAAAATAAAATAAAATAAAATAAAAACATAATGACTGGTTCAAAATCAAGAGGCTTGCAGCTTAAATTAAATTAAATTTAAATTAAATTAGTAAAAAAGTGACAACTATACGAGACATGCAGCTAAAATAAAATAAAATACAACATAATGTCATAATACTGTATATATAATATAATATAATATAATATAATATATTATATTTCTGTGGACTCTCATACCTGTGTCAAAGTCATCAAATAATTTGACATTTTATGACATGACAAGGTTAGTTAACTTTTAAAATGGGTGTAAAATGGCTTTAAAAACCTGAAATCCATGTTATGACACCAAAGTGCAGGTAAATTAAAATAAAATGAAATAAAAGTGCAGACACATGCAGATATAAAACAAAATAAAAGAAAATAAACAACATAATATCATAATACTGTATATATAATAGAATTTCTGTAGACTCTCATGTCTGTATCAAAATCAGATCCTAAAATATCAGATAATTTGACCTTTTAGGACATGACAAGGTTAGTTCACTTTTAAAATGTCACTAAATATATAATTTATCCTTAAATTATATTTAAAGCCTTTTTAGAAAACAGCAATCAAGATGTGTCCTCTCGTGTATTCAGAATATTGTGAATATAAATTACATGACATTTTAAACTTATTTACATAAATGCAACAACAAAATTAAATCGGAAGACGGTGACATTAGACAGTGTATAACTGACCCTGACATATTTTGATTGGATTATTCAACAGGGGAATAGGTCCTTCAAAAGCATTAATACATTAAAACATTTAGAAACCTCTGCAGTCTAGACGCAGCACGAGAAACATGATGAGCCACAGTTTAAAGATGACCATTAAAAATTTGCATCTGGTTTCAGGTGGCTGCATCTTGAAAAACCAGACCAGTCAGACTCTGGAATACTGCGCCGAGCTCCTAGGCCTGGACGAGGACGACCTAAGAGTCAGCCTTACCACCAGGGTCATGCTCACCACTGCAGGGGGCGCCAAAGGCACAGTCATCAAGTGAGTGACCCCACATGTTTACCTTAAGATCTACTCAGCCACTGACCCTCAGCGACCTCATTTGTTTTATTTCTCTGTCCAAATGATGATAAAAAAGTCTGGTATTTCCCCCACTCTCCTCACATCTCAATCATCCCCTCAGTGCGAAACGTCTTCTAGTATTACATTTCATCATTTCACCCCGTTCGCATTCGCATAACTGTTAAATGAATCCTCCGCTCGCCCGCTCGCAGACGAGAGGAGTGCTGAAAATAGCTAATCGCAGCTTTTCCATTAGAGATATGGTCAGTGTAATCAAATGTGGCATAGACTAAATTGGCTGAGGGGCCGTAATAGTCTAGTTGCCATCCAAAGTCTGCATTTAAACGGACGTATTTCTTTTTATTGATTACGTACGAGAGAAGGCCTTTCGCAAAAAGGCTTGAGGTATCAAGCAGTTTTTTCCACACACCGCTGCTTAAAGATAAGACTCGGGTTTGCAATTTTGTGAAACAAAAGCCCGGTTCTTCTCAGCTTTCGCCATGCAAAACCCACAGTCCAATTACTGGACGCGCCGGTTGTCGAAGGAGAGAGGAATTGGAAAAACTCGATTGCCTCGATTGAAT
Organism: Labeo rohita; assembly: GCF_022985175.1. NCBI lineage: Eukaryota > Metazoa > Chordata > Actinopteri > Cypriniformes > Cyprinidae > Labeo > Labeo rohita. The sequence continues at coordinate 24,055,860 of NC_066885.1, read as the reverse complement.
CGTGAGCTCGGTTCTTCGCCGCCCAGGTGGGGTTTTATATTCTGCGCCGTCTGAATGATAGGCCAACGCTCGGTGGATTAATATTTAACCGAGCACAGATGCTGGACTGGGAGTGTTTGCACTGCATGAATAATGGATGTTTGTCTGAGGGAGTGGCCTGGGGTCTTTTAGGTATGATGAGAATCAAAGTCGCAAGAGGTTTCGCTGCCCTCCTCATTTGACTGCGAACAGATGCACGACCACGTACACATGCAATATGCGCTTTATGGAAAATTATGGAGACTGTATTCAAACAAGGCTAGGCTGACCCTTGCAATTCACACCGCTAGACACCGGCGAGGGCAGCAGCTTGCGCCTGACAGAGCTTCATTTCACAGGCGTATTGTGATTCCTAAAAATCTGTTAAACGCAACAAAGCAGGTGACATTGAGAAGGAAGAGAGCGCCGCAGCCTCTCGACACTCACGCTACGGAGGGAATACACTAATAGCATAAAAGCGAGTTAATGAAAAGCAATCTCGCAGACTCAAGATCGTAGAGATTATTGTGAGCCAGGTCCAGCTTTTATTAACTGCGCAGGCAATAAGAGTCACACAGCAGGTATTCCCACAGTGGGATGGCGCCGGGTTTTATCATCCAGTTCTGGAGTTTCAGCTCGCCGGTAGCTGTACGCCTCCCGAGGATAGCGGGGGAGCCGTTGTGTCTTGTGATTATGAGCTGCTTTGCTTTAACAGGCGTGTGTTATGGAGATTTATTGTGTTTTCGTGTAATATCGCCGGGCTGCTGCATTTCAAGCCCTTTGAGCTTCACCGGGATTTCAAGTGCTGTTTGTTTTGCGTATATACATTTATCAAAGTTACCACTGCAAAATAAGTATGAATGGAACCTTTTCCCTGTACTGTTTTCAGTTTAATTATGTAATTAATCTGAAGGACGACTATTAAGTAGTTTTTTATGCACATTATGAACAAAAGAGAAGAAAAAGAGGAGGTTGAAATGAAAGTTTTTGCATTAAAAGTCATCTAGGCCTTAGTTATTTGCATATTACACTACCAGTCAAAAGTTTTTGAACAGTAAGATTTTTTTTTAAGACTCTTCTACTCACCAAACCTGCATTTATTTGATCTAAAGTACAGCAAAAACTGTACAATTTTAAAATATTTTTACTATTTAAAATAACTGCTTTCTATTTGAATATATTTTAAAAATTTGTTACTGATTTCAAAGCCGGATTTTTAGCATCATTACTCCTGTCACATGATCTTTGAGAAATCATTCTAATATTTTGATTTATATAATTTATTATTATTATGTTGAAAACAGCTGAGTAGAATGTTTTTCAGGTTTATTTCATGATTAGAAAGTTCAGGAGAACAGCATTTATCTGAAAAATAAATCATTTGTAAGATTATAAATGACTTTATCGTCACTTGTGATCAATTTAAAGCATCCTTGCTAGATAAAAGTGTTAATTTCTATGAATGGTATAGTGTATAATGCTACAAAATCTTTTTATTTCAGATAAATGTTGATCTTTGGATCTTTCTGTTAATCACAGAATCCTGAAAAAAATGTACTCAACTGTTTTTGATAATAATAATAATAATAATAATAATAATAATAATAATAAATGTTTCTTGAACAGCAAATCAGAATATTAGAATGATTTCTGAAAGATCATGTGACTGGAGTAATGATGCTAAAAATTCAGCTTTGAAATCACAGGAATAAATTTCATTTTAAAATAATATTCGAGTAGAAAACCATTATGTTAAATAATAACGGTTTTAAATGAATGCAAGCTTGATGAGCAGAAGAGACTTCTTTAAAAAACATTAAAAATGATACTGTTCAAAAACTTTTGACTGGTAGAGTATAATCATACTTTCCTGCAAAGTTTTAGAAATCTTGGTTTTTAGGGAACTCATGTATTTGTCATTTTTGAAAACAAACTTGCTTTCAGCACTCAGCAAAGCAGAAAACTGTCCCAAAATTACATTAGTCCCCATAAATACGAGTCCCCCTTCAAAAAAAAAAAAAAAAAAAATTATCACCAATCACCGATATATCATCACCAAGCATTTTCATAGTGCTTAAATTTTAGACTATAACAGACCAGAATTATATCCGTTTGTCCTCTGTATAACTGTAGAAACACGCTATTGTCAGGTCACATGAAGTCAGAGGAGATATTTCAGCTGCCTTGAGCATTTGCAATCATAATGGAACTGAGAGGGAAATAAATTAAATTTTGACTCAAATTATTTCTTGCTGCCGTTCTGCTTTCCCCCCTCAAGTGTTTTTTGCACATTTTGCTTAGAGTGGTAAAACAGCAACTGTCTTCGGAGTGCAAAGTTGGACGGAGTGTAACAGAATGGACATGTATTGATGAGGCGGCATTAGCAGAAGCCCTGGCCCAGATTTTGACTCCTCCTGTCCCACTTTGCTCCTCTCCAGGGTGCCTCTGAAGGTGGAACAGGCCAACAATGCCCGCGATGCCCTCGCCAAAGCCATTTACAGCCGTCTCTTTGATCATGTGGTCAAACGGGTCAACCAGTGCTTCCCCTTTGATACGTCCTCCAACTTCATCGGCGTGCTGGACATCGCTGGCTTTGGTGAGCCCGAGTGATAGCTACAGTGGATGGGTCATGTTGGCTTGACACTGATTGTCCTCATTTAAGTGTTTTCAGTGGCTCTTACGTTTTCAAACATGTCCACCAGATGCATATGAGAAATGAGTCAACCTTGTTTAATTTTCTAATATTCACATTTTTATGATTACCAATTATATTATAAGCTTAACAATTTTTTTTTATATAAATATGAATTTTATAATTTCTTGGTATTTCTTGGTATATTTGAATTTACTTATTTCATTATACATAAAAAGTAGTGCTGTCAAACGATTAATCACAAAAACGTTTTTGTTTATATTCTATATGTGTGTACTCTGTGCATTTATTATGTATATATACATATACACACAAACAGTATATACTTTGAAAACATTTACATGTATATATTTACATATTTATTCATATAATTGATATTATATATAAATATTTTTAATATATAAACATAACATACTTTTCTTAAATATATACATGCATGTGTGTATTTATAAATATACATAATAAATATACACAGCACACACAAATTATGTCAAGAAAAATGTATTTTGGATGCGATTAATTTAAAATACATATTTCATAGCAATAAGGCAATAATAGTTAGTTCAAATAAAGTATGAGCAAGTATTCATATGGTTCTATTGAACAAAATACATAATGAATTAAAAACAGTAGAGCTACTGTACATTATGCATTAAAACAAATGCCTGTTCATTGTTTTTACACTTTACTGTGCGATCTAATTGTTGTTTAATATTTTAAAACAACATTTAATTCAAATGTCCACTTAATCTTTAATATATGGCCATTTTTTGTGACAGAAATACTAAAGCCACTGTAATTTATTGAATCTGTGGACATCAAAACATAAACTCAGAGTGAGGGATTCACTGCGATGAACAGTTAGCATATTAAGAAAGATATTAATGTATTCTCTTGTGTTTGCATAGGTTTATAAATGATTTACCCTAAAAGCCTGATGAAATGGTGCACGTTGCATTCCCAGATGAACTTTGTAATAAACCCAAGACAACAACAATATGCAGAGATTGAGTCTGAGACGCTATATGCATGTAAATGATAACAGTTTGTGTCGAGCAGCATTTATTGTGAAAAAAGCGCATGTACATAACCTACACACATGTAAATAATTAAAGCGCAAGTATTAATCCTGCATCGCATATATTTATTTAATTGAGTCGTAGTGTTTGTGAATTTACAATAGCATTATTTTTTGTTATGATTTTTAAATGAGTTTAATTTTGTGAAACGGTCTAATAATGCGCTTAATGGATTTTCGTCTTTGAAATGCACCACTTCCGGTATTTTGCCTTCTACTCGAAACAGGCAAATTGCAGTTGAGAATTTTAAAATCAAGCACTCGAATTGAATCGTGACAGCCCTACTAAATATAATAATAATAATATAAAAAAAGAAAAAAATGCAAACAAAAAGATAAAGAAATACACTTGCAATTAAAATCCATAAGATAAGCATGCAATACAGTAGATGTCTATGGGGTAAGCACATTTCCATTAGTGCATAGTGTCATTTTTTTGGGTCTTTTTCCACCTCTTTCTTCCCGTGAGACCGGGCGCGGCCATTTGTAAATTTTATGGGTGTGGCTTCCAGTCTTATCTGCATCCAGCTATTTTTAGCTGTACTAAACATCTCCTTTTGCTGCTTGATATTGCACATTGGTGTGTATTACCATATTATTTCCATGTGTTATCTTAATTATGAGCACACTGGCTTGTAGTGCAAACAGTTTTACCGTTTACTGCACGTTGTTATTCTTCTCGTTATTTCCCTATAGCGGCTAATGTACCAGAAGTCTCACCCATAGGCTTACTTCTGCGTTAAAGACGGAGGTGGATAAACCGAAATGATTTACCATGGTAATTGACAGACAGAAGCTGTCTGTCGATAGAGGTTAACTTGTTTGTAACCCAGAATTTTCCATTAATGTTAAACTTTAAAATAACACATTGAATGACTCATTGAGTATATAGAAGATGAAATGATTCACTAGCTATTAGCTTGTCTTATGCGGAAATAGGTTGAGAATATGCAGTGGGATTAGCGATAAATGGCTCTCTCTAACAGTGTCTCTGTAAGAGTGTAACTGTTAAATGCATTTAGAAATATACCTAGGACATGAATCATAAAATGTTTTTTTTATATTCCTGTTCAGAGTATTTTGAGCACAACAGCTTCGAGCAGTTCTGCATCAACTATTGTAACGAAAAGCTGCAGCAGTTTTTTAATGAACGCATACTGAAAGAGGTGAGTCATCAGTGTTATTGGGATTTTTAGTATCGATCAGTGACTCACAACTATGCCCTTCTTTAAAACTGACGCATGAAGCCATTTCATCTGTATTCTCCTTTTATTTCAAGCACACAACTGTTCCGATTTAACGATTTCTGTTTAACTTCTTTTGAGACGCTCTTGTTCCACCAGATTAAGTTAAGCGTTTTCCCACTTTCAGCAAAAATGATGCAGTCTTATCTTGTGTCTGTTTTTTTCTTTTCCTTCCTTCCCCAGGAGCAAGAGCTGTATCAGAGAGAAGGCCTAGGAGTGAACGAAGTTCATTATGTTGATAATCAGGACTGCATAGGTCAGTGTCCCTTTGGCTGTGAATAACAATGACCTTCCTCCATTCCATTCATTACAGGATGCACTATGGCCCATAGACGCCAGCTTAAATGTAATGAAGTCCTGCACACATGGAAATACTCTCAAAACCCAGTGCAAATGTAATTTAGTCTCAAATTATGATCTTTAAGGTCAAAAAACTGTTTCCAGATGACAACATAGTTATTTGTATACATCGCCATGTCCGTTACTCTCTGGACAAAACATGCCGGAGATGAATATTCCAGCAGAAATCCATGCTGGGTGTCTGAGATAACAGAGAAATGAATCCTGTGAGGAAACTCTCTCACTCTTGAAGTCTCTAGAGAGGGTTTAGGAGATAAGACGAAGAGCTCGCACTGTTTTAGTTTATTGATGCTGGCTGAGCAGTGCGGTCTGACCCAAATCACCCTGTCAGAAACAGAAAGTCAGTTCAGTCTCAGGACACACAGTTAAATCTTCACCCGGTTCACTGAATGCAAATACCATCACCGGACCGAAGTGTGCTGTCTGGAGGTATCAGAACCAATGCCTTTTATCTTTTATTTTAACTTCTAACGGCTTATTCAAGATCTGCCTAGTATGCATTGCAAAAGAAACCACTTCTTTTTTTTCCCCAATGGCTTATGTGAGTTTGCACAGTATGCAGGTGGGCTTAACATAACATCTCGCCTCTGATGCGGCGCAGAAAGTAGGCACACAACACCTGCATCGCAGATGTCACTTCTTTTCCGAAGGGAAAGCCTCGCTTTCCTTTCGCCAGCTCTGCTTTTCCTAATTCTCCCGATAGTGATGCAACACATGTCCTTGTGACTTCCAAATGGACGCGTAGGTCCTTTCCCTGCATGTCTCCTCATCAATCACCTCACATTTATACACGGGTATCTGCTCATGCAAATACATGACTGTGCTCGCGTCCGCGCCTCTCTCACCTGCGCGCGTCTCGGATGAATTATGCATATGACGGATGCCTTCGCACTGATTATCAAAAAGGTCCATGTGTGCCTTCAGACTTTGCATTCGCCCATTAAACTAGCTGAGTTCTACTTCACTTTGGATAATACCTTCTGCGTGGGGGATTGAATATATTAATTTACTATTCAGCTTGAATGAAAAGTTTCTGTCGTCAGTCCCTAACTTCTCTCTGCTTTGCAGATCTGGTCGAGGCAAAGCTGGTGGGTATCTTGGATATTCTGGATGAGGAGAACCGTCTTCCCCAGCCCAGTGATCAGCACTTTGCAGAGGCGGTTCACAGCAAGCACAAAGACCACTTCCGTCTCACTGTAAGATATGGTTTGGTTCTTTCCAGCAGCCACTACAGTATAGCAAAGAAAAGCTTGGGGGATAGTTTCATACAGCTCCTTAGTAGTTAATAGTTTTTCATTAGTTCTGGTCCACAGATCAATTTTGCACTTCAATGTCATCATATCTTAAGGGATTGTTAAAGGGGTTGTGACATGAAAAACTAAATTTCCCTTGATCTTCTGACATAGAAGAGGTCTTTGTATGTTTAATACATCTTGTAAGTTTTATAACTTTAAATGTCCTCATCATCAACAAAAAAACATTTATGTAACAACCTTCATAAAGCGTCTTGTTTGGATCGTCGTTTGCATAAAGACATAGACAAACAGTCATCATCTCACAGGAAAAAAAAAGTTGTTTCAACTTAAAGTAAGTGTTCGTGCTGCCTTAAAATGTTAAGTTTAGACAACATGAAAAGTTAAGTTATACTACATGAAAATGTGGATATTTGAGTTGAGTAAACTTCAAATTCTAAGGCAGCATGAACACTTTTTTTAAGTTGTTTTTCTTACAGTGTACTGCCGTTTGGTCGCTTAACGGCTGACACTTGATTACAATGAATGCAAGTGTCTTGTTGCGTCAAAAGCAAATAGAAATTACAATAACTGCCATTACAATAACTATAAAGATGCACGTTTGCTTTCTGACACTACTGTGAAGCTTACACTGCGATGTACCTGAGGAAAAACAGATTTGACCACCTAATTTTCACCAGTAAGAAAAAAAGTTTTTTTAAAGCTTGTTGTTTTGCAGAATGTCACAGTTATATATGATATAACAATAAGGCCTGAAGTTAGGAGGAACATTTTAAAGGGGTCATCGGATGCAAACTTCACTTTTACATGTTTGAACATTAATGTGTGTTGGCAGTGTATGTACAAATCTACCCTATAATGATAAAAGTCCATGCAATGGTTTTTAGTTAATCTGTAAAAATAATATCCCCTTTTTCAAATCAAGCCATTCTCAGATAGATGTTTGTTGTTGTGGCGTCACACCGACAGAGGCGGCTCCCACAATAGTTGACTGACATGAGCGTCTTACCTCAGATCAGCTGTAACAGTCCGACCTCCATTGTTTCGATGCTGGATCAGGGATGTAAATTAGACAAGAATATCTCAGATTGAGCGATTGAGGTGTTGTGTTGCTGGATGTAATAATGAATATAGTGGTCATCATTTACTCCAGACATCTGAGCTGCTGAAGATGCAGTGGATTACATTTGTTTGTGAAGGGAATGCGCCTCCCGAGCTACATAAATGCGTCTATGTTCGCGCAAATCATTTGTGATCCAGCTTCACCTACAGCAGAAGTGGCTATATGTTTCGTGGCTAAACGCGCTAAATGTGGCTAAAGTAAACAATCTCTCAGAGCAGCGGAGAGAAGAGAGGGCCGGGGAAAGTAGAGCTCATTTGCATTTAAAGGAACAATCCCTCAGAATGGGATGATTTTTGCTGAGCTAATTTTGACAAGGTAAAAAGGGTGTTGTTTTACATAAACATTGACAATTTTTAACCAAAGTATATTATAGACTTTTCATTAAGACCCTAAGGAATCATATCAAATTGTGGAATATGGGCATCCGATGACTCTTTTAAGGAAAACATAATTATATTTTCATAATGATTTTTTTCTTCTCAAACCTTGTCTGTGGTGTAAAAACACCCCTGGCCAAATGCCCCCAGAGGGCATCACTTTCCACTTTGATAATTACTATAGTTACCATGTTCTGAACATAACATCCTTTCTTTTTCCCTCAGATGTAATCTATCTAGATGGTTGAATAAAAATATTTAGACTTTATATTAAAAATTACCTCAACTTAGCACCAGCAAGCTTGTTAGCTAGACAGTTGGCATCAGCTAACAATATTTATTATTTTCAGTATGGTTATGAATAAACATTGATCCAAACAATATAAAAATTTATACTATTGATAAACAATATAAAAACAGACGTCACAAAAGCTAAATGCATAGCATTTTAATAAAACTGCTAACGTTACAGCAGCAGGGAAGATGAACGTCCATGAGTTATATTTAATCTGTTATTTTAATGTTTCATTTTTTGACCTAAAACATAGAGACACTGATGTTGATGTGTCTGCATTCAAGCATTTCAGTGGACTTAAACAGAACTGAAAGTTTTGACCTAAATATGATTTTCAGTTACAATAATTAATCCTAAAATTGGACATTAGTAACTTACTTTTCACAGCATCAGTCACGTGCACTCACAGGATCTTCCGGTTCTTACTTGTGAATTCAGTTCACTGGAGACTCGGTCAAAATGGATTATTTGAATCAGTGAGTTGTCGACTCGAGAACAACTGCAATTGAATCATTCCAATTCGTGAATGAATTGTTTGGTGCGATTTGCAAACCGATTTACCAGGTTCATTGAATAGAATCAGTTTGTTCATGAATCAGACACCGCTTAGACAGAGGGTCAGAATTAGGGTTAAAATCATTTTTCCACATTTATTTATTTATTTATTTTATTTATTTATTTTTTATTTATTATGGTTTTTGAGGAAAGCATTTCAGGATTTTTCTCAGTATAATGGACTTCACTGGTGCCCTGATTTTGAACTTCCAAAATGTAGTTTTTAATGCAGCTTCAAAGGGCTCTAAATGATCCCAGCCGAGGAAGAAGGGTCTTATCTAGCGAAACGATCAGTAATTTAAAAAAAATAAAATAAAATTGTGTATACTTTTTAAACACAAAAGCACGTATAGCACAGGCTCTGGGATGCACGTCCACGATTCTACGAATTAGTAATGGGTCGTTCTTGAACTATTCTTTCATTATGAACGAATCTTTAATGTGAAGAACGAATCATCTCGGGCAGTGATTCGTTCAGTCGCACATGCACAACATCCTATTGGGTTCTGTACTGGAATTAGTTCACCTGTTTTGAGGTTTTTCGAGTCGTTTGTTCATCTTATGGGGCTGTCACTTGATGAACAAATGACTCAAACACGAAAACTTGTCAGATAAGTAGTGAGGTGATTCTCCTTTCTCCTTTAAAATAATAATAAAAAAAATCCATGTCATGACCCCTTTAAAGAGTTTTACTCTTGACTTCAGATGTCTCTGAATCTCATCTCAGCACATTTATTAATGCTCATTCATTTTTAACATCAATATTTGAAATCTATTCTGTCTGAAAAATTTTGAGTGTAAATGTAATTAATTTAGATTTATATTGTTAATATATATATTGTGTTTTGATTTGAAGTGAAAAGTTAGATCTCTGGAGTACAAGTTTTTTTTTTTTTTTTTTTAATCATTTTTTGATGTACATCCTCATTATTCATCATGACCTATAGGCTAATTGAAAATATGGGTCTGAATTCATACAGTGTAATTCATATATATCTTTTTGTCTGGTATTCATTTGACTTGTCATTGTTTAATTATTTAACTCAAAATTCATACATTTGCTTGGAATGTTTGATCTAGTATCCACTTTACTGACACTTCAAAAAGAAAGAAATCATAAAAATGATATGTATTTAACATATTATGCAAAAATCAGATGACAGTTGTGATAAGTTTACTTAGGGGAGCCTTTTTGTCCTAGATAGGGAATCATCTTACCCCTGTAAAGGGGAAAAATGGCCCCTTTTCATGTTTTTCAATTTTGCATTATAAGAATTAAATTAGCAATTATTTCCATTAATTTCCCTTAATAATATATTGGATAAAGCATCATCCTGTATGCTAATGCATTTTTAAACATGTCACAGTTCAACAATAAATTCATACAATTCTTATGGGAGGCATCTTCCCTCATTGCTTAAAACAACAAACACATCTTAGTGCTATAATTATGCATTAATAATGCATTAAACTAACTATAAACAACAAATATGCATATACTTTTTGGCATTATATTAGGCCATTGAAACTTGGGAGGAATTAATGTGCTTATGTTTAATGAAAATACGACGTTGCAATGCATAATTACCTTATATTTTCTTTATATCAAATGTTATTTGTTACAGTATTTCTTTTGATTTATGAGGTTAAATGTGACTTGGCCATTTCTTGACAGTTGCTTGTGTGACTCACTCTGACATTCCATCAATGTCAAGACCCAAATATGAAGGAAGTCATAAAACAGCTGCAAAGATGGATTTTGCTGAAAGTTTAATTCTGTGTGGGCTGGTTTTTCAGGTGCCCAGGAAGTCAAAGCTTACAATCCACCGGAATTTGAGAGACGATGAAGGATTCATCATAAGACATTTTGCTGGCGCCGTGTGCTATGAGACTGTAAGGTCCCAATTCACTCAGTTCATTCCGAATCCTTTTATGTATGGAAACAATCTTATTGTTTTATTTTTGTAACGTGACAATGTTTAACATAAGTTAATTAATTTCTGCCACACTGTAAAAACAACTGGGGTCTTGGGGGAATCCCTTTGGTAAAGTTGTTGGTTTTTTTTGTGAGATTGACTTTGTGTTTATTTCTATACCCTGTGGGTTTTGTGTGTGTGTGTGTGTATGGTGTATGTGTGCGAGCAGACCCAGTTTGTGGAGAAGAATAATGACGCCCTCCACATGTCTTTGGAGAGCCTGGTGTGCGAGTCGAAGGACAAGTTTGTCCGGGATCTCTTTGAGAACAACTCCAATTCCAAGGACTCAAAGCAGAAGGCTGGCAAACTCAGCTTTATCAGTGTGGGAAACAAATTCAAGGTGAATCTGTCCTTTAGCTTTACATTTCTATTCTCCTGATAGCCAAGGAAACACATTTTGTCAAAGGCGTTAACAGGCCAGAAGATATGACAAAAAAAACTGTAAGCTCTCAAGACTAAAAGCTTTTCTCAGATTAGGAGTTCCTCAAGGCTCTGTCTTTGGACCTCTGTAGATTTTGTTTTGTGAGGCTATATGTTCATTAAGATGTTTTCTTTTTGTTCCTCCTTGTAGTTGTAGGTTTTAAAAGCTTCTGTGAGAGACGTTTTACCTCTTACCTGGTGATCTAATTCCTTTCCTTTTAACCTTTGCCCTTTCTCCATCCTCCTCTCTTAGACCTTCTCCTGTTTCTTCAGCCTTTCCCTGTGAAAAGTTCTGGGCCTGAAATAAATATGTAAAGAGAAACAAGGAAAAAAGTGAAAAAACTGAAGCTTTTGTAGGGTAAGCCTGGCTGAAATATTCAGTGCTGGCACCACAGGGTAACCTGCAACCTCATAAACAAATGCAGATCTCCGTTTTCTCCCACCCTTTTCCTTCAGTCTCTTTCACCCACTTGGTCCATTGCCATGTCTTTGTGCGAATGTGGCTGCCACATTTTTAGTCTCTGTTCTGTAGTTGTTCGTCATGAAATCATACACAAGGAATTTATACTTTAAGAGAGCTTTCATCACCAAGTCATTTATGTCACCATTATATATTGAATTTATAGAAAAATCACTGGCATAATGCATGTCTGTTACTTCCTGTACGTGTCAAAATGTGTGATACCATTTGCATGGCAGCACAACTGTGTGTGTCAACTGATTTTTTTAATGAAAGCATATTCTTAATTAAAATTTAAAGGACTCACTCTCACGTTTCATTTTTGATTAACTTTCATAGACCCAACTGAACCTTCTACTGGAAAAGCTACGCAGTACGGTGAGTAATGTGTTATTTATTCATTTTAAAAACATTATTAGTGAGTGTGTCTAATGCATGCTGCAAACCAGGCGGCACAGCAAATGATGCAACGTGACAGTTGCTGATTTATGGCACTAGTAAATGGCACATTAAAATGAACAAAATGGCTTGTTTGCTTTGCATGTCAGGGAGATGGTATCTTAACGTCTAAGTAGGCCATTCTTGGTCTGAATATGCTGTATGGAGCCTTTTTGCAGACTGTGATGATGCAAAAAAGTAAAATTTTTTGAATATATATATATATATATATATATATACTGCCCTCCAAAAGTTTGGAAACGCACTAGAAAAGTGGGCTTTTGGACAATATTGGCATAAAAAAAAAACTTAATATAATAAAATATCCACCATTAGCAGCTATTACAGGTCTGCATAATCTGGGCCTAAATTCATTGTATTCTGAACTTAAGTGACAATTGGGAGTAACCAGGCATCACAGCTGGCAAATGCGCATGTCTGACTTTGACATGTATATATTGCCGTTATGTAATCAAAATGAAAATTATTCTTGCTGGTCTTCAATGATGATGTAAAGTTACTTTATTGTATTTGCACCAAAAATGATAAGGATTTATGCTGATATCATCCAAAACCACACTTTGCCAGGGGTGTTTCCAAACTTTTGGAGAGCAGTGTATATTTTTTGTAAATGATTTAATGCATTTTTCTATCACCTTAAATTATCAAGCTGGCATTTAATACCAAACCAAAAAACTAGTCAATGCTGCTGCAATTAATATAACTATCAGTCAAAAGTTTTAGAACAGTAAGATTTTTAATGTTTGTTTTAAAGAAGTCTTTTTTGCTCACCAAGCCTGCATTTCTTTGATCCAAAGTAAAGCAAAAAACTGTAAAATTGGGAAATATTTTTGCTATTTAAAAAAAACAGTTTTCTATTTTATATTTTAAAATGTAATTTATTCCTGTGATCAAACCTACTCATTACTCCAGTCTTCAGTGTCACATGATCCTTCAGAAATCAATCTAATATGCTAAATTGTAATAATATTTGTCAAAATTACTGTTTTTACTGCATTTTTGATTTAATAAACGTAGTGTTGGTGCACATAAAAAACAAAATTAAATTCTAAATGAAATGATTACTATATTAAACTTCTGCATTATATATTTATATATGTGTCCAAAATTATAAACGCAACACTTTTATTGCCCCCATTTGTTATGAGTTGAACTCAAAGATCTAAGACTTTTTCTGTGTACACAAAAGGCCTATTTCTCTCAAATATTGTTCACAAATCTGTCTAAATCTGTGTTAGTGAGCACTTCTCCTTTGCCGAGATAATCCATGTGTGGTATATCAAGATGCTGTTTAAACAGCATGATTATTGCACAGGTGTGCCTTAGGCTGGCCACAATAAAAGGCCACTTTAAAATGTGCAGTTTTACTGTATTGAGGGGGTCTGGGGGGGTCTGAAAACCAGTCAGTATCTGGTGTGACCACCATTTGCCTCACGCAGTGCAACACATCTCCTTCGCATAGAGTTGATCAGGTTGTTGATTGTGGTCTGTGGAATGTTGGTCCACTCCTCTTCAATGGCTGTGTGAAGTTGCTGGATATTGGCAGGAACTGGAACACGCTGTCATATACGCCGATCCAGAGCATCCCAAACATGCTCAATGGGAGACATGTCCTGTGAGTATGCTTGCCATGCAAGAACTGGGATGTTTTCAGCTTCCAGGAATTGTGTACAGATCCTTGCTACATGGGGCTGTGCATTATCATGCTGCAACATGAGGTGATGGTCGTGGATGAATGGCACCGCAATGGGCCTCAGGATCTCGTCACGATATCTGTGTATTCAAAATGGCATCAATAAAATGCACCTGTGTTCTTTGTCCATAACATACACCTGCCCATATCATAACCCCGCCGCCACCATGGGCCACTCGATCCACAACGTTGACATCAGCAAACCGCTCACCCACACGACGCCATACATGCTGTCTGCCATCTGCCCTGTACAGTGAAAACCGGCGTTCATCCGTGAGGAGAACACCTCTCCAAAGTGCCAGATGCCATCGAATGTGAGTTAGTTATGATGATGAACTGGGCTGGTGTTGTTACACGTGGTCTGCGGTTATAAGGCCGGTTGAATGTACCGCCAAATTCTCTGAAACGCCCTTGGAGATGGCTTATGGTAGAGAAATGAACTTTCAATTCACGGGCAACAGCTCTGGTGGACATTCCTGCAGTCAGCATGCCAATTGCACGCTCCCTTAAAACATCTGTGGCATTGTGCTGTGTGATAAAACTGCACATTTTAGAGTGGCCTTTTATTGTGGTCAGCCTAAGGCACACCTGTGCAATAATCATGCTGTTTAATCAGCATCTTGATATACCACACATGGATTATCTCGGCAAAGGAGAAGTGCTCACTAACACAGATTTAGACAGATTTGTGAACAATATTTGAGAGAAATAGGCCTTTTGTGTACATAGAAAAAGTCTTAGATCTTTGGGTTCAGCTCATGAAAAATGGGGGCAAAAACTCTCTCAAATGGGGGCAAGTGTTGCGTTCATAATTTTTGTCAGTGTATGTACATATATGTGTGTATAGTATGTATATATATATATATATATATATATATATATATATTACATAAAATATATCATATCTGTAAATAATATACAGTATAATAATTTCTCATGTGTATGTGTTGTAAAGGGCTCTAGTTTTATCCGTTGTGTGAAGCCTAATCTGAAAATGGTGAGCCACCAGTTTGAAGGAGCTCAGATCCTTTCTCAGCTTCAGTGCTCGGGTATGTATATGATTATATAGGTTTATTTTATCTTTTTTTTGTTCCCTATTCATCTCACAACACTTGTGGTAATGCTTCAAATATTTCAATTTAAGCAAACCCATCACAAATACACAGCGCTCATCAGTCGCAAGCTTTCTTTTAAAACAAATCCCGATATTGCCTATGGAGCGGCCATATTAAATGTGAGCTCCACTGATTTTTCATTATCTTTTAGAGGTGGCGTTACCACAAGAGTGTTTTGAAGGTTGCTGTTATTGCATTTTATAGGCTGTTAGCGAAGTTTTAGAAATAAACTTTCAAGAGATTTTTAAAGAAAAATATAGGAGCTGCACAGGTATGTTGATTTGACAATTGTAACCACAAAACCAGTCTTAAGTAGCACAGGTATATTTGAAGTAATAGCCAAAAATACATTATATGGGTCAAAATGATCAATTTTTCTTTTATGCCAAAATCATTGGGATATTAAGTAAAGATCATGTTCCATAGTTTGTAAAAAGATAGTTTGTAAATTTCCTACTGTAAATATATCAAAACTCAATTTTTGATTAGTAATATGCATTGCTAAGAACTTCATTTGGACAACTTCAATGGCGATTTTCTCAATATTTAGATTTTTTTTTTTTTTTGCACCCTCAGATTCCAGATTTTCAAATATTTGTATCTCAGCCAAATATTGTCATATCCTAACAAACCATACATCAGTGTAAATCTATTTATTCAGCTTTCAGATGATGTATAAATTTCAGTTTAAAAAAATTGACCCTTATGACTAGTTTTGTGGTCCAGGGTCACAATTAGTCCTTTAGACCTTTGTTGACTAGTCGTGCACCACATGAGAGAACTCCTTAGTACTAAGTGTCCTAGTTTATACTCCTGTAAGCTTATTCTGTGAGTTTTGTTGACAAAGCCAAGCACATATAGTGTTCAGGTACAGGTTGAGTGCTTGAGTGCACATTACAAAGAATAAGATGTTGAATCTTCCTTTAACCTTGCTTCATGCTTTAGCTCCAGGCTGTAGTGCAGCAAATCCTATATCTTCACTGACAGCATGATCTGTACTTCTCTTCTCCTCTCAGGCATGGTATCAGTGCTGGACCTGATGCAGGGTGGCTTCCCCTCCCGAGCTCCGTTTCACGAGCTTTACAACATGTACAAGCAGTACATGCCCAACAAGCTCACAAGGCTCGATCCTCGACTCTTTTGCAAAGTAAACCTCTCATCTTGATCATTGCATTTAAAATGAATAGCTCTCACTGTTATTCGTCCAGTGTTTTTGTGTACATAATTATGATTGATGGTGGCTAGCTGGAATATTTTTAGAGATGACTATATGACCTTTCATATACATGTGCCAAAGCACGCACAGTGTAATCCCTCATTGATTTCCATGATAAATGATAGTGGTTTATCATTGGTAGGTACAGATGCATTTGAAAGTCAAATGGCATTTTAATCATACATATAAAGTATTTACTTCATCATAAAATGTACAATTAGATTCCACACCAATACAGTATATGATTAGGCTGCAATTAATGATTGATTGCAATTATTTGGAAATTACTTTTTTTATTCTGATGATTACAAGCAGGCTGTGATCTAGAGTATAGAGTTATAATCAAGGTTAACAATAAGGGCTTTTTTCCTGCTGTCTTTGTCAGGCTTTTAGTTTGGATTTTTACTCAAGCATATTTTAATTTCTGTTTTTTTACCCCAGAGTGCTTCTTATTTGGGAGTCACACTTGTGGTCTATGGTCAAAAGTGACCGGACACCTAAAAGTAAAATCAGTATAACTTTTGATATAAATTTGATATAATCAAAATATATATTTTGATATAATATAATTTTTGATTAATAATAATTTTTTATTTTTCTTTTGTATTTTAAAAAGCGCCACCAGCTGGTCATTTTAAGAAGAGAGCCTGACATTTTTTCAACTGGCTAAAAACTTCTTGGTGGACACGTTATTGAATATTTATTGTTAGGCATATTAGACTTTTTTGCATTTATGCAATGTACTGGAGTCAAACCTGAGAACATAGACCAGAATATTCCACTGCGGTCGTGGACACGCAGTTTGCGTAGCTGTAATTCATCAAGGGGATTGTTCTAATTGTGAATGAGCGTGCACAAGCGCCCTATTTATGAATGATTGGAATTCATTACCATACACGTTTAACTATAAAATCGGATGTTTATGAAGCGTTTGTGAATTCGGAGGAGAGTTTTCAGGAAGGCCTGTTTTACGTGCAAATTACTCAGAATTTACTCATATGTTTACACAAGTTTCATGAATGAGGCCCATTGCCTTTAAAATCCAATTTTAAAGCCAGATTTGTGCTATTTGGTGGGAGTAAAATAAGAAAAACATCTGCAATTTCATGGTTTAGCCCATAGATTCCCATATAGGTCTATATAAAAGGCCTATAAATTCTCTATTTGTTTTTAGACATAAATTCTTACTTTTATTAAGTTGTGGTTTTGCATATATATTTAGACATTTTCAAAGATGACTTTTTGTAAAGGTTTAGGTTTTTTTTTTTTGAAATGTTAATTTATGTTGAATTATTATTACTACAGTCAAACCTGAACACAGAGAAAGCATTTTATTACACATTATTACATTAAAATTCCATAAAAATGTAACAGAAATGAACAGGAATGTTTTATCAGAGCTTAATCCTTCTGGGTCTGATCTGATTTCAACCTCTTATTTCAACCTCTTTACCTAGACTTGTTATAACTATATGGTTATAATCCAATATGGTTATATATATATATGTATGTATGTCTGTGAGTGTGTTGATGTGTGTGTGTCTGTTTTGCACTCTGTCTGTTTTGGTGTTTTAGAGTTTCACTCCCTCATTGCTATTTTTTTGTGACCATTTAGCCTGCTCAAATCAAGCCCTCAATTTTTGTGTGTGTTCACATTCCAATTGCCATAAAAGTGACCGAGTTTTGTACCATTCCGATGAATTGTGATTTTTAAAAATTCAAAACAGAAACATTTTCGGTCAGAAGTGACTGAAGAGCACCAAAGGGTTAAATGTTGTTTTTCCCCAAACCCCAAAAAACTATTTACAAAAGTTATGTTTTTCATTGCAACCACTTTAATATAACTCCTGGACATCTTACTTCATAAAAATAGATGGAAAGTGGTAGAAGTTGCAAAACATTATTGATTTTGTTACAGTATGATCATAATGTTGTTTGCATCTTTCTGATGTTTTTTGAAAAGCTGTCAGTGACAAAGTAAATTTATGTTTTGGATCAATAAAAAGTCTAATTTAAAATTCTTAGAAATGTGTTACTTAGAAAATAAATCAGTTTAGAATTTCACTATTTTAGGAGCATATTTGTTTTATAAATGTTATTTTGTCCTCCCAAAAATACTGTTTACAACAGTTTGTTTTTCATTTGCAGTACCATCTGCAAATAATTTAACTTTTTGACAGCTACAAACTTCATAAACACTTCAGCTGCAAAGCAGCAGAAGTCGGAAAACATTACCGACTTGTTTATTGTTTTCAAATCATTCTGAGTCTAACTCACAAGTCACTTTGACAATAATGTTCAAAACAGCACTGAAAACCAAATGTTTAAGTTTCCAAGGCATAAACCATCAAATGTAACACTAGAAGAGTGTAAGCGCTTTTTATGCACCCCGAGGCTATCATGCCATTCTTGTTGATCTCTGATAGACATTTAATAAAGTACACATTCCCTGTCTGATTCTATTGTCTCCTTCTGCAGGCTCTGTTTAAAGCGCTTGGCCTCAACGAGAACGATTACAAGTTTGGCTTGACCAGGGTTTTCTTCCGCCCGGGGAAGGTGATCATTTCTTATTAGAATTCTCATAAAGGTTGGAATAATACAAGACCGTTAAATCTGCTACACTGTTTCTTTAACCTAGCGCACATGAGGACCTCGTAAATGCAGCTACTGTATATAAATCTCAACGTGTGTCTGTGTTTCCCTCAGTTTGCAGAGTTTGACCAGATCATGAAGTCTGATCCGGAGCATCTGGCCGAGCTTGTAAAACGAGTCAATAAGTGGCTGGTGTGCAGCCGCTGGAAAAAGGTCCAGTGGTGCACGCTGTCAGTTATTAAATGTACGTCGCCCTTCATAACCTCAGTAAATTGCCTTTCACAAAAGCAATTAGAAGCATCCCACACCCTCCCATTCACCTTTGTGGTGTTACAGTTTGATGGTGTTGATGAGTAAGCATCTTCTTCCTTTTTCGTTTTCTTGGCACAGTAAGGAACAAAATGAGCTTCAGGGCCAGTGCCTGCATCAAGATTCAAAAGACCGTTCGCATGTGGCTATGCAAAAGAAGACACAAGCCTCGGTACGTACACACACCAGCATGCCTCCATTAGTGACCGTGATTTCTCATGCGTTGCAAACTCGGTGTGAGGATCTGTTTTCCAACACTTACGTCAGTATGGTGTCACTGTGTTGTTTGCATCTGTTTGATGTTTTTCAAAAGCTGTCAGTGAGAAATGGGAATTGTGTTTTGGATCAATGAAATGGAAAAAGCTTTTAAAAATCTAGTTTAAAATTGTATTGTAAAATGTATTTTTTGTTTTTCATGCTTTTTGTGTGGGTGTAACACATTTTTTATGACCTTGAAACAAACTTAAAGGAACAGTTCACCCTTTGGCCATCCAAGATGAGTGGATCAGTTTCTATTTCTTTATCAAAACCGATTTGGAGTAATTTAGCATTACATCACTTGCACACCAATGGAGCCACTGCAGTGAATAGGTGCCGTCAGAATGTCCAAACAGCTGATAAAAGTAGGGCTGCCCTCGACTAAAGATTTTTCTGGTTGACAAGTAGCCATCTGGTCACTAGTCAGTTTATTAATCCATATAATTCATAATAACGAGCATATAATTCATAATAACGAGCCTTTAATTGCCTACATAGCCTACAAGCACTCAAGCGTATGCATGAAGCTTGCCACCGGCAGATATAATAATTATGAATGTGTCAGGGAAAAACAGCAAGGAGACTGCATTAACGTTTTATTAATTTTTTGATAAACTAGTGCTTTCTTTGTTTTTGGCTTAAGAGATGAAGTCGGCAACACTGGTTCGTCGTCTCCGCAGTAGTGATGCGCCTATATGCATGTTTCATATGAATTACATAATCTGAGAATATATTTCATACAATTATACATGGAATTTCAAAGTTTTGTGCTCAAGTTCACAAAGACCGAGATGGCAGTGCATCCTGTTTGCTTTCATTATTTTACAAAAGTGCAATGTTTCATTGTTATTGAGAGTGCACACAACTAAACGCGGAGTCTTTACAGATTCAAAAGATCTATTGCTCTTATCTGTATTACCAAAAATTACAGAGTATTTTAAGAGTAAGTGACCGCACCATCTGTCATGCAGTGAGCACGCTACTGTTCAGCTTCCACACTTCACCCAGACACTAGAATAGCGCACATTTTTATAGCTTAACATTATATTGAGCAACCATGTAAAGTTGCTACTATATACAACTTTCAGATGAAAAGCCATATTTGAGGTCGGTGAATGGTAGGTGCGTGTCCTGCTCGATGTACTGTATTACCACAGAGACCAGCCGTTAACAATCTGTCCGTCACAGACTACGTGACTTCGCAACTTCTTGTGGATTTTTTTTTCTGCAAATAAGCGACTAATAAAATTTTGGTCGACCAAGCCTCTTTTCGTCAACTAGAAGTTAGTTGACTATTAGGGGGCAACCCTAGCTAAAAGCATTACTGTAAACCAGTCTATCAGTTAATGTCTTGTGAAGTGAAAAGTTATGTATTTGTAAGTAGAAAATGTTTTATTCAGATGTTTTTATCTTCAAAACCTTGCTTCTGGTTTAACTCTGTAAAAGAAAAAAGTCTTGCCTGAATAAGGAGAAGAATCTCCACAGATCAAGCACTGTTTACAAGCAAAAACGGTCCAAAAGAACAAATCTAAACAAATATTTTTAAAGTGAAATCAGGGGATATAGTTTTTCACTACAAGAAGTGGTGTTATGGATTATGGACTTGTTGTAAAGCTCGAAGGATGGATTTGTTTATTGCAAACACAGCTTTACACTTCGCAAGATGTAATTTTAAGAACTTGTTTTTTGAAGTACTTGTGGATTATTGTTTTAATCAGCTGTTAGGACTATTTTGTTGGCACCCATTCACTGCAGAGGGTCCATTGGTGAGCAAGCGATGTAACACTAAATGCTGTTTTCTGAAAGAAACGTAATTGTCTACATCTTGGATGGTCTGAGGCTGAGGACATTTTCAGCACATTTTACATTTTAGCTGAACTATTCTTTTTAATTTTCGCTTTATGCCTCTCAGAATGACCTGAAATATCAAAATTAAGTTTAATATCGAAGTTAAAAAAATTTGAAGGTGATACTGAAGAGATGTATAAAATACAGTTGAAGTAAAAAAATTTACATCCACCTTGCAGAATCTGCAAAATTAGTGAGTTGTTAATGAGTCTTTTATTTGTTCTGAACAGTTAAACTGCCTGCTGTTCTTCAGAAAAATCCTTCAGGTCCCACAAATTCTGTATTTGAACCCTTTCCAGCAATGACTATATGATTTTGAAATCCATCTTTTTACACTGAGGATAATTGAGGGTCTGAATTAACTGTTACTGAATGTTCAAACTCTCACTGATGCTCCAGCAGGAAAAACTAGCAGGAAAAAAATCAAGGTAAATTTATTTTGTCTTCTGGGAAACATGTAAGTATCGTCTGTTGCTTCTGAAGGGCAGTATTAAACTAAATAATGATATTTAGGCAAAATAAGAAAAATGTACACATCTTCATTCTGTTCAAAAGTTTTCACCCCAGCCCTTCTGTAATAGTTGCGTATGAGTCCCTTATTTGTCCTCAGTGTGAAAAGATGGATCTCAAAATCATACAGTCATTGTTAGAAAGGGTTCAAATACACAAAAATGCTGAAAATCCAAAGAATTTGTGGGACCTGAAGGATTTTTCTGAAGAACAGCAAGCAGTTTAACTGTTCAATACAAACAAGTCTCATGAACAACTATCACTAAACAAAAAAACACAGCTGCGGATCATTCAGGTAACAACACAGTATTCAGAATCAAGTGTCTGTAAACTTTTGAACTGGGTAATTTTTATAAATTCAACTATTATTTCTCTTGCAGACTATATGTAAACAACTTTTATGTGAAATTTCTTATTCAGGTCAGTACTAAATATAAAAATAAAATACATTTTGTATGATCCCCCTTATTTTGGTAAAATAACATTTTGGAGATTCTGCAAGGTGTATGTAAACTTCTGACTTCAACTGTATGTATTTTGAATAAACTTGAATAGACCACTTATAAAAGTGTACACCATTGTCCCTATTCTCATGGCAGCATTGATGGCATGGTGAAGGTAAAAAATTTGAGGAAGAGGATGGAGAAATTCAACGAAGCTGTTAACGGACTTAAAGAGGGAAAACCAGAAATGAGCAAACAGGTTGAGGAACTGGCAACCTCCACCGACGCCCTCATGGCCAAGATCAAGGTGAGGTTTTCCACTGGAAAATGGCCCAAGGTTGACAAACCCCCTTTCACCTCCTCCAGCTTACAAAGCACAATGATGTTACGCGGTGTAGCTCTTTTCTTAGTCTGCCGTCGTGTATCGGTTTCCATGCATAATTCAACAGGTGTGTGTTTTTCCATGTCCTGATGAAGGCGGTCTAAAGCTGTGGCTAGAATTGTCTGCTATCTTCGAGTGTCTCTCCTTTCAGGGCCTGAAGAAAGAGAGCAGAAGCTTTTCATCTCATTCAGCAGAAAATCTAGCACTCAACAGCAGAGTAAATAAATACAAAGTATGCAAATCGACTGTCGACAATGAGATTTCTGTCTGCAGATCATCATTGACATTCGCACCACACGCTGTCAAGTCGATTTCCAAGGCTTTGCCGCATTATGCCGTTTCTAGTGTTGATTTCTTGCCTTACTCCGAACTTTCAGCTGTGGCTGATTGAATGCAGCGTATGCATTGTTGTTTTCTCTACGTGGAGCCCAACCTCATCTGTCAGACTCGGAGTGCATTATTGACAGGGTGCTCGAGAGACATTGCGCCCTCACCCTGATAGATAGCTGGCAACAGAGCTAAAACTTTTCTACCTGAACATTCCATTCCTCCCTCTAAATGAGATGCGCTCTGCACTTCTGCACCCGTGATAGTCCTCTTTGTTATTAGCATAGCACATTTTGATTAGCATCTGGTTTTTGATTGGCAATGCCTCCTATTACCTTACCATCTGGACTGGAGATTACTGTGGCCTCCCTGGCTAATAATGTAGATTGTGTCAGTGGCTGTCATTCAACACACTAGTGCTAACTCATCTAGCGTTAGGGGGTGAGACGGACCTTGTCATTGAGTCCCCACCCCTCTGCGGTACAATGATCGCTCACAATGCTTGCACCCCTCCACGCTCCTCTGGTGCTCTGCCAGATGGCACCAAATCCACATCCAGGTTTAATGAATATCTGCAGGATATTAATACAGCTGCGGTGCATGTGGCCCAACGAGCTGACGAGTAACCACTGAGTTGCTGACACTTTTTGCGAAACCTTGTTCAAATTTGTTTAACGAAGCACTGGAGGAAAAGCTTTTTAAAGAAGCTACCGTAGAGTGCAACCGAGTGGCCTGTCTTGTCATAATTTGTCATCATTGACTCACCCTAATGTTATTCCAGCCTCGTATTATTACAAAAGGAGATATTTAGGCAGAATGTGTAAGCTTCAGTTTTTCATACAACAAAAGTTGATAGTGATTTATGCTGTCAAGCTTTAAAAAGAATATAAAAGTATCATAAATGTAAAATATACAACTGACAAACACTAATGCTGTGCTCACCAAAAGCAACTAAGAGCTTCAAAAATGCTCTTCAGACACCTACGGGTGATGTCACGGACACTACGACCACATTTTTTTTACAGTCTATGGTGGCAACAGTGTTAAAGTAGCCCAATTCCGTGGGAAAATCGAGGACTTGGCAACACTGGTGAATTGGGCAGTGCATTCACCGTGAACACACTATTCGCCTCAATCACATCTTCTGTGCAAGTTGAAAAAATCAATTTCGAGCAGAAAATTGCTTTTATTGTTTTTATGTTTTTATTCACGTGAACAGGTGCATCGCTAGTCGGGGAAAAGGGTGACAGAGTGCATAGGGCCCAGAGGTTGACAGGGCCCACTGGCCATGATTTTGAGGGAATGTCCAAATGTGTTTAACGTGAAAAGCACTCCGTGAGTAATCTAGAGCGAATAAAGTGATGCAGATATTCACTTCACTTTTGGTTTGAACACAGCATCTTCTAAAAACAATAAACAATGACCAACAGATCAAACTGAAGATGTTGTTCACTGAAAATCTTCCCCTTACTTTGAATCTCATTTGCAGTCATGTTTTTAAATACACATGGAAGTCAATGGTGTTTACCATCAGTGATGTCAAATCTGCCTTGACATGTCCAACAGCATTATTTTTTAGTTGCTCAACTGACAAAATACTGTTGGTGAGTAACAGGAACAATTTTATCACAGAAAAATATTGTATTGTTAGGGAACAACTATTGTATTGTTGGAGTTTTACCCCATGATAAGACAAATGTTTCAATAAAGAACAGGAGTCAAGTTAAGTTTACTGAAGTCAGAGTTCTCCAAAGCCATAGAAAATAAGCAAACCACCAAACTCCAGAACTCGATTTGTTTAATTGCATGATGAATCAGATGAATTAATTTCAAACAATCGCATATTTTATCCTGGAAGCTGGGTTAAATGAATAAATACTGTTATTGCTTTCCAGACATAGGGCAGACTCTTAGTCATAACCCAAATACCAAAGACATTGAATATAACATTATTGCCAGAATAGATGCAATTGATTTAAGAAAAGTTTGATTGCCTGTTGAACTATTCATCTATATAACAAAAGAAGAGGGCACCTGCTTCTTCATTATGACTTATATCGTATATCATGCTAACTGATCTCACATCAGATAAATGACTGACAGTCCAAAAATCCTATCAAATTGCTTGTTTCATTCACAGTTTTGTTTGTCAGACTTGCTGAGTTGTCAGTGATGTGCAATCCTCCTTTTTTGGCAGCTATATCACTATAAACTATAATACTTTCTAACAATATCCACCATACTGCATTCTACTATTCTTTACCGTCTTCACTAATTAGGACATCGATAAAATAATCCATTAGACAATGATGTCCTTACAACCATTCTGGGCCTTAAACGTGTCAGTTGCTTTGCTGTCTATGCAGGGTCAGAAAGCTCTCAAAAAAAAAAACATCTTAATGTTTTGCATTCGAAGATGAACTAAGATCTTATGGGTTTGAAACAACATGAGGGTGAGAAATTAATGATGGAATAATTAGTGAAGAAGCTAAAGAATAGTAGAATGCAGTATGGTGGATATTTTTAGAAAGTAGTAGTTTTTTTGTAAAGTAATATTGATTAACAATTCATTTTATGCCTCCATGACTAGTTTTCTCCTTTAAATACTAAGCCTACACACTGTAGATATTTCCAAGATACATTATTTACCCTGTTTGCAGCTGCAGGGTCTGTGACACATTTTTATTTCTGTTGTCAATATTTATGACATCTCCACGTTCTGACTTGACACTTGTGTTGATTTCCTCTTGTAATTTCACCATTTTCTCATCTCGTGCCATTATATTTAGTGTTCCATCATAACAACCTGAAACAAATGTTTGTTTTCTTCTGTTTGCACAATGATAAACTGCATTTTAAGTAATTAGTTCCAAAATCATCATGCACATCAGTGAGCAAGCTGACTCGTTGGAAAGCTCTGGGTGTGGTTAAGTAATCACTGTCATTGTTGTAAAGTCAATTGTGTGGAACACTTTTTTTGCTCTTTTTGGAGCTTGGCAGTATAAATCAACATTTATAGTATTGAAAACAGAAGCTCTCATTTTGTGTTTCACAGAAGAAAAGAAGTCACACAGGTTTGTCTTTCTATCGAGTTCATCATCTCAACCAAGTGTAGGCCGAATAAGAGGCTCTTCATTTTAGTGAATGAAAAACAGAAAGTGTGACCAGTATTGCCTAATTAAAACAAAGTACTCTTATGAGTCAGTTCTTTTAATGAATAGCTCAAAAAGATTAGTTACCAGTTTTAATCATTGAGCCTGAAACACTGCCCTGTAAAATGTCATTATTATGAAAGCCAAGCAGACATTACAACTAAAATATACCCGAATAATTAAATCAAATCCGTTTTAACACTCTCTTTTTGAC
This sequence comes from Labeo rohita, assembly GCF_022985175.1. Classification (NCBI taxonomy): domain Eukaryota; kingdom Metazoa; phylum Chordata; class Actinopteri; order Cypriniformes; family Cyprinidae; genus Labeo; species Labeo rohita. The sequence goes on along the minus strand of NC_066885.1, from coordinate 24,029,530 downwards.
TTTATTCTCAGTCTACGGTGATGAACCGCAAGGAGATCGATCAAGAGTATGAAGGCCTGGTGAAACGCTCGGAGCAGCTCCTCTCCTCAATGCAGAAGAAGAAGCAGGAGCAGGAGGAGACGGAGAGACTCAAGCGCATCCAGGAGGAGATGGAGAAAGAACGAAAGAGACGCGAAGAAGAGGAGCAGTTACGCAAACAGGAGGAAGAAGATCGTCGCATGTGAGTCACGTCTCAAGTTTTGAATTGGATGAACCGTACATTAGGTCACAGTCCCAGCTCATTTGAAAGAAGAACAGGAGCTGAAAAAAAGGGTGTGGGAGGGGATTGGCAGAGAGATTAATACATCACTGGAGGGTTCGGCTTGACCTGCTCTCTCTTATGCATTCTCCAGAGCCTGCTGTCATGGACAGCATCTGTCATCGTTTCACGAATCAGGCCATGATGATATTTCTATGTTTATAGTCTTGTCAAAGAATATTTAGTTCCACAGTAGTATACAGTGTGCCACAACAGAAACTTTTATGCTGCTTGCTTTATGTTTGGTGCAGGCCTTGCAACCCTGGAACCCTTATGGATTACTAAATGATCTGGATTTAATTAGTTATGTATTTACACATTTCTATATTGTTTATAAGCACATCACACAATTGGCATTTAAGAAACAGGTCAGAAATTTTAAACATTCTCTCGTTTAATCTAACGTATAGTTGAGGTCAAAAGTTTACATACACCTTGCAGAATCTGCAAAATGTTAAGTATTTTACCAAAATAAGAGGGATCATACAAAATGCATGTTATTTTTTTTATTTAGTACTGACCTGAAGATATTTCACATACAAGACGTTTACATATAGTCCACAAGAAAAAACAATAGCTGAATTTCAAAAGTTTACATACACTAGATTTTTTAATTCTGTGTTGTTACTTGAATGATCCTCAGCTGTTTTTTTTTTTTTTTTTTTTTTTTGTTTAGTGATAGTTGTTCATCAGTCCCTTGTTTGTCCTGAACAGTTAAACTGCCTACTGTTCTTAAAAAAAAAATCCTTCAGAAAAAAAAATCTGTTTTTTCTGCATTTTTGTGTATTTGAACCCTTTCCAATAATGACTGTATGATTTTGAGATCCATCTTTTCACACTGAGGACAATGGAGGGACTCGTATGCAGCTATTACAGAAGTTTCAAACGCTCACTGATGCTTCAGAAGGAAAAACGATGTATTAAGAGCCAGGGGTGTAAACTTTTGAACAGTATGAAGATGTGTACATTTTTCTTATTTTGCCTAAATAACATATTTTTCACTCTACCACAATCTTCAAATTCAAAATGTTTTCACTCATGAACAACTATCACTAAACAAAAAAAAAAAAAAAACAGCTGTGGATCATTCAGGTAACAACACAGTATTAAGTATCAAGCGTATGTAAACTTTTGAACAGGATCATTTTTATAAATTCATCTATTATTTTCTCTTGTGGACTATGTGTAAATATCTTTTATGTGAAATATCTTATTCAGGTCAGTACTAAATAAGAAATAACATGCATTTTGTATGATCCCTCTTATTTTGGTAAAACAATTAACATTTTGCAGATTCTGCAAGGTGTGTGTAAACTTTTGACCTCAGCTGTAAATACAAATAGATCACGTTTTATAAGCAGTTGCTGCTCATTTTATACAAAATGCACCATGCAAGCTTTTAATTGTAAAGTCATATAACAATAATAGTAAATAATATTTCTATATAGTATAGTATATAATATATTAATAATAAATAGTATTGACATTAGCTGTATAACTCCAGTTGATGTATATTAACGTTTATTTTTTAGAAATCTCCCTTTTCTAAAGTCTAAGGTTTGGCAAGGATGCATATACAGTATTAAAACCCAAAACCATGATATATATAGGTCTTTTGAAATGAAAATGCTTACATTTGGTAACGACGCTTACTGACGATGCTCAGATCGCACTATTCAATTTCAGCTGCTATTGAAGGGACTCGCTTGAACTACAAAGACGAGATGCAGTCCACGTTTCTCTTTGTGACAGTTGTGAATCCACCTGTGGGTGTTTTCACGTCCCTTCCTGTGGGTCATTGATCAGGAGGAATAATTCCCTGCAGGCCAGAGTAACTCATTAACGGTCCACCCTCAATCTGTCTACCATCAGGAAAGCCGAGATGGAGCAGAAGAGGAAACAGGAGGAAGAGGAGAGAAAGAAAAGAGAAGAGGAAGAGCGAGTCATGCAGGTGTGTATGTGTATACGCGCTCCCTCTGTGTATTGATTCCTCTCCTCCGCCGACTCCTTCGGCAAACCAAATGCCCACTCCGTCTCACGCTGGCATGTTCAGAGCTGGCCGGGACTGGCTGTTCTGCAGGCATAATCATGACTGTATTGAGCTGCCACAGCGGCCTGTGGGTTTATTCATCAGCCCTTGCCTACCTCCTGGGGCTGGATTATGCTGCGTCTGCGGAGTGAAAGTCCTATGTCCCCTCTCTTCTGAGGGTGATGCTGTGTTTGGGGGCTTAGCTGACTTCCCTTGTGCTGCTCCTTCTAGATGTATGGCCCTGCAGAGACGCTTTGTCCCCATGCTGCCCCAAAACTGTTGCACACTCTTCACAGGCTTCTATTCTATTCTATTCTATTCTATTCTATTCTATTCTATTCTATTCTATTCTAGTTTAGATCTACTCCATTTTATATTAAAATGTTGTATTTTGTTACTAACATTCTCTATTTTAGACACCTTCCCTGTTCTGTTTTTCTTCTGTGCCATTTTTATTAGCACTGTTGCATTTTGTTAATGCTTTATTATTTATGAAAACATTCTGTTCTGTTGTTATATTCTCTTCTATTACAAAGCTAAATCCAGTTTGATCCATTTTCAATATACCCCATTTTATATTAAAGTGTTTTTGTGTTATTAAAATTCTCTATTTTATTCAGTTTTTATTCTGTACTGAGTCACTTTCCCTGTTCTATTTTTCTTCTGTGCCATTTTTTTATTACCACTATTCCATTTTAAATGCTCTATTATTTATTAAAACATTCTATTTTGTTCTGTTCTATTATTTTCTATTTCAGGGCTAAATCCTGTTTGATCTATTTTCAATCTATCCCATTTTATATTAAATTATTCTGTAATTAAAATTCTCTATTTTATTCTGATTCTATTTTCTGTTTTGAGGCACCTTCCCCATTCTATTTTTCTTCTGTGCCATTTTTCATTAACACTATTCCATTTTTTTAAATGCTCTATTTTTTTATTTAAAAACTCAATTCTGTTCTATTCTATTCTATTCTATTCTATTCTATTCTATTCTATTCTATTCTATTCTATTCTATTCCAGGGCTAAATCCTGTTCAATTTATTTTCAGTGTGCCCTGTTTAATTTTTAAATTATTCTATTGTGTTATTAAAATTCTATATTTTATTCTGATTCTATTTTCTGTTCTGAGGCACCTTCCTGTTTTATTTTTTTGTGCCATTTTTTAATGAACACTGTTCCATTTAAATCCTCTATTATTGAAACACTCTCTATTCTATTCTATTCTATTCTATTCTATTCTATTCTATTCTATTCTATTCTATTCTATTCTATTCTACTCTTTTCTTTTCTATTCTATTCTATCCCAGGGCTAAATCCTGTTCAATTTATTTTTAGTCTGCCCTATTTCATTTTTTAATTATTCTATTGTGTTATTAAAATTCTATATTTTATTCTGATTCTATTTTCTGTTCTGAGGCACCTTTCGGTTTTATTTTTCTTTAGTGCCATTTTTTATTAACACTATTCCATTTAAATGCTCTATTATTGAAACACTATTCTGTTCTATTCTGTTCTGTTCTGTTCTGTTCTGTTCTGTTCTATTCTATTCCAGGGCTAAATCCTGTTCAATTTATTTTCAGTCTGCCCTATTTAATTTTTTAATTATTCTATTGTGTTATTAAAATTCTATATTTTATTCTGATTCTATTTTCTGTTCTGAGGCACCTTTTTCTTTAGTGCCATTTTTTTAACAATATTCCATTTAAATGCTCTATTATTGAAACACTCTATTCTGTTCCATTCTATTCTATTCTATTCTGTTCTAGAGATAAACTGTTACTGTTTTTTTTTCTATTACAGTTCTCTATTTTATTCTGATTCTGTTCTATTCTGAGACATGTTTTTTTATTAAAACTCTTTTCTATTATATTGTCTTTATTATATACTTTAAGAGAATTATTTAATTTCTTCTGAGCCATTTTGATAACACTTTGATAACATTTTGATAACACAAAGATCCATTTGTTAACAATAGTTAACTACATTTGTTAAGATGAACTAACAATGAGTGAACAAAACTTAAAAGTACTGTATTTATTTCATTAGTTAATGTTTCAGTGTTTACTAATACATTTTTAAAATCAAACGTAATCAACAATTATTCATTTTGCTAATAATAACCCTAATGCATTCTGAACTCACGAATGAACAATTATATTTTATAAACTATGACTAATAAAAAAAAATATTGCTGTGAAAAAATGTATGACTGTTAGTTCATGTCAGATAAAGCTTAAAATAATATTAACATACAAGGCCTTATAAATTCTTTTAAATCTATTTCTATTAAATTATTTTATTCTGTTCTGTATTATGCCATTTCTGTTGTGCCAAGTCTCTCTTTGTCTATCTCTCTCTACCCTTATAAAAAAAATGATCAATGATTATTCTATCACCTTGCCTTGAAAATACGATTGTTTCTGTTAACTTAAAAATATCTTGGGAGTCCTTGAATAAATTGAGCACCTTTACAAAAGAAAACATTTGCAATTCACTCAAAGACTGCTGTCACACCGTTTATAAAACCTTTATCACTGTTATTTTCAGACATAATACATCACTCTGTTTTGCACCAAGTCTGTCCTGTTTTTAGCAGTTTGATTCATAGCTCAGATTTATCATGACCAGTGTGTGCTGTAGCCCTCTCTCTCTATTTATGTCTTTGTATATATGGGTATTCAACCTCAGCTGCCTTGCATTTTCCTCCTATCAAAATAGCGCCTGCACCATTCTTCTTTCTGTCCAAGGTTTCCTCTGTGAAAATGTTCCATCTAAGCTTTTCTCTTCAATCACTCCTTTGCTCTGTTTTGACCTGTGCTTCTGGACCACGCTTCTGGACTACGCTTCTGGACTCTGTCCCAGACTGTCCTTGCACATCTAAAAACATTCTGTTCATTTCATTTGTTTTTATTCTTTTCCTTTTTTCATTTCGCACAGTCTAGACATAGAATCCCAAGCCGGCTGGCTGCGGTACAGCCTCGATTATACACCTAATCAGACTTTAGCACACAGCAGGAGCGTAATGGCTTAATATCCTTTCAGTGGGCAGTGCTATAGATGGGTTACGGTGCGTCTGGGGCAGGGCCGCCCCGCTAATCTCTCTCCCCTCAGATGTACCAGACGTCACTGGATGGGGAGATTGAGGGAATTCTGTAGCCTGCCTCAAACAGCATCATGGTGATTGCTTATGACCAAAAGGCTGCCACAAGCTTTCTAAAAGTCAGCAAAATCAGGTGTTAGCAGGTGTACGCTTTTAAATTGAACTTTCTTTTTTTATGAGAACCGATCAAAATATTCTTCATCTGCCACTCGTGAGCATATCAAAGTTATTGTCCGCTCCAGACTGAGCACATCTTTCCCATGCCTCTGACTAGCAAGTAGCACATTATATTTCAAGGCTGTGATGTAAACTAAAATCTCCTGGCTGTTTTAAGAAAAGGGACATGTCCTGCCCTGTCTTCAGTTGAGGTGCTTATTAGTGTTGGGCGATATACTGGTAGACATGATTAACCTGTAGAAATTTGTCAATGGGTAGAGATTTTGGACTTTTGTCTCTATCACGGTTACACGCTTGCATGGAGTTGCTGTGGTAAGTGGTCACAAAAATGTATCGTTTGCACACGTGTTTTAAGAATTGTGGTTTAAAAACAAGTGTTTATAAGCCTTTGAAATACAATCAGCTGCGAAAGAGAACTCGTTTCACTATATACATGCGCTGTCTGACATCGGCCTGGTAGGGGCGCTACAGCGGTCAAAGCTACAAAATTGCTCATAACTCCTAAACCATCAACGTATGCTTAAAGGAGAACTCCACTTCCAGAACAACAATTTACAAATAATTTACTCACCCCCTTGTCATCCAAGATGTTCATGTCGTTCTTTCTTCAGTCGTAAAGAAATTGTTTTTTGAGGAAAACATTTCATCATTTTCTCCATATAATGGACTGATATGGTGCCCACAATTTTGAACTTCCAAAATGCAGATTAAATGCAGCTTCAAACGATTCCAAATGCAGTTTTAAACGATCCCAGCCGAGGAAGAAGGGTCTTATCTAGCGAATTATTTTCATTTAAAAAAATACAATTTATATACTTTTTAATGCCAAACGCTCCTCTTGTCTTACTCTGCTTGGACTTTTTTTTTGTTCCGGTTCATGACAGTTAGGGTATGTCGAAAAACTCCCATCTCATGTTCTCCCTCAACTTCAAAATTGTCCCGTGTCACTGTTTTACCTTTTTTGTTAGGGGTGTTTAATCTTCTTTGCATGTTCACTTTGCAAAGACTGTGTCGGTACTTCTGCAGCGATGTAGGATGATTTTGAAATGATTTTTGAAGTTGAGGAAGAAAATACGATTGGAGTTTTTCGACATACTCTATCTGTCTTGAACCAGAATACACAGACTTCAACGAGAGCAAGACAAGACGAGCGTTTGAGATTAAAAAGTATTTAAATTGTGTTTTTTTTTTAAATGAAAATAACCGATAATTTCGCTAGATAAGACCCTTTTTCCTTTGCTGGGATTGTTTACAAACACATTTGGGATCGTTTGAAGCCACATTTAAACTGCTTTTTGGAAGTTCAAATTCGGGGCACCATAGCAGTCCATTATATGGAGAAAAATCCTGAAATGTTTTCCTCAAAAAACATAATTTCTTTACGACTGAGGAAAGAAAGATATGAACATCTTGGATGACAGGGGGGGTGAGTACATTATCTGTGAATCGTTGGTTTGGAAGTGGACTTCTCCTTTAAGTGTCTTATGTCGTTGGAATCTTTGGTGCACATCGGCCAAAACGCATGCCTCAAATTTGCTGAAAAATTATATTGAAATTTTCGGGTATTTCCGAAATTTTCGAGGGAAAAACCTTAAAAATGGCAATAACTACACAACCGTTTGTCCTATCAACATGAAAATCGCTGTGCACTGTTATGGTCCAAAGTGCCATAAGTGTCTATAAGGACATTTGCATATCTCAAAAAAAACATGGCTGACATTGGCCGATGAATTTTGAGCACCTATTAGTCAAAGAGGCCAATAGGAACGAAACTCAGTGGGCCTGTTTGACTCACAACCCCGAAGGTCCGTGGGAAATTTGAAAGAAATCACCCACTGTGGGATGATATTGCATTTTCAAGGGTGTAAACGCACAATCACGATTCATATCATACTATGAAACACCTCATTCCAAACAACTTTGCCTCGAGAACCACTGATGTCATTCAAATTGTTTGTTAAGTGACTGAGAAGATGTAAAATGCATACTTTTGCAAACTAGTCTTATGTTTTTCCCTCAATCTGGAAAAAAAAAACACTGTGGTACAATTCTCTGGGCTCTCTAGGCCACTAATTATAAAAAATTTTTTTTTACCCTTTAGGAAGCTATAACGGGGTAATTTAGACAAGGGGACTGCCCAAATTTACCCAAAATCCTATAAAGCCTAAAGGAAAACTCAAAACTTCACAAAACCAGCTGAGCACATGCGACAGGTGATTCTAAACAAGCATGCAAAGTTTTAAGGATATCAGACCACAGCTGGCGCTATAACAGTCATAAAAGTTAAAAAACATAATATTTCTGTGGTAAATTACCTGGATTTCCTAGAAATAATTTTTAAATCATTGATTTGGTGGTTATATGCATTTTTTCATACGTACTTAAATGCCTTGAATCCGGTAAACGCTGCTTACAGCTATATTTGCTAATTAAACTTTTTTTTTTATGTATAATAATCAAGTAATTTACACAGTGATTAAACTGAACTGAACCAACACTGAACTGATTGGAGCTGAATAATGATGCTATTGTCTTTTGGTTTTGACTCATTTTTTTTGTTTACATAATAATGATTCTGTTACTTTCTTTTTACTGTTAAGCTGCAGAAACTGTGCTTGATAACCAATAAATTGGGCCAAGGCTGGGTTTTTGCTTGTTATTTCTGGTTTGGTGCTCACCTAGCTGCACACCAACAAAATTTAGCAAATCAATCAACATCTGTGTAGTGAAAAAGGTCCACAAAGGTGGTTTTGCTTGAGGACATCAACAAATAAGCATCCAAAAGTCTTTTTTTTACAAGGATGGTATCAAACTCATTGGGATTCTTCTTTGGCCCACCACAGTTCAATGCTCCGAGCTCAAATATGTGGTCATTACTGTCGGCATCCCCACCGGCACCCATTTGTATGCTTGTGTCTCTGTGCGTTGCCATCCACTTGGAACTGAAAGAAGGCACAGGTGTGGCAAACGCCGAAGGTGTTGAAATTGTGTGTGTGTGTATTATTGATTTGTGGGAATGTATGTTTGTTCCAGGCGGAACTTGAGATGCAGCTGGCATTGGAGCGGGAGGAAGAGACTCAGAGACAGGCCATGGTGGAGCAGGAGAGGAGGGACAGAGAGTTGGCCATGAGGATCGCTCAGAGCGAGGCAGAACTCATCCAGGATGAAGCTCAAATGGACCCCAGCTTGCGCAGGTACACACTCAAACGACATCTCACAGCATCATAGGGTGAAAATCAAACAAAGAAGACTCCACGCCAGGTTGTGCCCTGGTTACCATTCATAAAACGCACATAAATCGCAGATATTTTTTATATGGAGATTTCCATCTGAAAAGAGCCTGTATGGTCTCGAGCAGGCGACAGAACAACAAACAAAGGACAAGGTTCTGCCAGACAGCGTTACATAAATGCCATGAATCATTTTTACAGCGGCCAACTCGTGTGTCTACAAAAGCAGGTAAACAGAAACACGAGACGCCTGCGGTGCAGCACTGAGAGTCGTATTTCATTTAGTTAATGGAAGTGGACAAAGAAGTGTCGCCTGTTCCTACTTTATGTATAATAAAATAAAAGGCTGTTCTGCTGTTATTACACATGCTAACTGGGTGCTGAGAAGACCGTGTTGTCATCCAAACCCTTTTTTCTTGTGCTTCCTCTCCCCTCCAGTGACAGTACCACAGGTGTTTGGTTCTTCGCAGAGATGTAAGACATAGAACAGGCCTCTTTTTGTCCCACTAATTTTCCGCTTCATTCGGTCTAACCACACTCACCCACAATCACGTCCTGTCCCCCTAATCTCACCACAACCTAGATACAGGATTACTCATAGAAAGTCACAGTAAACAATAGGCTAATTCTTAGTTTTGCTATTAACCCAAATACTTCATAGAGTACATGAACACATTCTTTTCTTGGAGTTCTTATTTTGAATGGAGACCAAGCACGTGATTATATTTGTAGATTTGAATAAAGGGATAGTTCACCCAAAAATGAAAATTCTGTCATTAATTATTTACCTTAATGTCGTTCCAAATCCGTAAGACCTTTGTTCACCTTCAGAACACAAATTAAGATATTTTTGATGAAATCCAAGAGCTTTCTGGCCCTGCATAGACAGCAATGCAACTGACATGTTCAAGGCCTAGAAATTTAGTAAGGACATTGATAAAGTAGTCCATGTGGCATCAGTGGTTTAACCGCAGTGTTATGAAGCTACGAGAATACTTTTTGTGTGCAAAGCAAACTTTTTCAGTTGTGCTGCTGTCTATGCAGGGTCAGAAAGCTCTAGGATTACATCAAAAATATCTTCATTTGTGTTCAGAAGATGAACAAAGGTCTTATGTGTTGGGAACAAATTGAAGGTGAGTATTAAAAAGCAGGTCATATGGTTTTTTTTTTTTAAGTGTCCTAATATAGTGTTGGGACAAGTTTAAATGCATCTAAGGCCAGAAAACATTGTAATTTTCTCAGAACACACATTTATACATCATCAGTCATTTGTCAGTGATTTCAAAACTGTTCGTTTGAAGCAGCTTTGAGCGTAATGTCTGTAAACCCCTCTTTTCCATAAACCTACTCTGCTTTGATCGGTCAGCTGGCTAAGCCTGTTGTGATTGGTACAGAGAGAAGTACTTGAGAAAATTAACTTGAGTACTTGAGAAAGAATCTGTGTTGCCAAGTCTGCGGTTGTTTGTGAGGTCCGCGGGTTGAAGCGACCACAATAACATCATATTTAGCCCCTGGAATGCGAGGTGTTTGTGGGCAGGTCAGACTGTTCGTATTTCACAGGCAGGCGGGGATTATGCTAATGTGTAACCCAGTGACGTATAGATCGTAACAGGCAGAAGATTTGAAAATATAATGACTTGTCAAGGCGATTCTGAGTCGACTCATTTATTTTTAGAGACAATATCTTTATGTATAACGCACTTTTTTGATTAACAACTTTGCAGACTGTTTGCATTGAAGGACAGCTTCGTTACGAACAGCAAAAACATATATTTTTCGAAAACCCATACAACCTTCTCCTTAATGACAGAGTTACCATTTTTGGGTGAACTATTCCTTTAAAAGAAAAGTTTACTTCCAGAACAAAAATTTACAGGTAGCTTACTCACCCCTTTGTCATCCAAGATGCTCATATCTTTCTTTCTTCAGTCGTAAAGAAATTGTTTTTTGAGGAAAACGTTTTAGGATTTCTTCCCATATAGTGGACATCTATGGTGCTCCTGAGTTTGAACTTCCAAAATGCAGCTTAAAAGCAGCTTCAAAGGTCCCTAAATGACCCTAGCTGAGGAAGGAGGGTCTTATCTAGTGAAACAATTGATTATTTTCTAAAAAAAGGTTAGGGAAAAAAAATTTTTTTTTTTAGAAAAAAAAAATTCCTCAAAATCCCACAACCTCAAACGCTTGTGTTGTCTTCAGAATCATCCTACATCTTTTTTGTAAAAGGCATTGATGCACATTCACTTTGTAAACACTGGGTCGGTACTTCTGCAGCGATGTAGGGTGATTTTGAAGTTGGAGGAAAAAGAGTTTATCTACCTACCCTAACTGTATTGACCTGGAATACACATAGTTCACGCAGAGCTAGCTTGAGGATAAAAAGTATATAAATTGTCAGTTGCTTTTTAGAAAATAACTGATCGTTTCATTAGATAAGACCCTTCTTCCTTGGCTGGGATCGAGAGAGCCATTTAAAGCTGCATTTAAGCTGCATATATGGTCCACTATATGGAAAGAAATCCTGAAATGTTTTCCTCAAAAAACAAAATTTCTTTACAACTGAAGAAAGAAAGACATGAACTTCTTGGATGACAAGGGGGTGAGTATCATACATTTTTGTTCTGGAAGTGAACTTCTCCTTTAAGTAGAATACAATATAGAATGCATAGGAATGCCCTGGGAACCACTTTGAACCACTCTAGTGTTACGGAATCAACATTTTTTTTTTTTTACACTTAAGCACCACTCATGTTTTCCTCAGAAAATGTAAAAGTTTTAGTATTCTCTTATAGATATTGATGCATTTCCGTTTTATTTCCTTTTTCTGTTTGTGCTAGGAGCTCAACAACCCTATTTCCATTTACTTATGTTGCCTCAAAATATATATTGGATTTATGCACGTCTCTAGCTCTCAGCGTGAACATTTTCGGCTCTGGATGATGGTACTTGAGGAAAAAAAAAACTTGGCTTTGTGTTTTAGTGTTTACTGAGAAGCGTTGCTTTAAAAGGAAAGAGAATTTTGTTGCAGCGTGTTTATGATTCTCATTCTTGTGCTGTCATCTGGAGTCATCAGTTTCAATTAGCTTTTAGCAGAAGGAAATCTGTCACAATAAAATACCAACCTGTTTGGTTTTCTCTACACATCGCTTAGGAAATGCCCCATATGGCAGTTTACCAGTGCTGTGGAGTCATTAACTAGAAGCAATGGTGATGCAAACTCTGCCTACTTGTTAAAGTAATACTTTTAGAGATTTGGTTTGTACAGTTCAGTTGTAGAATTTTTACATATAGTATTTTCAGCTGAATGCTTGAAGCAGTGCTTAAATTGTGTGAATGTCATTGCTTTGCATAAAATATCAAATCAAATGACATCTGCAAGCACATTATGGCAAAATGTAGTCTGAGACACTTTTGTTTACTTTTCAGTCTTGAAAATGGTTGCACTTCTTATTTTTATAGAAACAGCATTTATGACATTATAAATCTTCTGTAACAATATAAACGCCTTTACTGCCTCCTTTGATAATATAATATACAGTAGTTTTATCATTTAAATCTTTGCAAACTTATATTTTTAAGTCTTCTGCTTGGAAAATGTGCTTGTGTTCTCTTTAGAATAAATGCCACTTGGTTTGATATTTTGTTATAGATTTCAAAAACATTTCCACATTTTTAAGTGTGACTTAAGTATGTTGATATTTTTTGGGGATGCTGTAGGTACTTTTTTGTTATTAGTTATGTAATGTATTTTGTACTTTTTTTAAATGCTTGCTCGACTCTAGTTTAACTTTGAATTATAAGTAGCTTCCCCAGCACTGGTGTAGACATTTCTTTTCTGTTCCTCTGCATGTTTGTGTTAGCACTCCGCTTACACCTGTATGAGTGGGTTAATCAGCAGGGTTGCTGGTTCAGTGACTTCTCTCGCAGGGTCTCCGTTAAGCAGCTTTGCTCTTCACAGCTGTCAGAGTCGACAGAGTGTCCCTACATCCAGTGTCACCATGTTCAGCCATGCAAGAGCTCCTCCCAGACACACACTCATCGCTTGCGCTGACAGCCTGTCACTGCTTTTATATGAGAAAGTTAGCTTTAAGGCTGTGGGGTGACATCATCACTTTATGACTTTAGAATCTTGGCCTCAGGTACTGGAATAATTGTCTTCTGTGGAAGTGATTTGGCTCAGAAGATTACAGGTCTTTCTTAAGTAGGATGGGAATTAAGAGCTTGTTATTGAACTCACCTAATCAAACAACAATCACGCGTAAGGTTATCAGAGTTCATCATTAGCGGTGCTTATAGCATCGTTATTATTCCTCATACCAATATACTTGGACAAATTCAGAACAGGCTGTGAAGGAAAATCTCATCTGGAGTCCCAGAAAGTCACAGCAGCCAAGTAGTGACCACCCAAGACACCCTAGAAACACAATATCAAATATACAGAACACAAAGCATCTTCGGAGCACAAATGAAGATTTTTTTTATTAAATCTGAGAGTTTTCTGACCTTGCATAAACAGCAACGCAACTGACATGTTCAAGGCTCAGAAAGGTAGTAAGGACATCATTAAAATAGTCAATGTGATATCATTGGTTCAACCGTAATGTTATAAAGCTATGAGAATTTTATCAGAAATATCTTAATTTGTGTTCCGAAGATGAACAAAGGTCTTACAGGTTTGAAACGACATGACCTAGCAGTTCCTGACAACACTCTAGAAACATGCTAAAGCAGAGGTCACCAAACTTGTTCCTGGAGGACCGGTGTCCTGTAGAGTTTACCTCCAACTTTCCTCAACACACCTGCCTGGAAGTTTCAAGTATACCTGGTAAGATCTTGATTAGCTGGTTCAGGTGTGTTTGATTAGGGTTGGAGCTAAACTCTGCAGGGACACTGGCCCTCCAGGAGCGGGTCTGGTGACCCCTGTGCTAAAGGGAACACTGGGTATTAAGACTTGTATGGCTTAAGGGGAGACACTGCAGGCAAAAACCTGTCAAATTTGAGATTTTGGGCTAGTGGAAATAAAATATCCAAAAGACCTTGTTAAGTGTTTCTTTTATAGCACTTTATCTTTTTCAGACTAGTGGAAATAAAACATATTTTCCAAAAGACCCTGTTCAAAATGAGTTTTTTCCTCCTACACTAAGCCATAAATCTCCATATCAGCACAAAATTTTAAAAATTATCTATTTTCTGAATTATAGTGACAAAATGAGATATCCAAAATTCCCTCTGTAAAAACATTTGACTCTAATGTAAAAAAAAATTAAACAGGAATTTTGAAACTGACTTAGTACATTGTTAAAATTTTTGTACTAGAAATGTATGCAAATTAGCGCATATTTCATTAAATAATGCCTCATTTGCATATTTAAACCTAACATTTTAGAAAACTTGTAATACAAAAAATGTTTGCAATTATCAGTGTAATCAAATCAGCTGGGTAAGTAAGGTGATAACTATTTTTTTTTTTTTTTTACCCCATTTACCTGTAGTATCTCACCTTAAAATAACAGAAATTATGTCTCTTACTGAAATATGTAGTAGATCTTTTCAAATAAGATTTAAGTTATTTGAAAAATAAATATTGTTTATATATTTTGTGGACTATGGGAGGCACCATTATTTCGATGACATGGAATGGCTGAACTCGGTGAGCCACTGCCGCTACCTGTTGCTATTTTTTACAGCAACACAACTCTGAAAATAAAATACTGATATGATGCCACATTGTGTGACTTCTGGTTGTAATTTTCAGTTGAAGGGCAACAAGAGAAGCTCTGTAAGTCACATCCTTGTTCTCACCACTTTAGCCCTGATGCCTTTGAGGCTTTTAGTAGACCACAACTACTAAAAGAGCTTACAAACGGCAGAGACAAGAAACGCTAGATGCCATCCTGGCAGGATGTAAACATGCCAGCGCTTGTCATGACACCGCAGACACTGAAGGAGTTCCTTGGCATGGATTTCACTTGATATCCGGGGGCGTTTAGACTCCTTGTGGGGAAAATTAATGGTATGGCTTTTTGTTTAAGCCTATGCTTATATCCATCACCACCTGTAAGCTCTTTCAGTAGCTGTGGTCATGGTAATAGTATTTTATTTTCATAGTTGTGGTAAAGATAGCAACAGGTAGCGGCAGTACCTCACAGAGTGCAAACATTTGATATCATCAAAATAATGGCGCTCCATAGTCCAAAATATGTATCAAATGAAATAATGTAAATCTTTCATGAGTTTTCTACTACATAATTTAGTAAGAGACATCATTTATGTTATATTAAGCCGTACAAGTCTTAATACTGGGGGTTCCCTTTAAAAACTTCTTATTGCCCTATGAACCCTTTCTTAAAACACATCTTGTTTGTATCATTTAAAATGGTTGAATATTTCTCTTCTCATGAATAGGCTTGTTTGCACCAGTTCAGCTTCAGTGAAGCTTCGCATCTAAAATGTTACCTCATTAAAATTGGATTTACTTTGAATTGCTATTTTCAAATGCCTATTTTTAAAACAGCTAAATTTGGATGTGTTTGGTCAGTTTAAATTACAAACTCTATAACTCTGTGCACACTCTACTAAAAGACTAATTAGACTGTGGCAGTGGTATCACCAGATGTAGATTGCAGTCACTTTTTATTTTGTAATTTCTTCAGCCACCCAGGACCACCTAAAACCATATCAAAAATCCACATGCTAACAGTCATGATCACATTGTACCCAAGCCTTGAAATTGTGTTGTATTTAGTGGTGCCATTAGGATTCGAATCAGGGTGATGATGTTTTTGCCATCGCTCCACAGACTCCTCACAAATCTGCTCTGATTGGCTTAGAGCTCCCTGCATTGTGGGAGTCAGGATTGCAAAAACCCTCACAGAGCTCACGTGTGGCCTCTCCCTCGCTCACCATTAACCATCGTTAACCGCCATTAACCACCCTCACTGTTACAGCTCAGTGTTGCCAAGGCTGCATCTAATTTGCTCAGTGAGGTGTTAATTTGGCATGATCCGTGCTATTTTCATGTCATTACAAGTTTCTGAGAGAATGTATCTCCACGTAAGCAGAAGGCCAATTAATCATCTGATTGTGTTGTGGCCTAGGGAACGTTTAGCAGCTGGTAACAGGAGCTTAGGAGATAGATCAGAACCTTGCCTATGAAGAAATATGAAGCTAAGAAAAACTCAAAATTGCTCCTCCTCTGTGCAATTTCAGGGGTGCGCAGGTGCAGGCCAACAAGGTGGCAGCTGGGGTGAAGAAGTACGACCTTAGCAAGTGGAAGTACGCTGAGCTGCGAGACGCCATCAACACCTCCTGTGGTAAGAGCAATCAGCTCCCTCGATCTGATCGCAGAACTTCCTACTCACCTGAAGCTGTTCATGTCAAAAAGCATGTCATTTTGGAGATTGGAGATTGACGTGTAATATTTTGAAGATGGAAAACTAGCATGATGGATATGGTATCAGCACAGCTTTTTCAGAGTGACTGATTTTGTAGCTTGCTCTCAATCCGTAATTTATTTATTCTTAAAGTTATGCATTATATATGCTGTCTTTTGTTTGCAGATTTGTTTATTTGTCTTGTATGGTAGTTGAAGCTTTAATCACAAAGACTTCACTCCCTTTTGTGCTGTCATGTTGGTTTATTTTTCACTTTGTCTTGACTCAAAGGAAAGTTTACTCTAAAATGAAAATCATGTCATAATTAACTCACTCTTTTGTCAGTTCAAGCTCATATGTTTTTCTTTCTTCTGTGAAACAAAATCAGATGCTTGGCAGAATGTTCCGGCTGCTCCTTTCCAAAGAACATAAAAATACAGTAGGGCTGTCACTAACAATTACTTTGGTAATGGAGTAATCAGTCGATTATTCTGACAATAAATCGAGTAATCAGATAATTATAATTAATTGTTTTTTTGTAGTAATAAAAATAGAACTAAGCATACAATAGCCTTTAAAATGAATTAAAATACATATATAATAGCAACGAGGCAATAATAATTAGTTTAAATAAAGTATCAAAACCTGTGGTTTTATTGAACAAAGCTGTTAAAATCCATAATGTATTATAAACAATAAAGCTAACGTACATTACGCATTATAACAAATGACTGCAGAGGACACCAATGGCCTGACGATTGTTTTTACACTTTACTACTCGATGTAATCTTTGTTTATTATTGACTAAACAACATTTAATTCAAATTCCAGCTAATCTTTAATATTTGGCCATTTCTTTACAACAGCTACAGCAATTGTAATTTCTTAAAAATGTGGACATCAAAACATGTAAACTCAGAGTGAGGGTTTAAACTTTTATTTTAAAATTGCCATGAACAGTTAGCATATTGAGAAAGATAATAATGTGTTCTCCTGTGTTTGCGTAATTTAAAAATGATTTACCTTACATATCTGATGAAATGGCTTACGTTGCATTTTCAGATGGCTGTTATTATAAACCTAAACTCACAACAATATGCAGAAATGGAGTTTGAGACTCTCCACACGTTAATGATAACTGTTTGTGTGGAGCAGCATTTACTGTGAACCGAGCCACTCTGAGATACACGTAACCTACACGTAATGTAAATAAATAAAGTGCATATATTAAACCTTTATTGAATATATTTGCTTAATTGAATCGTTGTGTTTCAGAGTTCACAATAGCATTATGCTTTATTACAATTGTTATCATTTTTAAATGGGTTTAATATATCATGTAGCTTTGGAAAACGGTCTAATAATGAGTTTCATGGATTCTCGCCCGTGGAATGAGCGACGCAGCACATTGTAGTCAAGGATTAGTATTAAGAGTTGAATTGAGGAATCGAGACAGTCCTAAAATACAGTGATTATGAGCCATAAGGACCAAAAAGCACCATAAAAGTTCTTATGAAGTTCTTTTGGAAATGTTGTTGTTCAATGATTAGGGTTGGAGCTAAGCTCTACAGGACAGTGTCCCTCCAGGAACATGTTTGGACACCCCTGAGCTAAGACATTCTAATAAACCTCTAATTTTGTAATACATTCAAGATAAAAGACATACAGATTAAAAAAATGATAATAATAAGTTTAACATATGGGTAACCATTGAAAGGATTAGTTTACTCCAGAATTAAAATTTCCTGATAATTTACTCACCTTTATGTCATCCAGGATGTTTATGTCTTTCTTTCTTCGGTCTAAAAGAAGTTATGTTTTGAAGAAACCTTCGCAGGATTTTTTCCATGTAGTGGACTTCAATGGGAATCAAATTGCAGTTTCAATGCTGCTTCAAAGGGCTCTACACAATCCCAGCTGAGGAATAAGGGTCTTATCTAGCGATGTGATTTTTTTTAAAAGTGCTCCTATTATGCCATTTTAAAAGCTGCTAATATTGTTTTATGAGTCTCCTAAAACAGGTTTACATGTATGCAAGGTCAAAAAACACTGTAGTTTTCTCCAGAAAACAGATTTAATTTTACCTCATTTCTGAATGATTCGTAAACGACTCGTGCGAAGCAGTTCGAAGAATCAATCTCTCTAAACCCCTCCTTTCCGTGAGCCCTCAGTCCTGGATACTTGTCAGTACATACGAAATATGGCATCAATTTTACCTTACCAATTTGAGCCAGAGTCCGACGATGAAACGGATGAAGTGGCTGATCGACAAGTTAGCACAGACTACCGTGGAATGTGCTTGCTCTTTGCTTATGTAAGCGAACCGGGCTCACCTCAATGTTGTAAACTTCAACATTGTATGTAATGCATTAAGCGGCTTTCACACAGAACGCAGAAAGCACTGCGCTGGCCACTGGGTTCAGTGCATCCCTTCAGAGCGCAGAAGTTCAACTCATTAGAACTTTGAGCATGTGTGCGTATTGTCCGCGACGTAGAACGTGGATGGACATTATGCAAATGTGTTATTTTGTGACGTATAGCCGTGACAGAATAAGATTCGAATTCCTAAGGACTCGTTCAGGCGATTGTGAGCCGACTCTTTTTTCATAAACAATAACTTTATTTATCGTGCACTGTTGGCTTCACAAGTTAGTTAGTTCACATACAGCTACATGGCACACTGCATGAAAAGTCATATTTGAAAAGGTATAATAGGAGCACTGTAATAAAAATATATATACTTTTTAACCACAAATGCTCATCTTGCACTAGCTCGACTTCACGCATTATGTAGTCACGATGGAAAGGTCACACGTGGCGTAGGCGGAAGTACCGACCCAGTGTTTACAAAGAGAACGTTCAAAGAAAGCCAGACACCTTTTACAAAAAAGGTAAAACAACGATGTTGGACAATTTTAAAGTTGGAGGAGAAAATGAGTTGGAGTTTTTCGCCCTACCCTAACCTTTTGAACCGAAGTACACAGAAGAAGAACTAACCGCGCATGAAATCATGGACACGCTTCGCAAAGCTAGTGCAAGATGAGCATTTATGGTTAAAAAGTATGTACATTTTTATTTTTTTAGAAAATGACTGATCGTTTTGCTAGAAAAGATCTCGGCTGGGATTGTGTAGGGCATTTTGAAGCTGCACTGACAATGCAATTTGGACCTTCAGCTCATTGATCCTCATCGAAGTCCACCATATGGAGAAAAATCCTGGAATGTTTTCCTCAAAAAAACTTAATTTCTTTTCAACTGACAACTTGGGTGAGTAAATTATCAGGAAATTTGAATTCAGGAGTGAACTTATCCTTTAAGCTAGGAATGTCTTGTAGTCTCCGTTTAGTTGAACATTTGAAACTTTGGAGCATTTTTTCCATATCCATGTTTATGTTAATGAGCCTGACCACTTAAAAGTAAAGGGTTATGTTAAAGTCAACACATGACACTGCAGTATTGACTATGCAGTCTCTCACCCTTGTAGATATAGAGTTGCTGGCGGCGTGCAGAGAAGAATTTCATCGTCGTCTGAAGGTGTACCACGCCTGGAAATCAAAGAACAAGAAGCGAAATACAGACACAGAGATGAGGGCCCCCAAATCGGTCACTGACTATGGTAAGATATGACCCGTATTCCCCAAGAGAACGGCCTGTGCGGTGGCGGGACAACAGAATACAAATTGCTCCTTGCAGTTGTATGTAGCTGATGATTTCATTTGTAATGGCAAAGGGTGATTCAGCATAATATTTATTCTGCAAAGATACTCATCTGAAGTTCTTTCTTATGCGAATGTGTGCGTCGCAGCAGTTTTTCAAGGTTGAACGTGCGTTTTTTGTTTGTTGTTCTTTTCAAGAACCTTGCGGCTCGTTTTGTGATTAGCGTTAGCATTGTCACGCGCATAATGCAGACAGCTAAAAGCACATCTAAAGGCACTCGCTGCCGTTTCAAGGAAATCAAACATCTCGTTGATTTTTCCTACTTGAAAGGCACGTCACAGTGTTTGGTTGCTGGAAGACTTTAGTGCTTTTTTTAAGTGTTTGCTCGTGCAGAACAAACAGGAGATTTAGAGTTCCGTGACCTGCAGGTCCTCTTCAAACTCTCCGGCTCTGTTGTTGTGAAATCCTCAGATGTGTCTTACCTTCAAACAGTGGAGTGTTTGTATCAGGTGCACAGGGGCTTATGCTGCTTCTCTCCGAGAGATGAAATCAGGCTTCTGGCTTTGCAAAGTCAATATTGAAGTGCTGAGAACTTCTCTGAGAACTTTCCTGACATTATGCCAACCTACGAAGCTGTTTGATCTTTAGGGATGACGGATTTAAAATGCACACTTCTTTTTATGACGTCATTTATGTCTGGTTGATGTTTTTTTGTGAGCATTTGTAAATTGCTTTGGTGTTTAACTCATATTGCACCATTTGTGCTACACACATTCGTGATACCTCAAATCATACCGTGTTTTGAGGAGAGATGTGAAAAGAGTCATCTAAATGAGAAGGGCCTGAAAAGGAATGACATGAGTCATAAAGACTGCAATATGATATGCAACATAGTCTTCAGAAAGGAAAAGAGTCTATTTGGAGATATAGTGCCAATATGCTGAACTTGAGGTTGATTTGGACAATCTACCACAGCCATGTTTCACTGGGCGGCCTTTCATTTTTTGTTTGTCCAGTTCGTGACAGGCTCTCAGATTGGTCCAACCATGCACTGGCACAAGAACCAAAGCCATTGTGGTGGGAAAGGGGTAATACAGACTTGGGGGTGGGGATTTGATTTGGACCTAAATGTCTGCACTCTGCATAAGTGTGGGAGGGAAATATGTCTGTGTGGGGAGGATAACAGGAAAAAGTAAACTATGGCACCAGAGCGAAACAGAATCTTACAGGAGAGGGACTGAAAATTCAAGTAGACCGCTACCTGCTGGTTTTTGTGAGTGGGACAAAATGTGAAAGTCACGGGTGGGACAAATTATAATATTTTTTCCCTGGAGTGGGCAGGAGGGAGACAGAATCTTTGTCTCTATGTTTCCGCCACTGAATAAAAAATTCTAAAAAGGTAACTGTGACTTTTTATCTCACAATTCTGACTTTTTTTCTCAGAATTGTGTGATACAAACTTGCAATTCTGACTTTTTATTTTCAGAATTGTGTAAAAAAAGAGATATAAACAGCCGGTTCTGTTTTTTCTCAGAATTGAAGTCAGAACTGCGTAATTGCGAGTTTACATTTCGCGATTCAGACTTTTTTTTTGGATATAAACTCACAATAAAATATATATAATATATAATAATATATATATAATAATAACTTATATAAACTTACAATTCTGACTTTTTTTCTCAGAACTGTTTTTGCATCTCACAATTCTGACTTTATATCTCGCAACTGCGCCTTTATATCTCACAATTTTTATATTTTTTTCTTAGAATTGCATGGTGCAAACGTATAATTCTGACTCTGAAATCAGTTGCGAGATTTAAACAGGCAATTCTGTCTTTTTTCCTCAGAGTTGCAGGATGTAAACTCACAGTTGTGAGAAATAAAGTAAATAGCGAGATGTAATTCTCATAATTCTGACTTTTTTTTTCTCACTAATGCGAGTTTGTAACTCTCAGTTGTGATATTTTTCTTGCAATTGCTGGCTTATATCACGTAACTGACCTTTTTTGTTGCAAATGTGAGCTTGTATCTCACAATTCAGACTGTTTTCTTGCAATTGTGAGATATAAACTTGCAATATTCAGAAATGAAGTCAATTGCGGGATATAAACAGGCAGTTCTGACTTTTTTTTATCAGAAATGTGTTTGTATCTCGAAATTCTGATTTTTTTTCTTACATGATATAAACTTGCAGTTGCGAGTTATAAAGTCAGAATTGCGAAAACTTTTCTTGTAATTGCGTGTTTACATTTCGCAATTCAGACTTTTTTTCAGAGAATTGCGGGATATAAACTTGCAATTGCGAGAAATAAAATCAGAATATTTAAACTCACAATTCTGACTTTTTTTTTCTCAGAACTGTTTTTGTATTACAAAATTCTGACTTTTTTCTCGCAATTGCTAGCTTATATAACACAATTCAGACTTTTTTTGTCACAAGTGAGAGTTTGTATCTCGCAATTCTGGCTTTCTTTCTTAGAATTGCAGGATATAAACTCACAATTGTGAGAAAAAGTCACAAATGCAAGATATAAACTTACAATTCTGACCTTTTTTCTCACTAATGCGAGTTTGTAACTCGCAATTCTGAATTTTTCTTGCAATTGCTGCTTTATATCACGCAATTCTGACTTTTTTGTGACAAGTGAGAGTTTGTATCTCACAGTTCTGAATTTTTTCTTGCAATTGCGAGATATAAACTTGCAGTTCTCAGAAATGAGGTCAGTTGCGAGATATAAACTTACAGTTCTGGCTTTTTTCTTAATAATGCGAGTTTGTATCTTACAATTCTGACTTTTTTCCCACAATTGTGAGATATAAACTCACTATTGTGAGTTATGAAGTCCAATTTTGAGGGGAAAAAAGACTGATATGTTCTCAGAATTGCAAGATTATATCTCACAATTCTGATTTAATAACTCAGTTGTGTGTTGTAAAGTCAGAACTTATTTCTCAGAATTGCGAGTTTATATATATCACAATTCTGAGGAAAAAATGCAGAATTACAATATGTAAACAATTCTGACTTTTTCTCACAATTGAAAGTTTACATCTTTTTGTTTTCTCAGAATTTGGAGATATTTGGCCCTACCATACACCCGGCACTATGCAATGCCAGGTGTGACAAGTGTTTTTTTGCTAGTTTCAGTCTGACGCAGTTATCATTTTCACGACCAGCGCCACATTGTTTAAATGCACATGCGCCCATCTGTTTGCCCAGAGGTGTATTCAGGCACATTTGGTGGCACATTGCTAATTTAAGGCAACTGAAAACGATTGCGCCATTGACCAACTAAAACCTGGTCCAAAGTCAATGGCACAGTATTTTTTTTATTCATTTATTTGAAGGGCGCGTTAGTAATATGCTCCTAAAGGCTGTTTTTTTTACCGGTCGTTAAACTAGTAAAAGTGGATTCAGACGAGCCCTAAGTGCACCTTCGCCATGCACTGCAAACCATGTGCTTAGATCGTTAAAATAGGGCCCATAAACTTGCAATTCTAAAAAATGAAGACAATTGCAAAATATAAACAGGCAGTTCATGCTTTTTGTGTGAAATAAACTCGCAATTGCAAGTAATAAAGCCAGAATTGCAAGATATAAACTTAACACAATTCTTGCAGGCACGGGACTAAAATATCCATGCCGTGTAGATCTCTAGTTGAACCATCCACAAAAAAAATAGGCAAACACCACTATCAGAATTTTCTTTTAAGAAAGTATTGTTGTTATTGTAATTTTCTGTTATTGCTTCAGCCCAACAGAACCCTGCTCCACCCGTCCCAGCCCGGCAGCAAGAGATCGCTATGAACCGCCAGCAACGGTACTTCCGCATTCCCTTCATACGACCCGCAGACCAGTACAAAGACCCTCAGAACAAGAAAAAAGGCTGGTGGTACGCTCACTTTGATGGGCCCTGGATCGCCAGGCAGATGGAGCTTCATCCAGACAAGCAGCCGATCCTCTTGGTAGCAGGTACCAAAGGCCTTCTTCAGCACTACCTAATGTTTTGATGAGATAAAACAATAATTTTCCTCTACTGTGAACAATGAGTTCTTCAGAATAGAAGCAGGATTTGAAAGATAAAACAGTTGAAACGGTTACTGGAAAATACGGCTCTTATCTGCGGAAGTGAGGTGTGTACCCAGGCATAGCGTGATGCCTTTTATCCTTTGCTGTACTCAGGTAAGGACGACATGGAGATGTGTGAGCTGAGTCTGGAGGAGACGGGGCTCACACGAAAACGTGGAGCGGAGATCCTCCCGCGCCAGTTTGAGGAGATCTGGGAGCGCTGCGGCGGAATCCAGTATCTGAGGAACGCCATCGAAAGCAAGCAGGCCCGACCCACCTACGCGACCGCCATGCTCCAGAATCTTCTCAAGTGAACATCCACCGTTTCTCCTCTTGGTTTATGCACGTGTAGATGTAGATGGTAAAGTGGTGTAGCTAAAACAAAGGGCTGTACAACTCTAGTGGAATCTAATTAACTTTTTGTTTGTAGTTTGTTCTTCATTTTGCTGTGAACTTAGAAACAAGTCTTCATACAAATCTGAGCCTTGCTTAAACATGTTGCTCAGAGATGCCTTAAACTTTTCACACCTACTTCATAATTCAAAGGGATGTTATTGAAATGTCACACAAATGTAAACCTACAAATATTCTAAAATACACTAGGTGTAATCTTCATAAAATGACACATTTCAGTGCGTAGTGATAGACGGTTCTGTAAAGCTACACAACGTAGTACTCTTTCCACGTTAAAATACGATAACGAGAAGTCATTCTCCTAAAATGGTATTTTAAAATTGTCAATGTTCATTTAAGCATCCTGACCAGCCCAAGCAACATTGGCTCAACCAATGGTGTAGGTTTGGTATGGAAGCCCAATTCTGGCATTGAATAATAAATAAATAAATAAATGTTATTGCAACTTTTTATCTCAGAATTGCGTGATCAAAAACTCACAATTCTGACTTTCTCAGAATTGCGTTGAACTTGCAATTGCGAGTTGTAAAGTCAGAATTGCATGATAAACTCGCAATTGCGAGTTATAAAATCTGAATTGCATTTGATGAGCTCACAGTTCTGACTTTTTTCTCAGAATTACATGATATAAAATCACAATTGCGAGAAATAAAGTCAGAATTGCAAGATAAAAACTTGTAAATCTGACCTTTTTTCTTGCCAATGCAAGTTTGTATCTCATAATTCTAACTTCAATTCTAACTAAGTTCTGAATTTTTAGATATAAACTTGCAATTACGAGCTATGAAGTCCCAATTTGAAGGGGAAAAAGATTTATTTTCTTTATTCTTTATAAAGCACTATTTTCTCAGAATTGCGTTTTAGATTTCTGTGAAAAAAAAAAAAAAAAGTCAGAACTGCGACGTAAACTTTTAATTACGCAATTACGTTTTTTAATTCAATGGCAGAAACAGGCTTTCATAGTTTGGGAATGGGACTATCTGTTTATTCAACAAAAACATGCCTCTTTTTTGCAGTTCCACAGAAATGACACTTCAACTTTTAAAATAAAATTTTCTACTTAAATGGTCATTATTGTGGAGAAACATTTAATATTTAAAACATATAACTATTCAAAGTATCCTTAATTTAATCAGATGATGGTGGTAAAGGCTAATGTGAAACATGCACTGGAATACATTTAGCTTGTAATATTTTGTCTCACCTTTGTAAATGTGGTAATAACGGCAGCGTCGTTTTCAAGAAATGCACCATCTGAAATTGCCTTCACATATATTTGATAATGAATTTTTTAGATGCACTTAAAAGCAGCTTCAGTTCATAGGAAGGGATAGTTACTGCTGTCGTGCATGGTTTTGCGCAGCAATTTTGTACTTAAATCATGGTGATATGCTAAAGGGCATATTCATTTCTGCTCAGTGAAGTGATAATGGCACCTTTGTTAATGATTTGCTGTGAATTCTGTTGGCGTGCGTGGTAGATTTCTCTCATTTTTACATTTATTTATGTACCAACTCGAGGAAATATTTCACTTAATTGAGCTTGTACTCTGGAGTGTCTCGTTATGCGCTTCTCTGGCCCTTTCTTATCTCATTTGGTTATAATAACTGCTGGAAGAACAGAAGTAATGGAAACAGCAATGACATTCTAAACACTCTGCAAACTTGGCACAGACCAAATTGCTGCATTTGATCAATTTGCTGTCATTATCCAGACTTTGTTTATTCATATGCTAATGTTTTTCTCCATTGAGCTCTTTCCAAATGAAATAGTGTCATCTTAAACTATCAGTTTAAGCATATTATAATGGTTAACTATTTGTTTCTTGCCTGTCAGTTTATCTTTGATGTGTCTGGGTTAAATATATTCTGATTTTCTTATGTTTGACTGGCCACTGTTGCTCACTTTGCTAGACCAAAATAAACACATTCCATATGAAATCTGGGTTGTGTTTAGATCTTTGTCTTTATAGTCAGAAATCTTTTCATCTTTACCCTGGGACTTTTTATTTTTGAAATTTTAAATAGATATGACTGTAAATATTTACTTTATCTGCAACTGAAAGATAGCTTCAGAAATACCTTTTCTGTTTGATGTAGAAACAAAGAAACCACAGAAATACTTTACATTCATTTTCTTTGTTTTAAAACACTGAGGATAGACTAGAAGAGATTACTTGAATCTATTTTCTATTTAAGATACAACCCAGTGTATCAATTTGTAAATAAATACCTCATTGTGAGGGAGGAAACAACCTTTGACAAGGATTCAAAGCATCCAACACATTACATGTCTCATATACAGTTTACAATTTTTGCAGGTACAATTAACAACAAGTTCAGGACGGATCTAAAACGTAAGTCCTCATTCCTGGAGGTGTTGTCCAAAAGTATGGCAGATCCTTGAGTACAGGTTGTATCATACACTCACCAAATTTCTATAAGAAACCAGCAGAGTTGAGTTGCTTGACTAGCGCTGAAGAGCTTTGGTGCCATGCTTAACTTAAAAAAAAGTGTCTGGACATCATAAAACAGTCACTTCAAAGCTGTCACTGTCAGGACTCCTCAAAAAACAGCAAGAAGACCTGCTGGACCGTCGCCACGTCTGTAATACAGCATGGGGAAAAACAACATGGTCAGAGAAACTTTTACACAATATGCACAAAGCAGTCAGGTAATGTATATTTTGTACAACAAACTCTTATACATTAAAACTGGAAATTACTTAGCACTGTTTGCCTGAGGCTATGGATTACAGCATTGTTAGAAATGAACTTAAGTTTTCCCCCTGGAATGGATTTCCAAGGACATGTTTTAACATTTGTGAGGGCAATTTTTATAATCACATTATTAGAAAAAGCATATGTTGCCTGTAAAGTCACATACTTAAATTTACCCAGTTTAATATATTTTAAACTGTTGTCAATAACAATAGACTTTAAAATTGTATCTAAATTATACATGTAATGAACAGAAGCTCATAGGGCTGCAATATTACGACAAAAATCATTATTGTAGATTATTGCTCTTTATATTGTAATAATGATTATTAATACAGATACAGAAAACGATTTTTTTTTTTTTTCGTTTTGGGCACATCACATTCTGGCTTCACATGTAGGTTCATGAAGTTATGCAAAAACTCCCATTATAATCACTGAAGCTACGAAACTGATATTTTATTTACATCCTATCTGCACTGTTGTTTACGATGAGGAAATTCGCAAGCGTGCGCACTCATCAGCAGCACCGGCGTTTTCAGCGCTGACTAATCTAAGCGCCTCTGATTGGCCGTTGCATTCCTAAAGTCGACAAAAAGGCGTTTGATTGGTTATAAGGCTCAACGCTGCACAAAACAGCTCGTAAAAGCAATCTGATTACTGATCTAGCAGTGAATCTGATGCAGTGTGAGTGAATCTAAATGTAATTCTGTGAATTGACGCTTTTGATTTGTTTTCATATTTCAGTTTAATCATGACAGACGTAATATGTTTAACTGTGCAGGGGCATTTTTTTGCTCCTTTTAATTTATGGGTTGCAACTACCTCAAACATGATATTTGGCCCCTGGAATGCAAATTTTACCAGGGCAACTCCTCCAAAAAATTGTATTTTACCCACAGGAACGCAATTTTTACTGGTGGATGCCCCTTGAAACGGGTTTTGTTGTGAAAACCTGGCAACCCTGTTTTGGTTGCATTTTTTTAGATTACAGGTTGTAAAAAAAAAATTCATTTTCATGCACAAAACCATTGTTTTACTTTTTAAGACCTCAATATATTGTCATGAGCCATGGGTATTCTTTTAAGTTATTTCCTGTTCTACTGAAGAAAAAAGTCAACTATATCTTGGATGGCCTGAGGGTAAGTAAATTAAAAGAGAAGTCCACTTCCAGAACAACAAGTTACAGATGTACTCACCCCCTTGTCATCCAAGATGTTCATGTCTTTCTTTCATCAGTTGTAAAGAAATTATGTTTTTTGAGGAAAACATTTCAGGGTTTTTCTTCATATAATGGGCTTCATATAACTTCCAAAATGCAGTTTAAATGCGGCTTCAAACGATCCCAAATGCGGTTGTAAACCGAGGAAGAAGGGTCTTATCTTATTGAAAAACACCATATTTTCTCCCTTAACTTCAAAAATCATCTCAAAATCATCCTACATCGCTGCAGAAGTACCGACCCAGTCTTTGCAAAGTGAACATGCAAAGAAGATCAAACACCCTTAACAAAAAAGGTAAAACAATAGAACGATTTTGAAGTTGAGGGAGAAAATACGGTCTGAGTTTTTCGACATACCCTAACTGTCTTGAGCTAGAATACACAGAGTTCAGGAAGAGATTAAAAAGTATATAAATTGTATTATTTTTATGCATTTTGGAAGTTCATACTCGGGGCACCATATCAGTCCATTATATGAAGAAAATCCTGAAATGTTTTCCTCAGAAAACATAATTTCTTCATGACTGAAGAAAGAAAGACATCTTGGATGACAAGAGGGTGAGTACTTAATTTGTAAATTGTTGTTCTGGAAGTGGACTTCTGCTTTAAGAGAAAAATGTCATGTTTTTGGCGAACTATCCCTTTAAGGCAAATTGAGCAGCTAACTAGCATTGCTAATATGTCCATATTAGGTAAATTCTAAATGACTCTAGCTTACAAGCAAGCTATCAACCTAGATAACACTTTGAGCATAACAAACATGCTCTATACCTGGCTTAGTTTACAGTCTGAAAGAATGAACAGGAGTAAGTTTGGGGTGCTAAGTGTTTAGGCATTTTTACAAAATACCAACCTAATAAAATCACAAAATGACCATTTTATATTTATGATTTTGTAAGCACTACTAAAAACATAAATAACAACGTATGTTTTAAATATTGCCATTTAATATTAATAACACTTGTTTGCAAATGCCTTTAAAATATTACTCTTTTATGTTCCATGAGTCTTAAGACTTAAAACGTTTCATGAAGGTCATCAATAAAATCATAACTTATAGTTAAGTACTATGTTGATTTAGTTTATTCAGGATTCAATTCAAATCTTTCAAAGTAATTGAACAATTTCATAGAGTCAGTTCTTCGTTAAGCTAACTACACGTGGTTGCCAGGTTTTCAGAACAAAACCCGCCCAATTGCTACTCAAAACTAGCCCAAAACAAGCCGAGTCGCGTTTTGAGGTAGGTCCTCCTTTAAAAAATCGCGTTCGGCAGGGTAAAATACACGTTTTTAACAGGGTTCCTCTGGTAAAATTCTCTTCCCAGAGGCAAAATATCACGTTTTTGGGGTCCGCGGCAACAGTGGGAAAACCGTGGTCTTGGCAACACTGTTTTTTTTTGCATACAGCCCGCGACGACGTAAGAAAGAAGCGTTTTGTTGCCATTATTTTGTGGCACAAGCTAATAATTAAAAAATGTTTTAGATTCAATCTGTGCAAGATATCCCCAAGCATAAGTGCTCCCACAGTGCATTGCGGGTTCACCAAAAACAAACTAGACGCGACCGTCAAGGAAATGTCGAGAATGAGTATCGATTTGCTTGGTGCAGGTCGATATAAATCTGAAATGTTTGTGTATAATTTAAAATGCATAATTTAAACAAGCATTTGTTGATTTTGTGCTGAATATACTATCGATTAGTGAGCTCATCAAACATACTAATGTCAGAATCCTCTATGAATTCATTAACAGTGAGCGCATTGATTTTGAAACATTGCCTTCAAATTTTAGTTGTCAAGCTCATACTTCGTTTAATATCCCATTGTTTACACATGCTTCATACTTTGCTAATTTGCCAATTCCACTCGAGGACCAACGTTAAAGAGGATTACTTTCAGAAATAATCAATGTATTATATTAAGTCACACTTCAATGAATAAACATCTTCAGTCAACTCTCATCCTTCCTACCTATAAACAATGGCAGTTATTTAAGCCTACTAGACCAAATAATGCTGCTTCTGATTTTGCATTACATCGCAAGTTATTTGTACAATTGCTAACTAGTTTTAAATACATAAATATTTATCTGCATTCTGAGACTCTGAAAGAAAAGTGTAATTTTCAGATTTTAAAAGAACTGAGCAGTGGCAGGAAGGACGCAACGTTCCCAAAACATCTAGTTTAATAGCATTATTTCCTCTTCTGTATGATGGTTGACATTTTGATGGGTAAGATTTATCATCTTGACATGATAAATCAGGCTGTCGAGATTATTTACGGTCACTGTTAACATCAAATTGGTTGTTTTCACACCAGCTTACCTCGTTATGTGGTATACACTGATGGAAGTCAACCATTTCTGACATTAACTTTTCTGATCTTCTGGTGTAGAGTTGCCTGGGGATCTGGAAAAGGAATGACAGACCGCCATCAATCTTGAGTGTTTTTAAGTGGAGTCAAGGTCTTGCCAAGCACAGAAGCAAGGTACATTTTTGGCACTCTATGATAATCCAGACTGTCAATATTTTGAAGAGCAAAACATCTGTTGCTGGAAAAAATGACTGATTATTATTCATAATATTGTTAGATTAGACAACTACAGATGCACTAGTCTAAATGAGATGCAAAACCCATGCAGGCTGTCAATTGTTTGTAGTATCCTCTTAGGAAAATCATTTTTTAATGTTGCATCTTTGAAGGTCTCAGAATAATGTTTGCCATTATTTCGTTTGCCTGTTTGTTTGAATGGATTGAGTCTTTAACTTGTTTATAGAAGAAAATACATTCCTGTTTTGAATCTATTTTATTGTGAATATGTTCTATTGTGTTTACTGATGCATGGATTTTGCTGATGTTTTCTCTTTAGTTTTTAGTTTCTTCTAGATGAAGAAACACTCAACAAACAGCTGATTCACCAAAAGCAACATATTTTTTATCTGAAGTTACTGGCTATTCTGTACAGTCCTTCCCTTTGCATTAAAATACAATAGTCTATTGTCAAAGTTTTCTCAGAGTGCAACGTTTTCCTGTTACTTATGTGCAAAGACTTTGAATTTGATCTTTTTATTTATTCCTTTATTTGTTAATATTGCACATTATACATACTACAGTAAATATTACACATATTCCCAAATTATTGCTAATAAGAATCCCAGAATGAATATTCTGTAAAGGATGTGCATCTATATCAATCTGTATATAACAGGTCTTTCTGGTCTTCAATTCTGATTGGCTGAGAGGAGTGTGATATTCTAGGGATGTCGGAACTCTAACCGTTTCAGCATTTGTATCACTCCGCTTGTAGTATTTCTCCTTGCGAGTGTAATGGCGGATGTCGAAATCTACTAAAATTTTATAAATAGTACTGTTTTTGTGTCACAGAATGTAGTTTTAAAGGGGTCATCGGATGCCCATTTTACACAAGTTGATATGATTCTTTAGGGTCTTAATGAAAAGTCTATAATATACTTAATAAAAATTCTCAATGGTAGTGTAAAACAACACCCTTTTTACCTTGCCAAAATCAGCTCTGCAAAAATCATCCCATTCTGGTCGAGGCTGCTTTAAATGCAAATGAGCTCTGCTTGCCCCGCCCCTCTCTTCTCTCTGTGGAGTGACGAGCCTGATTACTTTAGCTGCATTTAGCTGCGTTTAACCGTTAAACTTGCTAACTAGCACATTATTAGGAAAGGTGAGCACAAAGATTCATAAAAAAAACCTCATACTCACTTCTGCTGTAAGTGAAGCTGGATCACGAATGATTTGCGCGAACATAGACGGATATATGTAGATCGGGTGGCGCATTCCCTTCACAAACAAACGTAATCCACTAGTAAATGATGACCACTACGTTCATTATAATATCCAGCAACGCAACACCTCAATCGCTCAATTATTGTCTAACTTACATCCCTGCTCCGGCATCAAAACATGGAGGTTGGACTGTTACAAGTGATCTTAGGTAAGACGCTCATGTCAATCAACTATCGTGGGAGCGGCCTCTGTGGGTGTGACGCATCAGTAACAGGCATCTGAGAATGGCTCGATTTGAAAAAGGGGATGTTATTTTTACAGATTAATTAAAAACCACTGCATGGA
The DNA here is from genome assembly GCF_022985175.1 of Labeo rohita. Lineage (NCBI taxonomy): Eukaryota > Metazoa > Chordata > Actinopteri > Cypriniformes > Cyprinidae > Labeo > Labeo rohita. Next base: position 23,997,140 of record NC_066885.1, on the reverse strand, counting down.
TTTGTATCATTATAGAGTCGATTTGTACATACACTACCAACACACATTAATGTTCAAACAACATGTAAAAGTAGACTTAGCATTCAATGACCCCTTTAAGAGTTTTTTTTAGGCGAGAATGTACTTGTTTAGACTTCCAGTATGTGGTTTGTTAATAGAGATAACATCTATTTGAAAATTTGCTTCAACGTTTTATGAGGTGCAAGCTCGAGGGTGTCAGCGGCTGTTCAGCTCTCATGAACCCGCTGAGAGCAGCCTCACGTGGAGCAGCTGGATCTGACGTCTCTATAGTGGTTAAACATGAATTATAATTTGTTTGGGTAAATCTAATTGGCAGTTTTTGGTCTCATTAATCTATTATTTGTTACAGAGCCAATAGTTTTGGCTGAGAGCAAAATCTCATCAAGTTATATTTTATGGAACTTTAATGCTGTATATTAGAGAGCTGCCTTGACTAAATTGCCTAGCAACCTTATGATGGCTGTTGTTTATTAATTATTATTATTCAATAAATAACTTTTTATATAAATAATAGTAGTATTTAATAATAGTATTTAGTGTTGGGAAACGGTGTGCCAACAAATGCACTGAGCAGGACTGTCATCTGAAATCACCCTTAACAAATGAAAATATAGTATGATAAAGATATCGCTTTCCTCAGTGGATATTCAAACTAATGCAGGTAATCACATTTGTACAGTCCTTCTCTCTCTCATAATACTCTACATAATATAGTGAGCTTTTAATGCAATAATACAATAAGCTTTTAATGAAGCAACTCAAAGTTCCTTCCTTACTAGTTCTAAAGTGACGTTTTCGAATTAGTAACGGAGGCTATTAAAACTGTCAACTTCAGATTTTAATCCATGGTGGAAGGACGTAATTTACCTACGTGTGTGATATTTCTCAGATATCACTATATGACTAGAATCCTTCCACAACCTTTTGCTACACTTTTTGGGTAAATGTCCTTTGCTGATTTATACTGAGATTATTATTGAGATATTCAGAACAAAATATGTTGCTCCATACATTTTTTTTTAATAAAAACTAATATAAATAATAATGTTCAAAAGTTTGGGCTCAATAAGATTTATTTTAAAAGAAATGAATACTTTTCCATTCAACAATTGATCAAAAGTGACATTTAGAATGTTAAAAAGATTTCTAATTCAAATGCTGTTATTTTGAGCATTTATATTCATCCAGAAATCCTTAGAAAAAATGTTCCATGGTTTTCACAAAAATATTAAGCAGCAGTCACTGTTGCCACAATTCATCATATTAGAATGACTTCTGAAGGATTATGTGACACTAAAGACTAATGCTGAAAATTCAGCTTTGACATTGCAATAATAAATAATGATTTAAAATGTTTAAATTGAAAACAAATTGTATAAAAATACTAATATTTCACAATACTACTATTTTTAGATAAATGCAGCCTTGGTAGTTAGAAACATCTTTCAAAAACCCAAACCTTTGAACAATATTGTATTTTTGATGATGGTGATGTTTCAGCTGTTCAGTTAGGTAGCATATTGTAGGCTAGGCTTGTAGACTTTGTTCACACTGCACACAAATTCGATTTGGTTTTCAAAACCTAAAAAAGTACTCTGAGGCTATTTAAAAGTAGCTGTGTATTCTGTCAAAATAAAAATTCCACTGAGTGGAATAGGAATGTTAACAAGTAGCTTTTTTTGGGCATTGCACTGTACATTAGACCTTCTAGAACTCAAATATGATGAAACCAATTGCAAAGATCTGATTTTCACCAGAATTCAAGTCATATTTGGAATTTCATGTGTTTTATGCTGTTCTGACACTAAGAAACTAAATCAATTTGAGTCAAATATGCCAAAGTCTGCACAAAGCCTATTGTAAATGTGACTCATTGCAAAGTTATAATAGGAAAAGTTAGTCCATCCTCTCCACAAAATCTCTAACGAAGGACGTGGATATAATTTAATCAGAAACGGGTCGATTATGGATGTTAGTAGCGGTTATGACAACGATTTAAATAGATCATTAAGAATACCATCTTGGCTGTACACTTTACCTCAGTACTAAGCTGTAAACTTTCAAGTGATCGAAATGTGCCTTGGCCTGAGTGTTGTAAGGAGGCTGAGTCAGAGCTCATGGGACAGAGCATGCTTGACACATGTGTTAAGACCCCATCGTCATTCTCAAAAACTGGGTTTACTCTCATAGTATTACCAAATGGGAATGCAGATTGTGAACGCCTATAATACAAAGCAGATCAGGTCTTAACACCAGCATGATTCAAACGGGTCACCACTGCAAATCCAAATCTGTAAAGAAAATCAAACATCTAAATAAAAGGAAAATGGGGGAAAAAGAAACCCCTGCTTACACAAGTCTCATGGTCTTTCTGCTCCGTATACATTTCTTGTTAATGAAAATCAAGATGCCTATCACAGCACAAACCACTGAGAGGCTTCCCACCAGGCAGGCTACGAAAAGGAGAGGGTCAACTGGCACAGACACCAATTCGTTGCAGCGTTCTCCATGGTAGTGCCAGAATTTACCTACAGGGCATCTAAAAGTGGTTGAGAAATAACATGTTAGAAAAAAAGTGGAATGGATGAAAATGTGTAAGATTCCTATCCTTATGACTGGCCTCTCTAAAAAATGTAATTGTCACTTACTATTTTTCACTTTTTTCTCATTTTCCGAGTCGCATAAAAAGGGGTCAATTTGTAATGTTTTTTAAATAATTATTTTCTGCTCACCAATACTGATCCAAAATACAGCAAAAACTGTAATATTCTGAAATATTTTTACTATTTCAAATAACTGTTTTCTATTTTAGTATATTTTAACCTGTAATTTACTCCTGTGATCAATTTTTCAGCTAAATTTTCAGCATCATTACTCCAGTCTTCATTGTCACATGGTCCTTCAGAAATCATTCTAATCTGGTGAAAAACAAACATTTTAGTATCTTTATTATCATCATATTTTTTTTAGGATTCTTTGATGAATAGAAAGATCCAAAGATCAGCATTTATCTAAAATAATAAGCTTTTATAACATACATGTTACAAAAAATGCTGTTTTTCTGAACTGTCTGTTCATCAAAGAAACCTGAAAAAATTCTACTCAGCTGTTTTCAACATAATAATGATGATGATGATAATAATAATAATAAATGCTTCTGAGCAGCAAATCAGAATATTAGAATGATTTGTGAAGGATCATGTAACTGGAGTAATGATGCTAAAAATAGAAAAGAGTTATTTTAAATAGTAAAAATATTTTTACTTTTTACTGTTTTTGTTGTACTTTGGATCAAATAAGTGCAGGCTTGAACAGAAGAGACTTTTGACTGGTAATACATACATATATATGTATATTATTTATTTATTTTTTGAAAAATCTTTATTCTTATTTTGTACATGTTGGTTTATTTTCATTTATTTTTGAACTCAGCATCATCAAATTATTACTACCTACAAATTATTATTAATACTAATAATACTTGGCCTTTTTTCCAAGATGCAAAGCGGCAGAGCTTGTATTTATGTTTGTGTATATGACAAACAAATAAAAATATATTTTTTCTGAGTTAAAACATTAATTTAGTTAAGTTTGTTTACTGTTCACTGATGAAATGACCTTCGACCTTGGATTTACTAAATTAAATTCCACTTTAACAATAAATAAGTGGGTAAAATAAATATGTAAATAGTTTAGGAACTTATATTAATAACTACTTATTTTGTTTAACTTTTTAAACACTTGTTAGACCTTGCACTACTTCTTATCCTGGAAAACAAATAACTATAAATGTCATAAAAAGTGAAGGAGACAAGGTATTCCAGGAGCTTGACAAATATAAACAATAACATGATGTGCAAAGCTTTAAAGAGTCAAACCATATAATAAAACTAAAACTGTTGAAACTGAGTTTCTTGACTATTTTAAAACTTTTTAACGACTGAAACATCAAGGCATATGTTATCATCATATTGAGGATGACCCACCTGCAAGCAACAAATGCAGTATGTTGCAATTTGCAAATGTTTCATTATATTCTAAAAAATAAGTATGAAAAATCACCAATAATGGTACCTGTGACACTGTGCAGTACTTTATTTTACTTTGCATGTCTACCTTAAGGGTGCATACAAATTTTAGTGTTAAATAAGGTAAATAAATTGTACCTTTATGGGTACTTCCCTAGTGACAAGCTGTTGTACCCCTAAAGTTACAGTTTTCACACTTTTTTCTGACAGTGCAGGTGAAGGACTCGGGGCTGTATGCTCAGGTGATCCTTTCGCCCTTGTAATCTCCATTGAAATGAATGGGTTTGCAGGTTTTTTTTTAAATCCACTTTCTCATGTTAACGTACCTGCAGGCTGCTCCATGTCCTTGTATGATTTCACACAGGCCTCCATTCAGGCAGTATTCAGGCTGTAGATCACAGATGCTGGTGCAGGGATTGCCGTCCTCCGTGCTGTAGCCCGGATCACACAGACACTCGGGCTGCATGGTTAACGTGTTCACCACGCAGCGGGAGAACTCGTTACACGCCATGAACTTACATGGATCGGCGTGATCGGCTAGATTAAACAATGAGAACTAATTGGCTTTAAATACACAAAGATGCTTAAAGACTTAATACATGTGTGGTTAACCCCTTTATGTTAATGTGGATGCTTTGTTTACTGTTCTGGGCCCAGGTATGCGCAGTGCTGCTTGAAAGTTTGTGAACCCTTCAGAATTTCCTTTATTTTTTACATAAATATGACCCAAAAGATCATCAGATTTTCCTGAAGAGAATCCAGTCAAACAACTGAGACAGAAATATATACTTTGTCATTTATTTATTGACCCAATATTACATATCTGTGAGTGGCAAAAATATGTGAATCTCTAGGATTAGCAGTTAATATTAAGGTGAAATTTGAGTCTGTTCAGAGGTGTTTTTCATCAATGGGATGACTATCTGTCTTATTTAAAGAACAGGGATCTATCAAAGTCCGTGGAAGTGTATCATGACATGAACAAAGGAGATCTCTGAGGACCTAAGAAAAAGGGTTGTTGTTGCTGATCAGGCTGGAAAAGGTTACAAAACCATTTCTAAAGAGTTTGGATTCCACAAATCCATAGTCAGACAGATTGTGTACAAATGGAAGAAATTCAAGACCACTGTTACCCTCCCCAGGAGACTGTTGGTTCACCAACAAAGATCACTCCAAAACCAAGACGTGTTACAGTCCAGGAGGTTGCAAAGAACCCCAGGGTGACCTCTAAGCAACTAAAGACCTTTCTCACATTGGCTAATGTTAATGTTCATGAGTCTACCATCAGGAGAACACTAAAAAAACATGGCAGAATTGCAAGAAGAAAGCCACGGATCTCCAGAAACCACATTTTGCCCATCTGCAGTTTGCTAAAGATCATGTGGACAAGCCAGAGGACTAGTGGAGAGATGTTTTGTGGACAGATGAGATGAAAATAGAACTTTTTGTGTTAAATGAGAAGCGTTATGTATGGAGAAAGAAGAACACTGCATTCCAACATAAGAAACTTTTTCCATCTGTGAAACATGGTGGTGGTAATTTCATGGTTTGGGCCTGTTTTACTGCATCTGGGCCAGGACAGCTTGCCATCATTGATGGAACAATGAATTCTGAATTATACCAGCAAAGTCCAAAGGAAAATGTCAGGACATCTGTCCGAGATCAGAATTTCGAGAGAAAATGGGTCATGCAACAAGACGGCGACCCCAAGAACACAAGTCTTTCTACCAAAGAATGCTAATGTTTTGGAATGGCTGAGTCAAAGTCCAGACCGTGATCCAGTTGTGGAATGAAATGTGGAAGGACCTTAAACAGTTCATAGGAAGAAACCCAACAACATCAAAGAGTTGAAGCGGTTCTGCACTGAATAATAGGCTAAAACTTCTATAAGATGTTGTGCAGGACTGATAAGCAGTTACAAGAAACGTTACCTGCAGTTACTGCTGCAAAAGGGTCACACCAGATACTGAAAGCAAAGATTCACATACTTCTGCTACTTACAGTTATAGTTGAAGTCAAAAGTTTACATACACCTTGCAGAATCTGCAAAATGTTAATTATTTGACCAAAATAAGAGGGATCATACAAAATGCATGTTATTTTATTATTTAGTGCTGACCTGAATAAGATATTTTCATTAACATATTTCGTTTACAAGATGTTTACATATAGTCCACAAGAGAAAATAAAGTTGAATTTATAAAAATGACTCCATTCAAAAGTTTGTATACACTTCATTTGTAATACTGTGTTGTTAACTGAATGATCCACAGCTGTTTTTTTTTAGTGATAGTTATTCATGAGTCCCTTCTTTGTCCTGAACAGCTAAACTGCCTGCTGTTCTTCAGAAAAATCCTTCAGGTCCTACAAATTCTTTGGATTTTCAGCATTTTTGTGTATTTGAATCCTTTCCAACAATGACTGTATGATTTTGAGATCCATCTTTATACACTGAGGACAACTGAGGGACTATTTCAGGAGGTTCAAACGCTCACTGATGGTTCAGAAAGAAAAACGATGCATTAAGACCTGGGGGTGAAAACATTTGAACAGAATGGAGATGTGTACTTTTTTACTTATTTTGCCTAAATATCACATTTTTCATCTAGTACTGCTCTTCAAAAGCTACAGAAGATTCTTAGATGTTTCCCAGAAGACAAAATTTAATTTACCCTGATCTTCAAATTCAAAAAGTTTTCACCCCCGGCTCTTAATGCATCATGATTCTTCTAAAGCTTCAGTGAGTGTTTGAACCTTCTGTAATAGTTGCATATGAGTCCCTCAGTTGTCCTCAGTGTGAAAAGATGGATCTCAAATCATACAGTTATTGTGGGAAAGGGTTCAAATACATAAAAATGCGTAAAAACAAAGAATTTGTGGGACCTGAAGGATTTTTCTGAAGAACATCAGGCAGTTTAACTGTTCAGGACGAGCAAGGGACTGATGAACAACTATCACTAAACAAACAAAAAAAAACAACCAAAAAAAAAAAAAACACAGCTGTGGATCATTCAGGTAACAACACAGTATTAAGAATCACGTGTATGTAAACTTTTATAAATTCAACAATTGTTTTCTCTTGTGGACTATATGTAAACATCTTTTATGTGAAATATCTTATTCAGGTCAGGATTAAATAAAAAATAACATGCATTTCATATGATCCCTCTTAGTTTGGTAAAATAATGTACATTTTGCAGATTCTGCATATAAACATTTGACTTCAACTGTATGTAACACTGGATCATTTTTCTTAACAAAAAATGACTAAGTATTTATTTTTATTTCATTTGTTTGGATTCTCTTTGTCAGCTTTCAGGAAGTATATGATGTTTTGGGTCATTAATGCAGAAATATAGAAAATTCTGAAGTGTTCACAAACTTTCAAGCAGCACTGTATGTAGTAACATTTAGTGTCAAATGTACTTTTTGTTAAATTATCTATAAAGTTATATTAGTGTCAAAAAAGAAAGAGTATATTTACTCTACAGCTGTTCTCACACGCTTTTGAGGGCTTTGTTGATAAACATGAATATGTACACCTATTGACGAACCACTGCAGCATGAAAAATTGATAACTTTTTCATCTGAAAGTGAAAGTTTATGCAATGTTTTTTTTTACTATTCAGTTTGTTTTAAAATGTTTAATATTTATGTTGTTTAGATGTTGTTTTGTTAGAAATAAATATGTAGGTTTCATAAATTTGGACTATTTTTGAGCAGTCATGAATAATAAGTCAAAGCAATGTAATAAAATTCTGTTCATTCCACTGGGGGTGAATACTGGTTATTCTCAGATTTTATGCTTTTATATAAAAAAACAACAACAAAACAAAATATCGTATACAGATTTGAAGGTTAAAGGGATACTTCACTCAAATATGAAAATTCAGTCATCATTTGTGACCCAGGATCACAAAACCGGTCATAAGGGTCATTTTTTTCAAAATTGAGATTTATACATCATATGAAAGCTGAATAAATAAGCTTTTCATTGATGTGTTTGTTAGGATAGGACAATATTTGGCCGAGATACAACTATGTAAAAATCAGGAATCTTTAGTTAAGTTTTAATACATTTACAGTAGGAATTTTACAAAATATCTTAATGGAACATGATCTTTACTGATTTTTGCCATAAAAGAAAAATCAATAATTTTCACCCATACAATGTATTTTTGGCTATTGCTACAAATAAACCCCAGCGACTTAAGACTGGTTTTGTGGTCCAGGGTCACATTTACTCACCCTCATGTCCCTCCAAACCTGTAAGACTTAGTTTTTTGAAGAACGTTTGGACCCCATTGACTTCCATAAATAACTTCATTATAATCCTTAGAAGAAAGAATGTCATTCAGGTTTGGAACTACATGACGGTGAGTAAATTATGTTAGAAGTTTCATTTTTGTTGGGTGAACGTTTCTTTTAGTAAGGAATTATTTGATTTCTCCTTTTAACACATGCTTACCTGCTTCCACATCCACTGATTGGGAGTCGATTTCCATGTTCAGTCTCTTAGATGCCGCATTGCAGAAGTCCTCAAGCACACACTGCACCGTCTCCGTAACATTGTATGGAAGCGGTTTGTCTAATTTCATCTTGCTGTTTACCACCACACTGCCGTTCTTGAAGTTCAGAATCTCCAGCTCTTTAAATCCAGTCAGGTTGGACTGTAGATACGGCAGGAGCTGCGGAAAAGCAGAGATAAAAGTCAAATGAGCGAGTTGCGACTTCTCTTTCATCATTGCTGACTAGTGCAGACTGGTTAATTGTGCATGAATGTAATGCAGCTCAGATGCGAAACTTTTGGGATTGTCAATTCTGAAGCAATTCTCCTCAATTGCTAGAAACTGAACGATTTCGGCCAGTGTCTGTCTCTCATCCTATTACAATATGCAAAACCTTCTCAGTTCTCATTTCATTCTGCATGAGGAGGGCCAGTTAGAGATAAAGATGGTTGTTCAGGAGAAATAGGGCGTAGCAGCTCAGTCATTCATCTCGGCTCAAGATTTCAAGAGCTTGATTGCACCAGTCACACAAAAGATGGAAGACTTGAGGATATGATATATTCGCATTAGTCACAGAGATTATTAGCGTTTTGAAAATCTCTCAAATTAGATTTGCATATTATTTATTAATTTGCCATTCTAACATTGCAATGTTTGTTTAATGTGATGAATTAAAATGAATATTTTTAATCATTTAATAATGAATAGACAATCAGGAATTAAGGTTTGAAATCTGAAAGTCAGAGAATAATTCTTTTTTATTTTTAATTAATGAAAATATATTCAAATGATATTCAGTGTTTTAAATCTTTTAATATATATATATATCTTTTTAATCATTTTAATGAATATTTTAAATGAAACATTTTAAAATGGACTATTTCAGTCTAATTTAATTCAATTTAACGTTGTTAATTGTTTAATAGTGAATGGAGAGTGAAAAAGAGCACAAAAGGAGTGAAGGCCATGTCTGTGTAACAGGAGGTAACTAACAAATGTTTTAATAAAACTGTATTATTCAAAATATAATTAATATTTTAAATTATTTTATTGGGTATGTTGAAGGACTAGTTCACTCCAGAATAAAAATGTCCTGATAATGTACTCATCCCTATGTCATCTAAGATGTTCATCTCTTTCTTTCTTCAGTCGAAAGAAATTATGTTTTTTAAAGGAAAACATTCCGGGATTTTTCTCCATATAGTGGACTTCAATGGGGATCGACAAGTTGAAGGTCCAAATTGCAGTTTCAGTGCAGCCTCAAAGGGCTCTACACAATCCCAGCCGAGAACCAAAGGTCTTGTCTAGCATTTTCTAAAAAAAATAAAATTCTATACTTTTTAACCACAAATGCTCGTCTTGCACTAGCTTGAGTTCACGCATTACGTAATCACGTTGGAAAGGTCGTACGTGATGTAGGTGGAAGTACCGACCCAGTGTTTTCAAAGCGGACGTGCAATGAAAGCCCCTTTATAAAAAGGTAAAACAACGATGTTGGACGATTTTGAAGTCGGAGGAAAAAACTAGATGGAGTTTTTCACTCTACCCTACCTTTTTGAACCGAAGTATACAGATGGAGAACTAACCGCTCATGACCTTTCCAGTGTGAACACATATTGCGCAAAGTCATAGACGTGTGTCGCAGAGCTAGTGCATGATGTGCATTTGTGGTTAAAAAGTATATAATCCCTCGGCTGGAATCATGAAGCTGCACTAAAACTGCAATTTGGACCTTCAACCCGCTAATCCCCATTGAAGTCCACTATATGGAGAAAAATCCTGGAATGTTTTCCTCAAAAACCTTCATTTCTTTTCGACTGAAGAAAGAAAGACGTAAGCATCTTGGATGACTTGGGGGTGAGTACATTATCAGGACATTACATATACTATATATATAGTCTTTTACATATAATTAGTATGTTAAATATTTAAAATGTAAGCATTAAAATGTAACGATTTTAATGATGATGTTTAATTTAATTCAATTCAAATGTTTTTGTAACATATGAAATTTTATTGTTTATAATAGTGAGTGGAAAGTGATGGTGCGTTCACACCAGACGCGACTTGTATTCGCACGTAGTTGGACGCTTGAACATTTTGAGTTTACTCGCTTCATTCGTGGGTGAAATTCACTTCACAACAGATGCGAATTCGATGATGATTTTGTCCTCCATTGTTGTTTCGGATTTCTGCCTCCGCTCGCTACGTCATAATCACGTCACTACTAGAGCAAGCTCCTGATTGGTTAACGTGGCGCGAATATTCGCCACGAGGCACGAACGCACTCAATTCGTGCCTCGTGATTCGTGTGAATTGCGTCATTCGCGCCACCTTGTTTGCGTCATTCGTGCTGCAGGATGTCTATCGCGTCTTTGCACTGACTTAACATGTAAATCACTCGCGCTTAACGCTTCATTCGCGTCTGGTGTGAACGCACCATGAGAAATAGCACAAAGGCTGGGCCTGGGATGATGTTGTATGAAGTAGGTCTGTATAACAGGAGGTAATCTGTATTTGGAGGTAGACCTGATCTGCCAGTCATGATCAACCTCTCACCTCTCGGCTAAGTGCCAGGGCAGAGCAGGTGTTATTCTTCCCCACAGGGCACGCTGTGACTCAGAGCTCAGCCTCAATCAATGTTACTGTCTAGCTCATGCCAGTGTTGTGACCTTTGATTGCCGTCACAGGACAGAAGGAATCATTTAATACACAGTAGCGCTCATTTCCAAAGAGGTTAATGTATGAATTATCACAGACAGCAGCATATCCCTATTCTCACTCTATTTCTAGCACGGTGCTTACGCTTGTATCTACTGGTTCATAGGGTTCTCTTTCAGTGCTGTTCTGTTCTATGATTTTAGATTTTATTTAATACTTCATAAAAATATATTTTTAAACCATTATTGTATTTTAATGAGAAAATTAAATATGTTTTGTTCTCCATGTCCAATCGAAATGGTTGCTACACAAACCAGTAGAGACAGGAGTAAATGAGCATCCTACAACGTTGAGAGGCAGAAATCAATGCAAACCTAGTATAGGGCTAAAATATTACAGCTGTCTCTATAAAAGCTTACCAAAACGTTGAATTATAAATGGGCAAAACTGAGGCATACGGTGGAAAATCAATGTTCCTTTTGCAGACTTTGCAAGAACATAAATATCTAGAGGTTATAAGATTATCCTTTAAAAGCCCATTTATGAATCAATGAACTAATTTTATGGCCATTTTGCTTAGATACTTACCAGAGCAGCTCCTGGCCAGATTTTTAGTAGATCATGTGATAATCCAAAAGGTCTCATAGCACTGGTGTTAGTCTGGTGACTTGGAACTACAACACTATACTAGTTTGTGCAACCACTTGTTATTGGAAATGGAGATTTTGTCTTTTGGGATTTATACAAACTTCAAAAATCGAAAACAGTATCTTAAAGAACAGAACACATAAGTCTTATAAATTGCAAAAGAGCCCCCTATATTCTTTAGAGCTGTTGTAAGTAACTTATGTAGATAATAAAATTATATAGCTAATACAAAAAGCAGAAAACATGGACGAAATCGTGAAATCCAGCCATAAAAATGTAATTTACTATATAACGCAGAATGTCATGGAATTAGCTAAATTTTTAGATTAATAAATCAAGACTAGGTCAGTACACTTAATGTGTGCCTGTGAATATTAAGCCACAAAAATTCTATTTAAATATGATTCCTGCATGTTCTGCATCTCTGTGTGAATGAATGACGCAGGTACGCTGCTTTGTTTACTACACACATACTGAAGTGTGTGTGATGCTTGCAATGTTTTCAGACTTTACCACCTCATTATCTGAGTACATGAACACATAAACATAATCACACTTTATGAGCATTCTACCATTTATTTTGAGAAAAACTATTGTCATATCATGTACAAACAGAAACCTAAAGGTCTTCACAGCATCCTGTCAAAATAAAAGTTTGGTTTAACTTGAAGAAATTGTGACAGAAATATATAACTTAATGTTATGCACGTACTACTACTACTACTACTACTACTACTACTACTAAAACGATTCTACAAAACATTATTTTTTAAGGAATATTTGCCCGAAAAATTATGTACCAGAAAAAATGTAAACACAGTATTTTAAAATAATAATAATAAATATATTTTTTAAATAAAAACCAAATCAAATCAATTCATAAAAACCATTAAAATGGAATCTAGAAAATTAATGTCAAACACGGATAAAAATAAAACTGAATTTGAGAAAAATAAAATGTATTTCATAGGGCCTTAAACATGTCATTTTTGTTAAACTGTTAATAAATTGCTGGTTAAATTATGTATGTTTCATGATTTCATGTATCTTACAAGAGATAGCATTAACCCAGAATCATTCACAAATAAACCACAAAAGCAGATACTATATCTCTTTGAATTACAAAGAATTAATAAAATTAATTTAATTAATTGAACTGTTAATTTCAAAACCCACAAAAGTGCTTTATCTTTGATGTAACACTCTAACAAACTATTTGGAGTCTGATTACATTCAAGGACATGTGTCTCACCGAAGAACAATTCGAAATCATTAGGCTGCCTAACCAACTAAAAGCAGATTTAGAGAAACACAACTACACAGCAAGCCCCTAAGGTATTTTTTTGGCATGCCCTGAGTTTGTGGTCTTTTAACTCAACAAGATTGTGAAATTGGTTCCTCTGTGTTTTGCACAAATAAGAAAACAATATTATTTACAGATATACACTTTTAGCATTTGATATGAGCACATATTCTATGCACATATTAATGCACTGAGATCCTGAGAAAATAAAATTTGCTCAGAACGAATAAGGCAACATTCACACTATCAAGAATAAAACAAGTAACATATTGCAGGTTGGGCAGATGGAGCGAGAGAATAAGCGTTTAGCTTTGGTTAATACTGGTTAGAGAGCTCACTGATCAGCAGGTATTTGATCAGTAAGATCAGAAGTGGGAAGCTGTTAGACAAAAGTGCAGAATTTAGTGCCAAAAAGTGATTAATTATGCTTTTCCAGGTTTGGATATAGATGTACCGGTATTGAGGCTAATGTCTTCTGTTCTCTCTCTGTCACTTGACTAGAAGCCTCTGGGTTTGGCGAGTCACTTGGTTCAGAGAATTGCCTCTAGTTGAAAAAACAGGATATTACAAAATATAATCTGAATTATAACAATAACACTTGGATGTGAAACTGTACCGTGATTGGTGGTTTGAAAGTTTCATGTTTGTAGCACTCTTGTATACATGTTGTATCTGAGTGTATATGAGTGGTGCAGAGTGGAAGTGGAGAATTTTTTCTCGGAGGAGTGCCAGATTTTTTGAAAGTTGAAGCATTTGTGTTTGCTCTTGTATTAGGATTGTTCAGGGGAGGTTTTCTCTCCAGTGAGCGTGGAGTGACCGGAGAGCAGAAAATGAAAAAAAGGGAGTTGAGCTGGAATGGAGTGATTGTGCATCACTTTGAACATAGGGAGAAAAAATTGCTCCACTCAAATGCAGTTCAAGTCTATGTTGCATGGTGACATGCATAGCTTGATGATTTGGTTTGTTTTGGAACAATTTTTGTTGGAAATAAAAATTTTGTCATTTACTCACCCTCATGTTGTTCCAAACCTGTACGTGTACGTGTTTCTTTCTTACACTACCAGTCAAGTAAGATTTTTAGTGTTTTTAAAGAACACCTGCATAAACAAAAGCCTGCATTTATTTGATACAGTAAAATTTTAACATTTTGAAATATTTTTACTGTTTAAAATAACATTTCTAATTGAATATAGTTTAAAATGTAATTTATTCCTCTAATTTCAATACTGAATTTTTAGCATAATTACTCCAGTCACATGATCCTTCAGAAATCATTATAATATACTGATTTGCTTCTCAAAAACATTTATTATTATTATGATTATTATGTGATGTTATGATGTTGAAGACTGGAGTAATGATTCTGAAAATTTAGCTTTGATCACAGGAATAAATTACATTTTAAAATATATTTCAATAGAAAGCAGTTATTTTAAATAGTAAAAATGTCACATTTTTACTGTTTTTGCTGTATTTTGGAACAATAAATGCAGGCTTGATGAGCAGAAGAGAATTCTTTAAAAACATTAAAAAGCTTACTGTTCAAAAACTTTTGACTGGTAGTGAATGTTGAACACAAGAAAAAGATTTTGAAGAATTTTGAAGAAAAAGTTGTTGGTCCCCACTGACTTCGATACTATGGAAGTCAACTGTTTGATTACCAGCATTCTTTAAAATGTCTTCTTCTATGTTCATCCTAAGAAACAAACTCAAACAGGTTTGGAATGACATGATAGTGAGTAAATCATGATGAAATTTTCATTTTTAGGTGAACTATTCCTTTAAGTTACTACAATTTTTTTGTTTTACTTTGGATGGTTGCGATCGTGACTGTGATTATCGCAGTTTTATCCCTACGAATGAACGGCAGCCGTGCCAATATTCAGTACTACACCACTCTTGCTCATGTGAGATTGCTTAATTATGTTTTGAAATTGCCATACAGGGTTTCATACTGTGTTTTTCTGTCTAAATTGAAATAAGCTAAGGTAAACAAAGTTCCAAGCAAAACGTGCAGCGATAAAATAAGTATCCTCACTCAGAATGTACAGAAATGTAATTCGCTTTCCTGTCAGTCACCCAAACCCTTTATACAAAAGCTTTATAGAAAAATGTATATTACATTTTGAACAACACTGTTCTTAGATGCCATCTGTCAAATCCATGCAGACAAATGACACACTTTATCTATTCAGTTTTCCCAGCATGCACTGCACACACATAAAAACGTAAAGCTAACAACAAATGGAGGATAGAAAGACATGCAGCAAGATAAAGTCAAAGACAAAAGTGTGTTTACCTACCAGTTCAAGAAACGTGTTCTCCAGTGATTTGTACTCGGGGGAACTCTTGTTGAAAAGATCCTCCGAAAACATCATATTAGTCACACGTAAGCTAAAAAACACCACTAACTCTTTGGCCTGGTTAGAAGCCATCATTGACGGAGTGGTAACGTAACCTAGTGGACGAGCTGAGGATTGCGGGTTTTCGTCGGGGAATCCACTCCCAGAGTCCAAAGTGTCGTCCTCCTCATCAGACTGTTCAACATCTCTGCCAATATCTGTACTACCTTCAAGTGGGGGAGGTGAAACTGTCCCGAGAGTCTGTCCCTCTTCATCCAGGAAATTATTCGGGGTCAGGTGTGAAATGAGGTCTTCTGTGGGCGTTAGCTCAGAAGGAATTGCTGCAGGGAGAATTGGTTCTTCAAGTGCAGGCACCTTTCGATGGAGTGTGTCTTCGGTGGCACTGACCGATGGAGACTCTACATGGTCACTAGGATCAACTAAAGTGGGCGACTCAACTGAACCCTTAGGGTATGAAGGAAGACTTTCAGTTGAGGTCTCTAAAGGTTCGGATGGGCCAATTGTGTCATCTTCATGAAATATAGCATCTTGAGCTCGCTCAGTAGGGGTTACGGATGTCAAGATTGATGATGTTGCCTCTGCAGGAGTGGCCTCTGGTGTTATATCAAAATCCATTTCAGTTTGAGTTGAAGAAGATGCTGTTGCTACTTCAAAAGACTCCAAGTTCGGTGATGAAGCTGTGGCAACAATTTCATTTCCCACATCCTCTTTGACTTCCGACCACTTTGATAGGTAATCCACTGTAGTGGTTCTTGGAAAACCTTGAAAACAAAGAACCGGTTTCAGAGAGTGCTTTGAAAATGCATCTAATGCGAAATTACAATTAATTCTCTCATTCTTGGGCTGCCTAACTTAAGTGTCTTAGTTCAAAAACAAGTGCTCTTGTAGACTACTCACTACAAATTTGAAAAGATTTACCATCGGGTGTTAAAGTGCCTTCAGTGGTTAGACCTGCCGTCTTTGAACCCTCAAGATGGGAGCTGTTAATTAGCTCAGTGGCTACTGGTTGTGTCGGAACAGGTAATTTCTGTATATCACTCCTTTCTGTCCTCTCACCCAAATCTGTTTGGGTCCTAAAAAGTCCTAGATCTCCAAAAGAGGTGCTCAAGTGCTCCAAGTTGGCTTTTGTGGACTGTGTACTCATTTCACCAGGTAAAAACCTTGATTCTTTGCTGATTTCAGTACTGGATCTTATGCGGTCCTCCTTGTCTGTTGTTAAAGAGTCTGTACGGGGCAAATCAGGTAAGGTTAAATATTTGCAGTCTGTCTAGGACACTTATATTGATTGTATTGATTCTGTGTACCTGGTTCGAAAGTAAGGGAAAGCACGTCCACAGGAAGTGATGTGTCCTCACTTAGCGCCTTCACCACCATGCCCTTTAGGAGTCCCTCGATGCCATATTCATCAGTGGAGTCTGTGTCACCTATAGCCCGTGTCCCATCCATCTCAAACACTACAGCATAGCTTGCTGCAGCATCTTCAGGGCTGACCGATGTTATGAAGGGAATTGGTTTGCATGAGGGTTGCATGGACTTGTATTAACCTGATTGTCTGTTTTAGCCCACATGTTCCCTTTGGCTCTTAAATAGCTCAAAAATCATACTTATCATTGGTCTATCAGGTTGATCTTTTGCAAATGCATTGCTAAGAACTTAATTTGGACAACTTTAAAGGCGATTATCTCAGTATGATGTGATTTTTCTTTTTTGCACCCTTAGAGTCCAGATTTTCAAATAGTTGTATCTCATCAAAATATTGCCCAAACCATACATCAATGGAAAGCTGATTTTTTTCAGTGTTTAGATAGTGTTGTCTAATTGCACTTGTTTCATATTTAGAAATTTGAAGTAAAATATAATTCATTTTGAATGATTTTGGTCATTCCTAACACTACATGAGGTTATCTAATCACAATTTTCCCAAAAGCTACTATCATAAGGTAGTAAGTAAGCATGTTGTCTTATGAGTAAATTACGCAGTCTACAGTACAACAGAACATAATGGTACAGTAATTGCAACACAGTTGCAATGCAATTCGCCAAGTATTCCTTACCCTAAGTTGCCCCTGTGAGAGAATTACCCATCCAAAAATACAATTTTCAAGTTCAGTGGACTGTAATATCTTGGTGAATCCCACAGTTCCAGCATCAACTTACCGAAATCCCAGCAGCCGAATCTCTTTAAACTCAGGAAGTTTGTCAAACACATGCAGCATCTGCCAAAGTGCAAATGAAAATATTTTAGGAATATTTGTAATAACTTTAATTCAATAACTATATAGTTTACTCAATTATGCACAGGAGGTTACATAACCTCAAATTTTGGATTGTCCAACATCATGTGCCATGGCTCTGGTCTTATTTTAACTAATCTTATGCCGGCTTTTGTACTTACCCAATTCTTGTTTGGCTTTCCTGTTTTTTGATCTTTTACGGTAAGCTACTTTCAACCCTATTGTAGTAATTTGTCTTCCCCACTTCTCTAGAATGTTCTTAACTCAAATGCATTTCATTTCTTTTATTACAGTTATCACTCACTAGGTTTCACAACCACGTTCCTGTGTATTGTCAATGTTCCTGCTTCCATATTTTACCTTCTGTGAGCTCAACATCATCTCGCCTCAGGTGAGATGTAATTTGTCGGTTAGCAGCTTGAAACAGCTTGAATCTGTGTAAAATGGCATGTGTGCAATCGTTGATTTCATCTAACCTTCTCATGAAGATTGCGAGTGAAGTCTTGATATTGAGGGCTGCCTGGATCCCTCAGTAGTGCAGGGTCTAGTATAGTCACACTGAACTCCACAATGTGCTCCACCAGCCTCTGAGGGACAACATCTGGTGCCCCAGTTTCCTATCAGATCAGAGAATAGTCAATTTGTTTGTTTCTAACTTCATCAGTATGTTAAGTGCACATTCTAAAAAGCACGAGTTAGTGGCCGTACGCTGTCAGATTCCATGATGAAAAGCTCTGCGGGACTCTTTGAACCTGAAGCATAGAAAGCCATCAATCAGTCACGTTTTTATAAGATCAACCAGTATTTCTTTCTCATTCGGATGGTGAGGACTTACATTTCTCGCCCGGTGCAGGTGTGAGAGCCCTAAAAATAATTGAAAACATGTCGAGAAGGGATGAATCAATCCGAGAATGATAAATGCAATAAAATTCATTGTCCCCGATAAAGGGGTTGACTGCATATAAGCCCGGGTATGTTTGTGTGGCTCCAACACCCAAGCGTAATATGTCTGGGCACAGATCCCTCTTATTAAAGTGGATCAGGTCAGAGAGCAGTGTTTAGCTAGGCCACCAAATATGAACAAACTTTGTTTTTTAAAGGACAGGCTGAGATTTTCTCATCTCCCACTAGTCAGGTGACCTCATTCTAGATATTCTGAAGGGTTTGGACCCAAAATGAAGACAAGTGAATCGCCATACCATGAATACTGAAGCCTCTTCAGGATTCTTACCTCGCCTGTTCGTCTTGGGCTTTCACTCTCTGTAAATGATATAAACCTCTTTGAGAACTGACAAAAAACCTGTTTCAGTTTGATAATATTGGCACATTTAGGCTGCATTGGCAAGACGAATTGACTGGCAGTTACTCACACTGGCTACCATGTCAAGATGCTCCTGTGTGCTACTAAAATTTCGGGCCAGATCCTCCATGCAAAGCGAGTCTCTCTGACAGGCGTACACCCACTGCTGGTACTCCATGGTGTCAGGAACTCTGTCAAGAAAGATCCGGAAGGCCTCCCACACAGCTTCTTGACAAACTGTTAAATATCATGGGAATTATTTAGAGAAGGCCGTTAGAGAATTGAGACGGTGAGGACTAACAGCAAAGACCTGATAAAACATGCCAGGACACTTAAAATTAATTATCTGCACTGCTGACAGAGGTTTAACACACTTAATAGTGTTTAGCATGCAGTCATTTGCTGCCATTATCTCGTTTTGCCGACACAATTATTATGGACATTTAATTAAGAGTATCTCTTAACTGCATCTGACAGCTAAATGTGCCTCACCTTTAGCTTGTTTGTACCAGTAATTTAATATCGTGCTATCTGCTTCAGTGTAAAGATGTTTTGTCAGGTGACCCCAAAAAAGTGCCTCATGTTGTATTATCTAAAGTAATTGGTTTAATTCAAGCCAAAAATATTATTTAATAATATTATTTAATGACTGAATCAACCTGACAACATTAGGATACGCCATTGAAAGCCATTTTTGGGTAGAAATAGGTCTTTAAAGGGAGTAATTTTATGATACTTTTTGAAGTTTGAGAATTTCTGTCCACATTCATTGTAACTGCATAGCAAAAGTGACTAGCAAATTATTTATCTACCTTATTCTTCAATGCCGAAGTAAGCCTATGGGTGAGACTTAGACTTAGAAATAACGAGAAGAATAACAGCGTGCAATAAATGATAAAACTGTTTGCACAAACCAGTGTGTTCATAATTAAGATAATACATTAAAATAATATAGTAAGACACACCAATTTGCAATATCATGCAGCAAAACTAGCTGTTTTGTACGGCTAAAAATAGCTGGACGCGAATGAGATCAGAAGCCACACCCATAAAATTTACGAACGGCCGTGCCCACTCTTACGGAAAGAATAAGGTGGATAATTTTACGTTTTGTGTTCTACAGAAGTCATAAAGCAACACTGCATTTTTAAGGGTCACTGGATTTTTAACACTGGATTTTAAAGGGTCTTTTGTTTATAGAGATAGTGTACAAAGAGTACTTGTGATCGCGATTCTTGAAAGTGAAAGTAAAAAGTGAGCATGCATTCAAAAGCAATTTCAATGCCCTGCATATTAATAGTGGCTCGCTGATGACGGCAATTTATATATTACAGTACCTTACGAAAGTATTCATACTCCATTTTTTTTCACATTTTGTTACGTTGCTGCCTTAGGCTCTATACTCTATATACCATAAAGGCAAAGCAAAGAACAGGGTTTTAGCATCTTTGCAAATTTATTTAAAATAAAAAACTTAAATGATTTCGTTTGCATAAGTGTTCATACCCTCATCTGGGACACTTGAAATTTAGCTCAGCATCATTCATATTGCTTGTAGATGTTACTACACTTCGATTGAAGATAGCCTGTGGCAAATTTATTTAAATGGTCATAATTTGGCACACATGTCTTAATAAAAGGTCTAACAGCTGAAAATGTATATCAGAGCAAAACCCAAGCCCGGAGTAAAAAAAAAAACAAAAAAACCTCCTGGCCAAACTGAGCAATTCATGGAGAAGGCCTTTGGTTATAGTGGTGACCAAGAAGCTGATGGTCACTCTAGTTGAGCTCCATGATCATTAGCGGAGATGGGAGAAACCTACAGAAGAACAAACATCACTGCAACACTTTACCAATCTGGGCTTTATGGCAGTGTGGCCAAACTCAATCCTCTCCTCAGTGAAGACACATGAAACGCATTCAGAATTTGCCAAAAAAAAAGCACCTAAAGGCCCCTCAGACTCAGACTCAGAAACCAAGCACTGCTCATTACCTTAAGAGTACCACCTTAACAGTAAAGTGTGGTGGTAGAGGCCTCATGCTGTTGGGCTGTTTTTCAGCAGCAGGGACTGAGGGACTCAGCAGAATAAAAGGAAAGCTCAACACAGCAAAATATAGAGATAGAGAGCCTGATGAAAACCCAGTCCAGAGCATTCAGAACCTCAGACTGGGCAGTAGGTTCACTTTCCAACAGAACAATGACCCTAAGCACACCGCAAGAATGGCTTATAGACAACTCCTTGTATGTCCTTTAGTGGCCCAGCCTCAGCTTGAGCTTGAACCCAATCAAACATTTCTGGAGAAACCTGAAAATGTCTTCCAGCCCCCATCCAAGCTGACAGAGTTTGAGAGGTGAAGAGGTGAGGAGAAGAATGGCAGATAATTGCCAAGGTGAGGAGAAGAATGGCAGATAATTGCCAAATGCTGATGAGAAAAGCTTCTCGCATCGTACTGAAAAAGATTGGAGGATGTAAAGGTGCTTCAACTAAGTTCTGAGTTAAGGGTATGAATACTTATGCAGTGTACTTATTTCAGCAACATAACAAAACGTGAAAAAAGAAGGGGTATGACTACTTTCGCAAGGCACTGTTATTATCCAATGATACAACTGAAAGAGAAAGCATTGAAATATATTTTTTCCTCCCATCTCGTATTTATTTCCTTTAGGAGTTCCATAGTACACGTAATTTTTTTCATTTTCATGTCATGTTGTTGAACAGTCTCTTATGCTCATATCTGAAGCTTATGCTTATTACTCTCTTTTGCTTGCCTGGATATATTTGGTATAAAACACAGTAAAGTGAAATATTACAATTTTAAATAACTGATAGATTTAGCCATTTTACTTTCTTTACTGCATGTAGCAACAGAAAATCCATACTATAAGACTCAAAGAAGAGAAGCCTAAAAAAGTACACTACTTTTATCTATACTTGGCTCAGAGCTGCTTCCTTTTTTGGCTTGCTGTGATCTTTTATCTCTCAGAAGGCTTCGAATGATTGGGAAGTTAATTATGATTTATGAGGATCTGAGGTTTTGTTGCCAAATTTGGCACTGATGCTCAAGGCTCTGTCCCTTGTGGTGTTTAGGGTAGAAGTTGTCCTACCTCTTAGTTTGTAGTAGGCTTTATGGCTGGTGATGACCTCCGCCATGCTCTCCTGAGGACAGACTTTCACCCCCGTACTAAACAGCGCTGATCTCTTTGCTCGATGCGCGTCTAGAGAAAGCGAATCTCCGCCATCTGTCAGCTGTTTGATTGGCTGTGGAGTCTCCAGGAAGTGCCTGTACTTCACATTTCTGATCCTGAGAATCAAGTCGTCAGCAGTGAGTTCTGCAAATGTCACAACAACAGCGTGTGTTCATTGTTTCAGAAGAGCAGGACTGACTTTACCTGAGAACAGTAAGCCGTTGGATCATATAATTACACTTCACGTAATTAGGCTCGCTCAGAGACCATTTGAAACCCTTTAAGTCTATGATTAGTATGCTGAATGAACATTTAATTGGATTAGGCCCTAAGTCAAGCAGTCGGTTATACCACCGTCCCAGCAGATGTTAAGCGCATTCACTAGATAAGAGTTGCGAAGGTCTGCTCTGCAGCTGTAGTAATCTTAATTGTGTTTGATTGAAATCACAGAAGTTTCACATAAAGGCCAAGCTGAAAGAAAGATTATTGAAATGGAAAAATCATGCTTATAAATATAGCCGTCATTGTTTTCCATGTATTTAACCTTATCATTCAAAAATTTGTTTTACGCCAGTAAAAACATCTAGAAACATCGTTCAAAACATCTTCTTTTGTGATTCACAGAAGAAAGAACGAACTTCATACACTTTCGGAACGACATGAAGGTCAGTAAATTATCATAAATTGTTCATTTTTGCATGAACTAGCCTTTCTCTGTTAATGGTTAAATTGTTACAGTGACTTATCATTGAAATTTCTTGCTTGCCAAAGACCCTAAAACTAACTCATGCTGACATCTAAGAGTATTTACACTGAAGGTGGCCCACCTTCTGACCTGTTACCTAATCGGTTGTGGCCATAGATAGCTGTTTGAGTTAACCAGCACCTGTGGTCATTGGCGTAATAGACTTACACCTGGTGTTTACTGGTATTTACAGACTAGTGAAGTTCAGAATGAACTGTCCAGGTATTTTAGAATGACAGCAGAGCTCACTTCATTAACTTTAGTTCATGTCATTGTCATAGTGAACATATGACAGCGATGCATTTAATTACCTACTTCAGTAATGAAGCATCAAGCAATTATACAGTTAATAGCTCATATCAAAGTACATCTGGATATTTTTATGTCAAATGACAACTGTTCTGACTAGTTTAATAGCATATCTCTTCAGCCGTTATGGTGTGATCTTTATAATTTCCTCTTAGTTGCAACACTCACAGATCCATTAAAAACAGACAAATTGTTTGTCCCCTCCAAGTAAGATCCGAGCCACTTCAGCAGTCTTGAGAAATTTAAAGATCTCCATTTCAAATCAAAGCAATGTCGTACCTTGAGGTTTTTCAAAAAGTAGGGTACAGGGCTTCAATTAAAATGGGCTAAATGTTTTCAAAATGGAGTGTTGTGTGACCAACTGGTAAACTTCAGAGAGCTTCTTAAAACATTAAGCCTGGCTCAGCAAGGGGGTCCCTTAGACTACACCAGACCTCTGTTCACCACTTGCAGATTAGCTTAAGCTTAGTAGATATTAGCGATATACAGTAAGTGCAGCTACAATGGAAGCTAAACACATACCTTTGTTTTTAATGTTCTACTGGTAACTTTTAAAGCCAGATGAATAATCTTGCTTAACAGAATCTCATAAAACATGCGATCAGACCACACTAAGACAGGATTTCCTAGTATGTGATTGTGTACATAAGCAGATATCTCTGCATGGCATAGCTGGTTATATGTTATATTGTGTTTCGGATGCTGATTTCATTTATTGACCAGGATTATCCTCTAGTTAATTGCAAAACCACTAGCTACACCAGCACTTAACTACTGTAGCATAAAACAGCCTGGGCAGAGCAATATTATGTTGACGGAAGTTAGCCTATTTTCAGGCGCTGCATATCATTGCGCATGCCATGGTACGGCAGCAAAGTTTGTTGATTATTATGCCAGAATGAGAGTATAATTCCCAGTCATATCGACCTAGAAAATCGCAACTTTTCATTTTCCGTCGGTCTTAGTACACGATGTAACTACAGAAGAGTCAAGTTTGAAATAGAAAAAATATCGAAACTCTTTGGTCATTTTTGAGCGAGATGCTAACGATCTAATCTGATTTAATGATCTATGCTAAGCCATTCTAAAAGTGCTACCGCCAGACCCAAAGATCGTCTGATTGGATTCAAAAACGGTAAAACTCAACTGTTTACCTCTAGAGGAGTTGGAAAATGAGCCTATTTTCAAAAGTGTCAAGAGTGTTCTTTTAACAAAACCAGATGAAGGCTGTGTTCACACTTGTCATGTTTGGTTAGATTAAAATGAACTCTGGTGCGAATGCCCTGTTAGTGTGGTTAATTTGTGTGAATGCTGCCATCCGAACCCTGGTGTGCACCAGACAAGTGGACTGAGACCGCTAAAAGATGGGTCTTGGTCCACTTTCAGATGAACTCAGGTCCGGTTTGAATGAAATATGAACCAAATACTTCTAAACGAATCAAAAACAGAATGTAATGACAAGATGCAACACAATGTGACATGATTTGACAAACCGAAACGAGCAGTGTATCAAAACAAAATGAGCTCAGGGCAAACGTGGAGCAATGAGGAGGTAAAGTGCCATTTATGAGCTCTTCTTGAGTTCGCAGGTGCTAATCACATGCACGCAACGATGAGCGAGCTTAGTCCAGCAGACGACATTAGGTGTATTTGGCTTACAGCAGCACTGAACAGACCAACGGGTGAATGGGGTACTTTGATGTCATACACCAATCGGTCTGAGCAGTGTCGAACATACATATTGTTTTTGGTGTTCGGTGAGTTCCATTAAGAAATATACGTTATTAAACCCAACAAATTAGGTTGCCTTTAGGTTTGGTATCTTTACGTTGCCTGTCAAAAATGCCAGTGTGAACACTAAGCAGACCAATTGTAGTGTTTTCTTTTTTTTGGTCCCGAACAAACGAACCAAGAGAACCAAACTACAAGCACCCAAAACACATTTCCTGATGCACCCTTATGCTATTTCAGTTGTTTTCTACAAGACTTCTGTCATGGCTTACGTTTTATGGGATTTGGAGCATGCTAAAATCACAAGTGCAATGCTGTACCAGGTGCGCTACCGAGCAAGTTTACTACAGCAGAAAAATCATTCATACAGAGTTGGTTATGTGATGCAACCATGAAAATGTAATAGTTTGCAAAACTTGAACCATGGTAAATATGTTTTGGGATCATAGCATAGTATTGTGCAGTCTTATAAGTCTTAGTTAAAGGATTAGTTCATTTCCAGAACAAAAATTTACTCACCCCCTTGTCATCCAAGATGTTCGTGTCTTTCTTTCTTCAGGTGTAAAGAAATTGTTTTTTGAGGAAAACATTTAAGGAATTTTCTCCATATAGTGGACTTCTATGGTGCCTGAGAGTTTGAACTTCCAAAATGCAGTTTAAATGCATCTGCGGCTGATGTCTATTTTCGCAGCATTTACAAATGTCAAAAATCGGTAAATGGAATACGCCATGATTGGAGATTGGTTTTTGTTGTGGGTTTGTTGATAATAGAGATGTAAACGCACATGTACACGATTAAAAGAGCGCGGAAATCTGACTAAATCTGCCTTGACAACTTGCAGTGTTGCATATCATCGAGGCTAAAAAAAATGAACAAAAAGCTGCAGACAACAGGTAGATGCCATTATTGTCACTGTTTTCCATGTTCGTTGAATAAATATTTTGACACTGCTTTTTAAAAATGCTGGGTAGCCAGTGTTTATGTTTGGCCAATAGCATATACTTACGTACTCTGAAGTAAGAGCTAGTTTAGTTCCTAGAACTAAATATGTTCCTAGTTCCAGAGGTGCGAACACGACAATAGTTGTAGGAACTATGAAAAGGTTCCTCAGGTGCAAAATCTACCAGTAACTGCTTATAATGGTAATGGCCTCTATTTTAATAGAGCATGGTCAGCCATTTACCATAGATTCATGCAAACTACTACATGGCTATCAGTGCCGAATCTGTAACAATTACACCATTGTTGTAATTCTTCTGAAACCCTGGTGTCAAATCAGATTGGACCTTCAGTCTAATTATTTTGATCACACACAAAGACGCCCTGTTCTAGAGCCACATGTGGCCCTATTTAGAGATGTTTGCAGTGGCAGACAGTGAGCTGATCACTCAGAGACACAGAGGTCTTAACAATATGTTTCTGGGTCACAGAACATCTGACCACATCTGTTAATTAGCAAATAAGCAGATGTAGGGGCAGTGGTGCAATTCCTCGAAGATAAACCAGGGTGACCGATTTGATCGTGTCCCGCTGCCGTCTATGAGCCTGCCGTGCACATGTGCAGACATGAGGGGCGGCGATGCTAATTGAGCTGTACTTCTGAAGCGATGAGCGAGGCCCCACAGCAAAGCTACAAGCCAGAAAAGATTAGCGTTCCACACGGCCACAAACAGAATGCCTTTTGTTTCTCTCTGCTAATGAATGGAGCTTCTGAGCACTGTAGCCAGACTAGAGGCATTCAGAACTCGCATGAAATGTTAGCAAAACGCACTTTTCCAGCATATTGAACCAAAAAGGAAGCGCTAATGGCTTGCTTGCCACAAAAAATGTTATCAAATGATTTGTCATCAGGCTTTGTTTTGCATAAGAAAAATCTTTGGGTTTCTTTTATGTCCTTGCAAATTGGCTCCTTAAATATTTAAAAGCTCATTCGATCACCGAGGGCGGAAAGTTGCTATTGTGTGAAGAATCGCACAGGCTGTAGTCGCTCTGAGGCGTTGTACATTACCAGAAGTCCTGTTTTTGCTGAATTATAAGACTTTGTTTAAATAAAACAGCATCAGAATGGCGTTCAAACGCAGGCTTACCTTTGATTCTAGTGGCTTGGAGGGTAAACAAGAACAGAATGAGGAATAATCCTGTTTTCAATGGCATGTTGCAGTAGATTATGTCCTTTTGGATGTTAAGTCACTCATTTGGAAAGAAAATTACAGTCCGTATTGACTTATCTCACATCCGAGGGTGGAAGAGTTAATTTCCATCGACTATGTGTCCAGGCTTCCATGGACGGGGCTGTTTGTGGTCACTACTGTAGGTTGGGTTGTATTCCTGACAGATGGAGCAGATTCTTGGGTACAGATTTGGTCTCAAGTGTGCGAGTGGGTGGAAGATGCTCTGCAGGGTGTAAGGGGAGTGATGAGGTTAAAAACGCTGCCTCTTTATCTGGACTAATCTGTTTACCTCTCACTGACTCCTAATCCCTGTCGGCCCACGTGGTGGCCTATCCTCATCCTGTTAGTAGCCTTCTGGACCAGCGTCTGCTAGCCTCCTTGCTTTGGTCACAAACCACTTGCTCCGGTGCCCGTCTCTCTCGGTCTGGCCCACTCGATACAAGTTTCTCAGCCCTCTGCCAGGTTTTGTGGCTGCCAAGCTGAAACGCTGTATTCTACTCCCCCTGTTTGGGACAGCAAGCTCTGCCCTTTCTCTGATCATGGGGCCAGATCTGTGTACTGAGCGTGTGTTGTCATACCCTTGTGGTGCATGTTAGTCCCCAGGCCTACTGCTTGAGCTGGGAAGAGGATTACACACACCCTGCTTATTAAATTTCACAGCCATAAATAAGTCTCAGCAGCTCGAAATCCATTCAAGACCTTCCACGGCGCTGGACCGTGCACGTTGAACTTCCAACTTTTAAGAGATAATGAGAACAGACTGGTGGCCATTTGTATCCAGCAGAAACCCCTCTGGAAATTAGAATTTTAATTATTTTTACCTAGTTAGGGCTCTGAATAAAGACTCATTTCGCTTTTGGCCTGAAAAAAACAACAACTCTCTTCTGCTCTGCATCTTGAAGTGTGGCTTTAGAGGGTTCACCAAAAAAAGAAATTTTTGTCATTAATTACTCACCCTCATGTCATTCCAAACCCGTAAGACTTTCGTTCATCTTAGGAACTCAAATTAAGATATTTTTGATGAAATCCGTGCGCTTTCTGACCCTGCATAGACAGCAACGCAACTGGCACGTTCAAGACCCAGAAAGGTAGTAAGGACATTGTTGAACATGTCAGTTGCACTGCTGTCTATGTTAATTTGTGAATATGTATGAAGGTCTCAGGGGTTTGGAATGCAGTGAGGGTGAGTGAGTAATGACAAAATGTTCTTTTTTTTTGTAAACTAACCCTTTAAATTTATATAAGGTCTTAAAATTCTAAAAAAAAAAAAAAAAAAAAATGATAATGATAACCGTAAATGGCACAGACTACTACTACTAATTTGATATTTGTATATGTTAAATAAAAAAAGACAAACAAACAAAACAAAACCACAAACAGGATAATT
Source organism: Labeo rohita (assembly GCF_022985175.1). Taxonomy (NCBI): domain Eukaryota; kingdom Metazoa; phylum Chordata; class Actinopteri; order Cypriniformes; family Cyprinidae; genus Labeo; species Labeo rohita. The sequence continues at coordinate 23,968,543 of NC_066885.1, read as the reverse complement.
TTTAATAAGCAGAATTTATAAAATCTAGGTTGCAAAATATTGAAATTTACCATGGTAAACAGGTTTTTGGTCAAAGGGCTGTAGCTGCACCAGGTGTTGTTACTACTTTGAAGGTGCACTAAGCAATATTTGAAAAATGCTTTTGACCACAGTGTTGGACTAAGTCCCAAAGCACACTTGTAGCCAGTGGTAGAGAGGAGAGAGCGCTCAATTTGAGCGCACAGGACAGATATTAGCAGATCGGCTATGGATAGAGAGAGATGGCAGATAAAAAAAAAGGAAAATATCAGAGGAAAGGAAAAGAAAAAAAAAAAGAAGGGTTATGATCAGGCAAGAGGTAGGACCTGCATAAATATCAGAGCAGCTTTCCAGCAGTGGTGAGAACTCGAGGGGGAAGGCCTGGAATCGGATGCTGAGGTTGCGTTGTTTCTTTTTGATATTTGAGTAACGTCGATTTTCAGTTGTTTCACACAACTTATTATCTGTGTTGGCTTTTGTTTGAATATGCTTGCGTGTCATCTTCGCTTGTTTTCATGATGGTCATTGTCATGGCTGTGTACGTGTGGGGCGGAGATATCAGAATAGGGGCGAGGTCCTGTTGGGGTATGGGCGTGTCTGTTTTGGTGCTTTCAGATATTAACATTGGCAAAATTCGCTTAGTGCACCTTTAAAGTCATAGTCTCGGTTCAAATGTCATGCTACTAGTTGACAGTCATTCAAGATTTAGCGATCCAAACTTGCTAACGATGTGGAAACACAAATTCGAACAGCATATATTTGTCCTAAGAACCGTAATGACACCTCTCATAAAGGTGTGCAATTTTACAAAGTAAACAATGGTCCAAAAAACATTTAGGCCCTTTGCTAATTAGCACACAAAATACCATTGGTATACTACTACCGCTGCCTCACCGGAAGTTATACCCATGTTCTTTTTTACAGTAGCGCCCCCCGGAAACTTGTGGATAGGTTACGTATTTTGCACTAGCCATTATTTTTAATTTAGGGAGATGTATGTGTTCTTAATGTTGCCCTGGGACAATGTGAGAGACACCTTCCAGGGGCTAAATATCATGTTACTGGGGTCGCTTCAACCTGCGGATACGAAAAACATCATTATAACAAGAAAACAATGTGCTTTTGTAAAATAAATAAAACAAACAGGGTGTGCTCTCTGCTATCTCGGTCTCAATCACCTTTCTTCACAGACATGTAAATAAAACAACCTGAATCTCCATGAAAATGCGTGCCTCATAGACATAAAAAATGTATGTATAGAAAGCAAATGTCGAAAACAAATACTGTTTACCTCTGATGAAGTAATCGGTACAATATCAACACAAGCTCCAGTTTTTCCTGTCTAAACTCATCTCTAATTTAATCACATCAATGAGCAGCTCCGCTTTTCAAATTTTAAACATCCACGTGAGATGCGCGGACATGTAGGTAAACACCCACATCACCTCCGTGAACAAACGTGAACATTCATCATGTTCATCTCGTCTACTTTTCGTTTCTGGAAAAAGACGCGCTAAGGGGAATAGCCCAGAATTTACCTCAGAAGAAGAACGCAACGTGAAAATTATAGTAACACAGCATTTTATTGTCAGTAACGGCATAAACAATAATTAGTTTGATTACTCATTACTTTAAAAAAACAATGCCATTAGTTACAGCGTTTATTTATAATGCGTTATTCCCATCACTGGTGGCCGTGATCAGCTTCAGTGGCTCTGTTGGTGCCGCAATGTATCACAGACGTGTGCAGTGTAAGAAAAAGTGGTTATTCTGGCCATGTATGAAGTGTTTCTTGGAGTTTAAAGTACCTTAAATAATGATCATGTGACTTTTACGTACACCAGGTGACCTGTAAATGCGAAAAAACAGTTTCCATTGCAGTTTTCCTTTTACGAATTACCTGAAAAATCACCTCATGCAAGCATAAAATCTTTTTTGTGATATATGGGAGTTTTGCAAAATTTACATGTTTTTATTAGGCGTGTTTTCAATTTGCAATGTCAATTTGCGCAATTTGAAGGGTAATGGAAATGCGGCTTATGGCACTATAGTGGAAACACTGAGAACCATATTACATTTTTGTGTTCTTGATTAGCTGTTTCCATTATGCACATTTTGAAGTATCGCATTAGAAACAAGTGATGGAAATGCTCAAGTTAAAACAAAACAAAACATTAATTGACTCTTCGCAAACAGTTTGATTGACAGGTGATCTGACCAATCATAACGCAGAATCCGCAATTCTGTCCGACAAACAAACCAGACAGGACAGTAGATTAACTTCGGTGGACTTAAACTTAAAACATGGTGTGTATTGACGTCTTTCCACGGTTGAGATAAAATAAGCTCTGATGTTCATTTATGTTTTTCTTGCTTTAAGTAAAGAAGAAAAGACGATCGGTTTACGTGTCAAGGCAATAGTGATCTGTCACAACACATTAAAGAGCCACAAAATGCTATTTATTGTTTGAATTTCTTAAAAAATGACAACCTTGTTTCATACCAGAAGTAACCTGCACTGTCTTGTCTGTCAGTTTCCTTTTTGCTCCACAATGTATTTTTCACTGCGTGACAACATGATGTGTAATGCCAGAGCGCCATTGTTGGTCGGACATAGCAACAATAACTAAGTTGGACGGGTTTTTGCGAAAGGTCAGTTGGCAATTTTTCGTGAATAAATTCCTCCACGTGCATCAAAAAAGTGACTTTGAGTCATGTGACTTTGAGCTATGGGACAGCATAACCTGACTAACCAGTGGACCGATCTCATTGCACACCATTTGAAATGTTATTGTCTTTCTGAAATGCCTGAGAAAAGTCTGTCGTCAAAGTATTTCTGTAAAATTGCCTCCCAGAACTGTCTTACACGACTGTGTTTCCAAACAGCAGGCATCCACCTCTGAAAGCAGTGACCGCATTTGTGTTTCGTCTGCTCACTCTGAGGCGCAAGTAATTTATTTTATATGGAAATTATTATATTCAGTGACGATTTTGTTCTCTTTTACTCGCTGGATGGAAATGTGCTTATTTGCAAAATGTTTTATGCTGTATTCCAATTTTGTGCACAAGTTAAATTTGCAACTTTGGATGGAAACCTGGCTATTGTTAATTTTGTTTCTGTGCTAAAATTATTATTTTTTCCATCAAAATGTTCTAGTAATGGTTGCAAAGTCTGAGAGCACTAATGAATATACTTATTTTTTTAATTACTTTTTTTTAATTTTCTGATTTTCAACTGCAAATTATGTATTCAGCACTACAGGTGCATCTCAATAAATCAGAATGTTGTGGAAAAATTCATTTATTTCAGTAATTCAACTCAAATTGTGAAACTTGTGTATTAAATTCAATGCACACAGACTAAAGTAGTTTAAGTCTTTGGTTCTTTTAATTGTGATGATTTTGGCTCACATTTAACAAAAACCCACCAATTCACTATCAACAAAATAAAATACTTCATAATGCCAATAAAAAAAACATTTTTAGTGAATTATTGGCCTTCTCGAAAGTATGTTCATTTACTGTATATGTACTCAATACTTGGTCGAGGCTCCTTTGGCCTGGCATGGAGGTGATCAGTCTGTGTCACTGCTGAGGTGCTATGGAAGCCCAGGTTTCTTTGACAGCTCATCTGCATTTTTTGGTCTCTTGTTTCTCATTTTCCTCTTGACAATACCCCATAGATTCTCTATGGGGTTCAGGTCTGGTGAGTTTGCTGGCCAGTCAAGCACACCAACACCATGGTCATTTAACCAACTTTTGGTGCTTTTGGCAGTGTGGGCAGGTGCCAAATCCTGCTGGAAAATGAAATCAGCGTCTTTAAAAAGCTGGTCAGCGGAAGGAAGCGTGAAGCGCTCTAAAATTTCTTGGTAAACGGGTGCAGTGACTTTGGTTTTCAAAAAACACAGTGGACCAACACCAGCAGATGACATTGCACCCCAAATCATCACAGACTGTGGAAACTTAACACTGGACTTCAAGCAACTTGGGCTATGAGCTTCTCCAAATGAAATGGTTTCCAAATGAAATACAAAACTTTCTCTCATCTGAAAAGAGGACTTTGGACCACTGGGCAACAGTCCATTTCTTCTTCTCCTTAGCCCAGGTAAGACGCCTCTGACGTTGTCTGTGGTTCAGGAGTGGCTTAACAAGAGGAATACGACAACTGTAGCCAAATTCCTTGACGCGTCTGTGTGTAGTGGCTCTTGATGCCTTGACCCCAGCCTCAGTCCATTCCTTGTGAGGTTCACCCAAATTCTTGAATTGATTTTGCTTGACAAGCCTCTCAAGGCTGCGCTTCTCTGGGTTGGTTGTGCACCTTTTTCTTCCACACTTTTTCCTTCCACTCAACTTTCTGTTAACATGCTTGGATGCAGCACTCTGTGAACAGCCAGCTTCTTTGGCAATGAATGTTTGTGTCTTACCCTCCTTGTAAAGGGTGTCAATGATTGTCTTCTGGACAACTGTCAGATCAGCAGTCTTCCACATGATTTTGTAGCCTAGTGAACCAAACTGAGAGACAATTTTGAGGGCTCAGGAAACCTTTGCAGCTGTTAATTAGCTGATTGGCATGTCACCATATTCTGATTTGTTGAGATAGTGAATTGGTGGGTTTTTGTTAAATGTGAGCCAAAATCATCACAATTAAAAGAACCAAAGACTTAAACTACTTCAGTCTGTGTGCATTGAATTTAGTTAATACACGAGTTTCACAATTTGAGTTGAATTACTGACATAAGTGAACTTTTCCACGACATTCTAATTTATTGAGATGCACCTGTATAATATGAAATTATCAAGTCACATGTCTTTGGAATATCTCTCTTTTTCTTTAATAACAGCATGAACTCCACTATGAACTCCCCAAGTTAAAGGGTAAAACCTGATGTTCCAAAATGATTTGAGAATGATCTAAAGAACATAGTGGTCTTCAGTGGAAGTAGAGATAATGCAACAGACAATGTCAAAATTGCCTACTTATTTGATTGGTGACCTATGAATAGCGCAGAATCTTAAATATTCATTTTTATGTCACAATGTTTCTTTCTTCAACATATTTAAAATCCTTTCATCTTATTTCCTGAAATTTATTTAATTTTCAAATGAGATCCCAGATTTTCAATATGGTCTGTGACTTATTAGACAGTTGGACGCCATTGAACATTCAGGACACCCGACCAGCTGCTTTAATTTTCTGCTTTTAAAACAGAATCAGAGGAAAATCCTATTCTGACAAATGGCAGATCTCTGCAATGCGGCTTTCAACTTCACATATCTGGTAGTGGAGTTAATTCATCTATCTTGATGGCAGGAAAAGTCCAGGGATATAGTATGGGCAATACTTAGGCGGTAATGCAAGAAAGTCAGGAAAATCAGTCGGCCGACCTTTCTACGTTTAATTGTCTTCGGGAGGCTGATTCTATTAAGAGCGGTAAAAATGAGCTCCAATGCAAAGCAGGCTGACCTTCTCACCTATGCTAATGAGTTCCATCACTGACCAATCAAAAGGGTGAACTTCAATTAACCTGGAGTGAGTGACTGTCCGGGCAGCTGTCTGGAGTCAGCACATCTCTCCTGCGACAGAACACTCTCCTCCGTGTGTCCTCTGACAGAGCTTTATATTGATGGATGACAGTGACTGACTGAATTGTCACTGTCATAATCCCGGGATACAGCTCTCATTATTTCGCCCCATGCTGCGTGACATACATATAATCCGGTCATCTTTGCCTTACAGAGTTGTTCTACACAAATCCCTTAGATGAGATCATTTTTGCATAGATGCATAACTTTCTAGGCTTGGCTAATGTCCAGAAAAATAACGTTTCACTCACATTTCAGTGTTCACAAGTTAAACTTTTTTGTAAGAACATGCCCAAAAATAGTATTGTTGTTTTTTTCCTCAAAACTTCAAACGCTGTTTTGTTTATAAGCAGTTTTGAACTCGATATTTGATAGCATTTGCGCTCTTCCTTATATATTTGACAACTTTTGTTTTGTTTTATTATTTTTAGCACTGTCAAATTGATTAATCTTGATTAATGGCATCCAAAATAAAAGTGTTTACATAATATGTGTGTGAACTGTGTATATTAATTTTGCGTATATAAGTATACACACATACATTTATATATTTAAGAAATGTATGTAATATATATTTACATTTTTATTTTCATATATATAATATAAATCAAATATAAATATGAATATATCTTATATAAATATTTCTTAGCTATATATATGTATTTATATATACATATGGATGTGATTAATAGCAATTAATTGATTTGACAGCAATTATTTTATTTACTTTTTTATGTAAAAGACTTACATTTTTATTTTGAGCTATTTATGAGCAACATTTCTCATTTTCTTTTAGTTTAACTTAATACTAAAATAACTGAAAGTAAAACTGGAAAAAAAACAACTAAATATGAACAGTCTATTATAGTATCTCTTATACTAAAATAACGCTGTTATATATATTTGACAGAATTTTATTTTATTCATGTAGATGGTGTTTTGACTATTTCATACTTATGTATTTGACATATTTAGACATTTTTTTATTTTTGACAATCTTTGACAATTTAATTTAATTTAATTTAATTTAAACTTTTGACTTGAACCCTTCAACGCAACATTATTTTTGACAACTTTGAAAGTCTTTGACAACTTTATTTTATTTCATAACTTTTTTTATTTTTATTTTATTTTATTCAGCCCCAACCTTTTTCACTTTAGCCCTTCAACCCCAATGTTAATATATTTATTTTTGACAACTTTAGAAACTTTTATTTTATTTTATTTTATTTTTATGATTTTATTTTATTTCGTTTATTTTATTTTATTCAACTCCAAATATTTTGACTTCAACCCTTCACCCTCAGTGTTAATTTTATTTTTGACAACTTTGACAGTCTTTGACAGATTTTTATTTTATTTTATTTTATTTTAATGTATTTTATTTTGACTTCAACTCCCAAATATTTTGACTTCAACCCTTCAACCTCGGTGTTATATTTATTTTGGACAACTTTATTTTATTTTATTTTATTTTATTTTATTCAGGTCCAACTATTTTGACTGCAACCCTTCAACCCCCATGTTAAATTCATTCTGACAACTTTGACAACTTTTATTTTATTTTGACTTCATCCCCAACTATTCTAACTTTTATCCTTCAAAACCAGTGTTATTTTTGACATCTTTGACAACTTTTTATTAGACTTTGACTTCAACTCCAACTATTTTGACTTAAACTCTTCAACCCCAATGTTATTTTTATTTTGGACAACTTTGACAGTCTTAAGACAACGTTTTATTTTTATATAACATAAATTACATTATAATTGATTTTATTCTGTTTTTTTTTTTTTTTACTTTTTGGACCATTTTCTTCAGTCTCTTTTATGTATTTGACAACTATTTTTTTTATTTAGTTTGATTTTTAGATGCATGCAAGATCTTCATCTGCAGCTTAGGATTTAAGGTAATGTGTGCATTACTATGATAATTATAATCTCCAGCTGTGGTTCAATCTAAAAAGAATGCCATACCATATGAGAAAAGCTCCTCCAGGTTTATTGTAGGAAAATGATTACATTATAATTGCGTTATACTGCGTGATGGGCAGCTTCTCTTGACAGATGTGGCCGGTTCTTAGACAACACCGGACAGATCCTGTCATACGTTGAGCTTTTGCAGCTCCAGGCTTCTCCTATGGGTGATGGTGGGTATTGCTTTAGCTGGAGATTGAGCTCATGTCATGACTGAGCTATCAAACTCAACCTACTTATTTTGCAATGCGCATTCGAACAGCGTTTTCAGATACTCCGTGATTGATTGAGCCCTTCTTGTCGGCAAAAGCGGGTGAGACGAAGAAAATCAATCATGTTATTGAGCTCAATATTTCATACATGCAATGAAAAGACCACACAGACCAAAACACAAGATTGTGAGATTTGTATAGATCTGGCTTTATTAATCGGCTGTGCTTTAAAACCACCAGGGGGCAAACTTTAATTAAATTAAACCTTTCGTGTATGTCTATGAATATATGACAAAAACAAATCCTTCAGCATCCGTTCTTAGATGTTGTATGGAGCTACTGTAGGTTGAGAGAGAAATACTTTTCTCTAATGTTCAGTTTGGTAAACACATCACATATACATTCATATAAGCGTCCGTGTATAAGCATACAGTGAATACAGTGCGTATGTAATATATTATGTTCAATCTCTTGTCATATCTGAGGAAAGAAGTCACTTTCACTCGAGCCATTAGTGAATAGCAACTCTGATTGCTTAGATAAATGGCCGGCTGTCTAGAGTACATGCAAGGTGAATTGTAAACAGTGGAAATTGCCCTGAATATGGCCATCTGTTCTGAAAATGAGAGGCATAATAGATGCTGTTACAGTGACCATAGACTGACATCGCCATGACTCAAAACGTAGGCACTGAAATCACAGAAATCCCCTGTTTTCAAACAAGCCATCTCACGGCCTTGCAAAATGCCTTTTCCAGCAGTATATTTATGACTGTGCCCAGTGAAGCCACTCTAAATCTATATGTGCTATGAAGAGCCGAGATGCGCTGCCCCCAGGAAACTTCAGCAGACCAGAGTAATGACTCTGTGCTATGGAGAGAAGAATTTCAAATTTGACTCTTGTTCTGAATTCAGTGTCCTTGAAGATTTGAAATGAAAGCATTTTCAGAACGAATGCAGAGTCACTGACCAAATAACATTTCCATATGCTGGTGTGACATAATGACAGCGGGGCGTTTTACCGAGGCCGATCACGTTTAATTTATTTTAATGCCATCGTTCCGGTTGCTTAGCCGTTGCGGTTTTCTGTATTCTAAACAGAAAGTTAGACCGAACTGACTTAGTTTCCCAAAAAGTAGGTGGGAAATTAAAAGTCTTAAAGGGGTCATCGGATGCTTTCACTTTTACATGTTGTTTGAACATTGTGTTGGCAGTGTATGTACAAATCTACCCTATAATGATAAAAATCCATGCAGTGGTTTTTAATTAATCTGTAAAAATAATATCTCTTTTTTCAAATCGAGCCATTCTCAGATGCCTGTCAGTGTGGTGTCACAACCACAGAGGACGCTCCCACGATAGTTGATTGAGTGTTTTACCTTAGATCAGCTGTCACAGTCCGTCCTCTTTGTTTTGATGCCGGAGCAGGGATGTAAGTTAGACAAGAGTATCTCCGATTGAGCTATTGAGGTGTTGTGTTGCTCAATAATGAACATAGTGGTCGTCATTTACTCCCGACATCTGAGCCACTGAAGATGCAGTGGATTACATTTGTTTGTGAAGGGAATGCGCCTCCCGAAGTCATTCATGATCCAGCTTCACTTACAGCAGAAGTGAGTATAAGGGTTTTTTTATGAATCTTTGCGATCGCCTTTCCCAATACTGTACTAGTTAGCAAGATTAGCGGCTAAAGTAAACAAGCTCGTCTCTCCACAGAGAGAAGAGAGGGACGGGGCGAGCTGAGCTCATTTGCATTTAACCCTTTCACACGTGAGTTTAAAATATTCTAGCTGAGCCCCCAGAGTGAGTTTTTTTTAGGCGACCGTTATTTAGAATGTATAGCCTTACTGTTTCCATGGCGACGCGTCGTGTTTGTCACGTGATATAACGCAGCCACAATAGCACACATGCATCACTTTTATATAGTTTTTCCCTTTTTATTATTAATATTCACAAACGTGCTCAATGTATTATGAAATATCTGATATTCCGATTCTGAAATATGTGCAAGTAAGTGTAATTGGAGGTTTAAACACTTTTATAATGAGCGTGTCAGTTGATCCATGCCGGGTGATGGGCGCCGCCATGTTAGTTCGCGCTGAATCCAAGCTGTGGGATTTACAAAACGCAAATTCATCCTCTCCTCCCGAAAAACATTAAAGTAAGTCTCTGGTTAGCTGGGAGAAGAGCAGAGTAAACTTTATAGTTACCTACACAATGTGTATATGATATCAATAAAACATGTCGTCAGATAACATTTGTAAGGATCATTATTGCCGGTTCAATAGACATTGGCTTGTATTTTGCTAACTATAAATGCATCGTTTTACTAGGACTTATGTGTATTTAAATGTCTGGAACCTAAAAGAAGCATTTTATTGTTGAAAACACTGAATAGTTGCGATAATATGACAAGCGCTCAGCGCGTCCGATCTGGTTTAGCGCCAGCCAAACCGCCAAAGCAGATTTGAATTCAGCAGTTGATCACGTGATGTGCTGAACGTTCGAATCACACCGGTGTGATCGTACGCTCCAGGGACCAGCCAAGACTGATCACACTGGTGTGATCGTACGTGTGAAAGGGTTAAAGCAGCCTCGACCAGAATGGGATGATTTTTGCAGAGCTGACTTTGACAAGGTAAAAAGGGTGTTTTTTTACACAACCATTGAGAATTTTTAACCAAAGTATATTATAGACTTTTTATTAAGACCCTAAAGAATCATATTAACTTGTGGAAAATAGGCATCTGATGACCCCTTTAAGTATCTGGCTGAAAGATACTTGAGTGAAAGTATAGGAAGTTTTGTTGTTTTGTCATATGTAGGTATTTAAAAGTAAAGTAGAGATTTTCACATTAAAGTAACTTTGATGCGCTGAAAGGAACCTGTTCAATCAGTTTTTTCACACTTCTGCGTAAAGCTCAAGGGCAAACCACCTGCCTGCTCAACGTTAAAATCAGCTTCATAGTAGGCTGACTGTTTAATATAGTAGTAGTGAGGCAAATCTATTTATAAGGACAAATTACAATAGTTGTGGATGTTTGCATTTTACATTTAATAAATGATTTACACTACCAGTCAAAAATTTTTGAACAGTAAAATTTTTAATATGTCAAAGATGCTTTAAATTGATCAGAAGTGATAATGAAGACATTTTTAAAGACATGTTACAAAAGATTTCTGTTTCAGATAAATGCTGTTCTTCTGAACTTTCTATTTATCAAAGAAACCTGAAAAAATTCTACTCGGCTGTTTTCAACATAACAATAGTATTAAATGTTTTTTGAGCAGCAAATCAGAATATTAGAATGATTTCTGAAGAATTGTGTAACTGGAGTAATGATGCTAAAAATTCAGCTTTGATATTACTGGAATAAATTACATTTTAAGATATTCAAAAAGAAAACAGTTATTTTAAATAGTAAAAAATATTTCAAAATTGTACCGTTGTTGCTGTAATTTGGATCAAATAAATGCAGGCTTGGTGTTTAAAAAACATAAAAAATCACCAAAACTTTTGACTGGTAGTGGATATGCATACTGGCATTAAAAAAGATTAGGTCAGTAATAAAGCAAAACGGTATGAAATTTTATTATAGTTTAAAATACCTGACTCCAATTTGAATATATTTTAAAATTTAATTTATACCTGTGATGAAAAGCTGAATTTCCAGTATTAAGTGTCACGTGATCCTTTAGAAATCATTCTAATATGCTGATCTGGATAGTTGTGCTGCTTGATATTTTTGTGGAACCAATCATACTGTTTTTTCAGATTTTTGATTACATACATTTTTTTTTAACTATTTTAAGCATTTTAAGAAATAATTAGAGACATAATTTTATATAATTCAGTGGTGTGCAGTGTCCTAAAATGAGGAGGCTTCATTTATTTTAATTTTTTTTAACTAAACGTAAATTCATGTGTCAGTTACATTTTTACAATACATATATTACTATTTTATTTTTACATTAACAATGTTTATTAAACCCAATTAATTTTATTAAATTAGTTTTTTTAAGCATTTCACAGTTATTAAAATAACTGTCAGTAATTCAAATGAAGTCGGTAACCATTTAAACAATATATTTTGTTTGTGGACATAGGTTCAGGTATTCTTTTTAATAATGAACTTTTAACTATTTTTGAATTTTTCAAAAAAGGCTTGTAACCTAAAGGTTGCGGGTTCGAGTCCCAGGTCCAGCAGGGATTGAAGGTGGTGGGAGTGAATAACCAGCGCCCTCTCCACCCTCAATACCACGACTGAGGTGAGTCCCTTGAGCAAGGCACCGATCCCCCAACTGCTCCCCGGGCACCGCAGTGATAGCAATATGGCTGCCCACTGCTCCGGGTGTGTGTTCACGGTGTGTGTGCGTGTTTGTTCACTTCTCACTACTGTGTGTGTGCACTTGGATGGGTTAAATGCAGAGCACAAATTCCAAGTATGGGTCACCATACTTGGCCACACGTCACGTCCTTTCCTTCCTTTTTCTTTTCTTTAATGATGAAAAATGCTTTTTTTAAAGTATAAATTCCCGTTGAATAATACACACATGGTTATTGTTCTAATAGCGCTTGTTTGTATTTGTCCAGGAAGCGCTGCTTATCTAGCTAATGGCGTTCTAAATTGTTTGCTTGCCATCTGTTGATCACAATGGTCTCATATGCGACGCCGAAGCACTTTTGCAAGTCACTCTGCATAAGAGCATCTGCTAAATGCCTTAATGTAAAAGTATAGAAATGAAGTGCAATTACTCAAGTACTTTACACCCCTGCATAAGAGTCAGTCCTCTCAGAATAGCAGTGCTGGTCTGCTGGTTATGTTGCAGCAGTGAAACTGCTACACATCATAAGTTTAATGGAGGAATATATTTCCCCTGATACTGCACGCTTACTAAGGTAGACCAAAAAACCTAGCTTTCCATAAATGAGCATACTTCAAATTTGTGAGACATTATATGTGGTTATATCTAATAATGTCACATCATTCGTTCTGATAAAAAAGAAAACACAATATCCCTATGGACATGATTTGCAGAAGCGCTTACAATTATTGAGATGTATTAGGGCCCTTTTTTCCTGCCATACAATGCAAGTATAGATATTTGTTTTATAGATTTATGTAACAAATAACCCTGCTGAAGAAAAAAAAAATTTTTTTTTGTAGATAAGCTGCAAAATGGGCCCCATTTACTTTGATGACAGTCAACATGTGCCATTAAATGTCATCCCATTTGTCATATTTTGATGTCAGTGTTGTGTGATGTCATTGTTGCAAGCACATCGAAAACTGACACAGACGAGAAGAAATTATTGTTAAAAAGTACAAAGTTTCTTTTGTTTTCTTTCACAAAAAGTATTCTTGTAGATTCATAAAATTGAACCACTGATGTCACATCGACTATTTTAACAATGTTCTTACTACCTTTCAAGGCCTTGAACATGTCATTTTCTGTCTGTGCAGTCAGAAAGCGCTTGGATTTCATCAAAAATATCTTCATTTGTGTTCTTAAGATGAATGAATATCTTATAGTTTTGGAACTGCATGAGGGTGAGTAACTATGACAGAACTTTAATTTTTGGATGAACTGTACCTTTAAGAATCAATATTTGAAAAACATATAATGGTCAAAGTCTTATCTGAATATTGATTTTTATGGCTCTTTCTACAACCATTTCACATTAGATCCGCTCCGTTATGCTAACCACGTTGAAAGTCTCTTTGCTATGCAGTGACGCACAGGCACAATCAAAATCGCTGACGCCGCCAAACCGCCAATGTGAAGGGATTATCATGTGATTATGAGGATGACCTCTACATTTTATATGTAAATGTTTGTAAATGAACAGCAGATATTAATTTACCCATCGTGTTGACTTGTGTAAGCATTTTCCCCAGCAGATTTGATCTCCTATGTACTTTCACTGTATTATGTCTTCAACTGATAATTAACAGAAGAAAGAAAGTGCTAATTCATTAATAGAGCTGAAACGCCTTCAAAATCTCTCTAAACAGTGAGACGGCAGGCAGGCTAGACACCCGCAGATTATATAACGCATTATTTGCAAAGTCTCTGCTCCTTTGAGACAAGATTGTGCCATTTCAAATGTCAAAATATCCTTGAGAAGATAAGATGCATGCTATACAGAATGCTTAAAAGTGGAATTGTCATTAAAAGCGTTTGAATAACGTGGCATTCACGACGCGTCGCTTCAAAGACGCCGACGCCACGGAGCGGACTTCCTCCCTAAAGCGTATGAATGTCAGACGTCAAGATGAAGACCTCTGTCAGGGAGGTGTGTTTCCTCTGAATCTGAGCGAGTGTTTGGATCAAAATTAATGACTTTTTGTCTTGACATTTACTGAACTGATGATTGCTGTCTGTTATGGACCATGTAGAAATATGATGGATTAATGGCCTGTGCTAAATTCATTATCTGGATAGCATTCGTAAGACAAACGCTTAAATGTTTCCTGAAGTAAAGTCTTGTTTTTGAAAATACTGAATGTACTTACATACTTCCTCTTGTGAAATTAATAATCCTGAGGTAAATAATGCTGAGGCGCTGGAAAGATATAAAGCGATAAAATAGTATAAGGCGGATAATAACCTACTCCGACAAGTAAACACAGGTATCTGTCAATCTCAAGGAATGGCATTTGAAGGAAAAAAGGCTTTTTGGCATTAATATTACCTCTGCGAGTAGAAAATGAGCTGTGCGGCACAGTATTTTGCAAAGGATCATCTCAGACATTGATTTTATGTATAAATGCATGCAGGTGCATTGTTCTTTTCACAGGGTTCAGATATTTGATCAAGGAACCAGGTTTGTGAACTGTATCTGGATGTCTCATTAAACGTAAGTGTATATTCTGTGTATGTAGTTATGTTCAGGGAAAAAATACCTATTTATTCAGACACATATGATGCATGATTGACATAAAGACATGATCTATAGCTGTGGATGAGCAGATAGTATGACATGTGGAGAGTGATATGAGTTCACCCAAAAATGACACTTCTGTTGTCATTTATTCTTGTCTCTAAAAATATAATCTTTTCAAGCTACAGTGCCTTGCGAAAGTATTCATACCCATTTTTTCACATTTCTTTCCACATTAATCTACACTTCATACACTGTAATGACAAAGCACAAAACATGTTTGTAACAACTTTGCAAATTTATTACAAATTAAAAAATGGTTCCATTGCATAAGTATTCATACCCTTTTCTGAAATGCTTGGAATTTAGCTCAGGAGCATTCAAATTGCTTGTAGATGTTACTACATTTGGAGTGGAGTTAACCTGTGGCAAATTTATTTGAATGAGTATGATTTGGAAAGGCACACACCTGTCAATAAAATGTCTAACAGATGAAAATTCATACCAGATCAAAATTCAAGCCTTGAGGTCAGAAGAACTGCCTGTAGAGCTCAGAGACAGGATTGCATCATTGCATTTCTGCTGCACTGAACTGCAACCTAAGCAATTGATGGGGAAGGGCCTTGGTCAGAGTGGTGACCAAGAAGCTGATGGTCACTCTAGTTGAGTTCCATGATCATATATGCAGATAGGAGAAACTTACAGAAGGACAAACATCGCTGCAACACTCCACCAATCCAGTCTTTATGGTGGTGTGGCCAAACTCAATCCTCTCCCCAGTGAAGACACATAAAAACCCATCTGGAATTTGCAACAAAACACCTAAAGAACTCTCAGACTGTGAAAAACAAGATTCTCTGGTCTGATGAACCTCAGTTCCAAGCATCATGTTTGAAGGAAACCAGACACTGCTCATCACCTTAAGAGTACCATCTCAACAGTAAAGTATACTGGTAGCAGCCTCATGATGTGGGGCTGTTTTTCAGTTGCAGGGACTAAGGGGCTCATCAGAGTAGAAGGAAAGCTCAACACGGCAAAATATAGAGATAGCATTAGTGAAAACCCAGTGCAAATCATTCAAAACCTCAGACTGGGCATAAGGTTTACCTTCCAACAGGACAATGACGCTAGGCACACGGCAAGAGTGGGTTATAGACAACTCTATGAATGTCATTGAGTGGCTGAGCCACAGCATGGGCTTGAACCCAATCAAACATTTCTGGAGAAACCTGAAAATGTGCGTCTGCCCACATCCAAGCTGACAGAGCTTGGGAGGTGAAGAGGTGAGGAGAAGAATGGCAGATATTTGCCAAATGCAGATGTGCAAAGCTTGTCGTGTCATACCCAAAAAGGCTGTAAAAGTGCTTCAACTAGGTGCCCCATTAAGGGTATGAATACTAATGCAATGTAATTGTTTCAGTTTTTTCATTTTAACAGATTTGCTAAGTTGTCACAAATCAGTTTTTTGCTTTGTCATTGCCATGTATGGAGTGTAGATTGATGCAGAAAAAAAGTTATTTAAAGCAGTTTAGCATAAGGCTGCAACATAAAATTTGATAAATAAATAAATAAATAAATAAGGGGGTATGAATACTTTCGCAAGGCATTGTGTATGGAGGTTTTGTGCGACATTTATGGTTTGGCGTCATTCAAAACTGGTGTAAATGTGAATGAGATTTTAAGTCATTTCTATCTAAATATTCAGGCCAGCTATATCACAAAGCTACTGCAGGGCTTTAGATAATTTGGAATTTAGTGTAAGAGTCGTATCGATATATTTTATTGTCCATTTTTTGGTTGTTTTGGATAGTTGATTATCCATAACTGTTATAACTGTATGAAAAAGAGCAACCAGGACATTCTGCAAAACTTCTCCTTTAGTATTTCAAGAAAGAAAGAAATTCCAACACATTCATAAAATTATGGTTGAACCACTGATGTCACATGCACTATTTTAACTATGTCCTTACTACCTTTCTAGGCTTTGAATATGTCAGTCGCTGTCTATGTAGGGTCAGAAAGCTCTGGGATTTCATCAAAAATATCTTAATTTGTGTTCTGAAGATGAACGAAGGTCTTACGGGTTTGGAACGACAGGAGGGTGAGTTAATAATGACAGATTTTTCATTTTTGGGTGAACTATCCCTTTAACTGTGTGTTACCAGTGACAGAACGTTAAGAAACCCGGAAATCAGATTTGACTCATTTGAACAATATCTGAGAAAACATATTAACATCATTACAAAGATACATATGGTCCATTTAACACATTTTAGGTAAAGTGTAATTGCGAAGCAGATTGACGTGTTTTCAGTTGCGAAGGAACGGTTGGTGTTTAATAGCAGATGAGGAAGAGTATCTCCCATAAATGAAGCCTTTAGAATGTGAACACGATGAAGGTTAATGTCCAGCAAATCTGAAAACATAAGTTCAAAGATTAATGAGTGTTTGCAGTAATACCGCATGGATTTTAGCATGACTGCATGTTCAGGCATACTGTATATGCAGGCCATGTGTGCAATATATCCCTGAGTGATTTGTATGTTGATTATATCAAGGTCATATGTTATCAAAGACAAGTGGTAATCATATGCCTGCAAATGAGTGCTTCTCTGTTTGCTCATGATTAATGTTCCATCCACAGAGGACATTAAGGGTTAGGAGGGGAAAAAAGAACTTTATTTGATACAAGTCGTGCTTTAAGCAAATATTTTAATTTTCATTATGTTAAAATAAAACAACAAAAAACAGTAACAACAACGGCTTATGACAGAAATGCAAGATTTATTTTGCATAGTATTAAATCTCTTTTACTTTTAATGGGTTTAGAAGAAAAGATAAATGGCAAAGACAAGAGATTAAATTCAAATTAATTAAACCCACAAACAAATCATTAACAGCTCCTCCGAGCCTGTCCGAATCATTTTGTACTAATACTACTCATGATAAAAGACATTTTAATCAGCATACTCCAAAAAGACCAATACGGTTAGGAAAAAAACACATTTATGCCATCATGTTGGTTGCTTTCCCAGCACCGTTGCTTTCTGAGAGCTAATTTGTGATTCACTGTTAAGCGGTTCTGACAGGACAGCTTACACTTATTGCGGGTGTTTGCATGGCGTTAAGCATTCAAGCTGTAATAGTATAAAATTAGGTCTTTAAAACTCACTTCACATCAGATTCGTAGCCATTAAAAGCATCTGTGCTGTGGATGTCCAAAAAGCAAAAATACCAGCATGATTTTCATTTTCATGATGATTTTCATGTCAGTTTCTAGTCCGTTGGCCCCCTGCTTAAAAATGTCCCCAGTTTCACTGGCTGCTGTAGGAGGTTTTGAGGCGTGATAACTAAATCAATATCCACCATGACTACACATGGAAAGACAGGGTTGAAGGAAACAGGCTCATTGTTGAAAAGCAGAATTGTGGGAAATATCAAAGGTGCCTTTTCGCGCTACGCTGCGGCTTTGCGGTGATCCTTCCCTGTCACCTCCATATGGGCTTGATAGGTCGATATCTCCCCCTCAGCCCTTTTCTGGTGCGTCTTCTTGACGTATTACTCACCTCCTGCGGTAGACGTGTCATTCTCAGTTACTCAGTGATCTCTCATACTGCCAAGTGACAGATAATATGACTTATGAGTGTATAGAGCACAGTTTGGGTTAGAAGTAGGTATCAATTCACATCTAAATATTTAGGGCCTCAGATTGGTCAGTTTAACTCTGAGGCACTTGAACTCTTGTTCTCAAACAAGGACTTCTCATCAAAACACCCACATTTTTGGGAGCTTGGACATGGAGAGCCACAGCAATAGATTTAGGTTCAAGAACTTATCATCAGAAAAGGTCTCTTTTCATTACTCAAGCATAAGCATGCACTGCTGTAAGACACATATACATACTCGCACCGTAAGACAGGAAGAAAGATGTACTGGATGTGAGCACAAGCAAATGGATTACCCAACTTATTTATTAAGTTTAGGATCAATCAGCATCTATACGCAGTGATCACAGAAGAGCAATTTAATTGCACATTTTATAAAGACAATGAAGCTTTTTACACAATTTTGCATTATTAATTAGCGACTGGTTGACCACAAGCTGTCATAGCACTATTACGAAATCCAAAGTCATACATTCTGCTCAGTTTTGAAAAAGTAGCCTATGCTTACCATGTCAGACGAGGCCCACATAACAGAGTTTATTACACTGCTGTCTGGGATTTTGATTTTTGATTTTGATTGATCTTGGTCATCTCTACTAGTAACTAATAAATTATCAACTCAATAATTATTTCATGTCCATTTACTTACTCATTTATTTATTGATGTTTTTATTTTTTTAAGCAGTCATGTTACATAATGTGCAGTCAGACAGTCATTACCATCCGTCAACATAACGTCACTGATATGAAAAAGATTGGCCATCATTTCGCCAAGAATTGATGTTGATATTATATATATATATTATTAATTTGATAAGTAACCATGTATGATGTGCAGTCACATGTTCCCACATAATACGCCATGACGTGAATGTTAATTGCTTGAGTTACACAATGGCTGCTGTTACCTCAGCACATTTTTCAGGTTTTCATTCCTAAAACACTAATTTTTTCATTTGTTCTTTCTTTGAAACCATCGTTGTTAATTCGAAAGTGTCGCTTTTTGAACTAGTAACCAAGCCTTGGGCTGTTTCTAAGCAGTTATTGAAGTAACCAAGGTTGTGTGTGTGTGACAGAAAAAGCAAGAGGGCGGGAGCGCGCCTGTGATTACCTGCGTCTGCTGCAGCTCTCGGCAATGTTAATAGGCAGCAGCATAATTACAAACAGCGAGGCTATTAGATTAATTAGTTTAGACAAAATCTAAATAATTTGTCATTTTGATCCCGTTGTCTGTCTTTTATCTGATTGGCCGTGTATTTGTTTGGTATGCTGAAAAAAAGCCCTGAAATAATAATATGTGGTTGTAATGAACTGGAACTGCTTCAAATCCCTGCAGGTGCAGAACAACAATCAACACCTTAGAATGTCTGTCAGCCAATCAGAATGGAGCATTCAACAGTGGAGTGATATTGACCGACTGACTGACCATTATTCCTTACTTATTTATCTATTGCACTATCGTCTGCAACATCTAAAGCTGATGAGTTTGTGAAAAGCTTTTTTAAAGTCGTCATTCGACATGGTGTATATTATTGGATTGATTAGTGAGTTGATATAGCCAAGCCAGTTGAAAAAGTCAAAGAGTTCTACGTAAAAGCAGGATGGACAAAGGGGAACCAGCAGTGTGTAGATGAAAAACGGCAGCCAGCACACAATATAGGCTCCTAAAATAACGCCCAGGGTTTTGGTGGCTTTCCTCTCCCGCGCAGCCGAGATTCTCTTTTTCTCCAGAAGTGAATCGGACACAGTTACTCTAATTTGATTGTCACTGCCCAGAGACCCGCTGTCCGAGCACAGGTCTTGCCTTCCACAATGCAAAGGAGAAGTCGAAGCCACCGAAGCGGGAGAATTAGTGCTCAGATGTGCAGAAGTGAGTCTTTTCCCCGCTTTTTTGGGCGACTGCTTCAAAATGCGCTTCCGCGCCTCCACGTAAATCCGCCCGTACAGGGCGATGAGCAGCAGCGTGGGGATGTAGAAAGCTCCGAAAGTGGAGTAGATGGTGTAGAAGATGTGGTCCGTGTTGACCGAGCAGGTGGTGAGCTCCCCTGCCTTCACCTGTCGCCAGAAGAAAGGCGGCAGGGAGATGGAGATGGCGATGATCCAGGCGGTCGCCACCATCCCCGCGGCGCGCGCTTGGGTGCGTTTCTTGGCATACTCGACCGCGTCCGTTATAGCCCAGTATCGATCCAAGGCGATTACGCAGAGGTGAAGGATGGACGCGGTGCAACAGGTAATATCTGAGGACAGCCAGATGTCGCAGATAACCTGCCCGAGCGTCCACACGTGAGTAACCGTGTAAAGCACGCAAATGGGCATCACGAGCACAGACACCAGAAGGTCCGTGACGGCCAGGGACGCGATCAAGAAGTTCGCCGGTGTCTGGAGCTTTCTGGATTGGGAAATGGTGGCGATGACAAACGCATTGCTTAATATCGTTGCAAGAGTGATGAGACCAAGAACGGATGCTAAGGTGACTTGGAACGCGAAACTTTCTTGTTTTTCGTCCGTTTTAGGCGTTAAAGTCACATTGGTGCTGGTCGAGCTGTTCAAAACCTCGAAATGGCCAGGTGTTGGTTTGAAATGACCGCTGCGCTCCATCCCAGCAGACATACGTTTTCATATTTTGAAAATAAAGCAGTATTTTCTGCGCTTCATGATTTCGGTCAGCTCCAGCATCAGGTGCAGACAAACGTTCGTGGATGTTTTCGTATGGCAACATGCAAAAATGTCTTTGTGCTTCATTCTAATTCTCAAACTTCGCTCTCTAAGAAAAATAAAAATCAGCCGCGGGCATACCAGTTGCAAAATTGCACAATATAAAGCATCCCAGAAGTTGTGTGAGAACATCCCTGCATCCTTCTTTCGTGCTCCTCTTGCTTCACGTCCACAAACGAGTCATCTTTAAAAGGCAGATACTTTGCCCGCAAGCAGCGGCAATTTTTCATAGGTTTCACTGATAGGCGGTCGCAGGGTTCTTGCTTTTTATAGGGCTCTGATGCAAAAGTTGCAGCTTTGATAAGCATGATCTTCTAGTTTGCGAGAGGATGCTGTCCTCTGGGTCTTAGTGCCTCCTTACCTTTTCATCACCCTTTTAATTCATCAAAAAGTAAACGCACCCTCACCTTGTTCCAACCCCTTCAACTGTTATTTTTGTATTTATTTATCTTTTAATTTAGTTTGTTAAAATCGGTACAAAATACAAGTTGCAAAAAAAAAAAAAAAAAAAAAAAAAAAAAAAAAAAAAAAAAAAAAAAAAACATACATGTGCCATTTTGTCCTCTCTTGTGTTTTGAATCCCTATGATATTATGAACCAGTTATAGTTATTAGTTTACAGTTATTATATTAATATTACATTACACATATGATCCATTCTGCAGAATTGGTTGCAGAAAGTCAGAGTTGGAAACATCTTGAAAAAAAATGTGTCTTGTTCCACAAATTTTGTATGTAAATTTAATATCACATTTGCAGTTAATTCTCATATTGTATTTTCAGAAAGTTTTGGAATATTTTTTTTTTTGTCACTTTTTTGTCACTACCAAATCACAGTAATATATTACTTAATAAGAAGGGTTATATTGACCTATTAAGATTTTAAATTGTTATTGATTTAGCTCTGAAAAAAATTGCACAGAATATATATTTACTAGGTAAGATATATTTTGTGCATTTTTTTTTCAGAGCTAAATCAATAACAATTAGAAATTTAACAATGTTTCAAATGTATTGATTTGTTGTATTTTTCTTTGTAAAGTTGATCAAACTGATTTCAAAGTTAAGGATTCATTAGTTGGAATATGCACTGAACCAAACACAATCATAACTTCTTAGCTAAAACATCCCATATTTCAGTCATGACTGCACATTTTTGGTAGTGACTTTCCTTAAAGTTACACACAGATATTTACTCTTTTGAATACATTTATCTCAAAATGAGGGGCCTATCTACTCTCCATGTCTGTCATTTTGAAGGACAGGCTCGTAAAAATTCTGCCATAATCTATTATACCCGTAATTTTAATTTTAATTTTCATATTTGAATTATAATAACTCATTTAATTGCTTTTATTTTTGTTCACATTTCATTTTTAATTGTGAACCTTCATGACAATATAAGCTTATGCATTTATTTTGAAGAGAACAGGTAAACATATGAGACTGCTTAAAATTCCATATTTAACACCACACCCCACTGTGACAGTGATTTTAATATATTCTCTCTTTTTTTTTTAACCAATATCAATTTGTAAATCCCAATCGATCTTTTGGTCTATGCTGTTTTCAGTTGACATAGTGCCCCTCCCATCCAATTAATCGCAATAGGCTAAGCTCTGTTACTTTTGATATGAAACAAAGTCTCAGATTTTAAATTCTGTCTATTTCATTAGGAAATTCAAGCAATAAATACAGTGTTGTAGATTCTGTGTGCTCGCCTGTGAGTAATCACACACATAGCAAAACATTTGTGACAGTTTCATTTTTGTTCTGGATCCAGTGCGCCGCTGCTACACTGGAGCGCACTCGCCACCAAATGGACAGGGGTGAGAATTACAGCTACAAGTTACAATAGATCACCCTCAGTGTAATCTGTCAAAGTGATGGACAGCTTTCAGATTTTTCCGTCACTGATAAAACAAAAAAATTACATCAGTGACAGACAAATTTCAGTTATCGTGAAGTAAAATCAGTGGACTAAACGTGCACTGTCTTGTGGGACACAGTTTTTATAAAGTTTCATGATTTACAAAGAAAATATAAAATAAATATTTGTTTTTGAACTTCACTTTAAAAAAAAATCCCTAATGGTTTTAAAAACAACAATGGAATAAAATACAAAAATTATTTCAATATCATTTTCATAAGTTGAAATTTAGGGGTTAGGGTTGGGAACTCTCAATTTAAAGTATCCTATAAATGATGATTTATATATATTAAGCTTAATGATATTTTAAATATTATTGTGGGTTTCAATAGATAATAGATGGATCTTAGTAAACATCTAAGATTTGAGTATTTAAATGTGTGGGACAGCAGTTTGCGCCAGTTCTGTGAAATGGCCCAAATAGTAGTTATGTTCGAGTTAATGGAATAGAAGATATTTTGAGAAATGTCTGGTTTGTCCTTACACTGGAAGTCATATGTCACCAGAATTGTTTAGTGACAAATGTTCTTCAAAACATCTTGTGTTCCACAGAAAAAAAAAGTCATGCATGTACATGGGTGAGTAAATGATGACAGACTTTTAATTTTTAGGTGAACTATTACTTTGAGATTTGGTTTGGTGAAGATTCAGTTTAGGGTCTTGTTTAGTGAATATAAACATAAAGAGTAGTCTGATTCCTGAATGAATGACTTTAATCAGTTGTGTTTAGTTTTTTAGTGACTTTAAACACATCTCAGAGTGAGAGAATATATTAATTACTAATGTAATTACTGTCTAGATGTCTATATGACAATATGTAGTTATAGGGTTGGTTCACCAAAAAATGAAAATTTTGTCATTGATTCAGAACACAAATTAAGGTATTTTTAATAAAATCTGAGAGCTTTCTTAAATTAAGGTTGAACCACTGATGTCACATGGACTTTTTTAACAATGTCCCTACTGCTTTTCTGTGCCTTGAACGTGGTTGTTCCCTTGCTGTCTATGCAGGGTCAAAGAGCTCTCAGATTTCATCAGGAATATCTTAATTTCTGACGATTAACTTACAGGTTTGGAATGACATGAGGGTGAGTAATTAATGACAGAATTTTCATTTTTGGGTGGACTATCCCTTTAAAGATGTATTTTTTCTGTGGGGGTTTATTCAGTAGAGAGTTAATGCGACCCCTAAAAACACTATGAAAAGTGAACAAAACACCTTTGTAAATATACCTTTTGCAAAAGTTGTTTTAAATGTGTTTATTTTTTAAATTATACCATAATTTGGCAATGGAGTTCTATTTCTTACACAAATATTTATTCCTAACAAGCCCTAAATAATGACTAATTGATCTGTTAAGGAACTGGAATTGTTAATTGTTATGGACAACACGGCCTCAGAAGACGCACATGCCATATGGACCACTTTTATGCATTTACAGATGTTTCTTTTTTGTGTATTTTTTAGAGCTTGACAGATGTCTCACTATAAAGTCCTGTATGAAAAAAGAGCAGTGTGAAGATTCTTCAGAAAAAATCAGCAATGGTATTGGTATTGGAATGGCATGAGGGTGAGTAAACGCTTTCAGAATGCTTTTTCCCTTAAAGGGGTCCTATGATGCTCTTTTACAAAGTCTTGATTTTGTTTTGGGGGTGTACTAGAACATGCTTTCATGCTTGGTGGTTCGAAAAACGCATTAACATAATTTTAACATAATTTACATTATTACAATACATTTCTCCCTGCCTGGCACATAAGGCTCAATTAGTTCCGGGTTTAATGAAGGCCCATCTTCTGAAAAACGGAATGTGTTGTGATTAGTTAGCTGTCCCACTGCATTGCAATTGGCGAACAGCTTAAACGGTGTTTCAGTACTGCCACGCCCCTTGTCAAAGAAGCAAGTTCCATGTACAAATGTTAATGCAAGCTAGATTAAAGTCATTCTTCATCAGTTTGCTACAGGAGGCCTTTAATGACCCATGCCGGAACCAGTGGCACTTTTTATTATGGATGGATGCACATTATTGGACTTGTTTTGGACTGATGAAGAGAAACACCCGTCTATGCCGTTCTAAAGCTTGGGAGTGCCAGGATAATTTTTTTTATAACACTGATTGCATTCGTCTGAAAGAAGGAAGTCATATACACCTTGGATGCATGTAGGGTAAGTAATACTCTGCAGTA
This sequence comes from Labeo rohita, assembly GCF_022985175.1. Classification (NCBI taxonomy): domain Eukaryota; kingdom Metazoa; phylum Chordata; class Actinopteri; order Cypriniformes; family Cyprinidae; genus Labeo; species Labeo rohita. The sequence continues at coordinate 23,943,375 of NC_066885.1, read as the reverse complement.
GTGTTGGATCCTATCGTCAGTCCGTGAGATTATGCTAATTTATTTAATTATTTACATACTTATTTTCATTGCCCGAAACCAGCTCCAGCATAAGGCTAAAAGCAGCCTAACATTATCAAAGAACATCACTGATTAGCCTAGCCTAATCTAGTGCAGGTTTATGCATTTTAAAAAACACTCGGGTTATAAGTGAAGCTATCTACACTGTATGATGAATAAATGTCTTACCACACACTTCACATGTCTGTGGAGCGTTACGGCTCCAACGTGGCAACCGGAGTAAATCGCGGCTTCTGCATGTGTTTCGACCCCCTGTGGCTCGTTAAAGCAGCTCACAGAAGCTGCTCTCTGTGCTGCATTGCTAAAGTTAGGATAATCCCTCACTTCTTCTCTAGAAAGATACACACCACACACTGACTAAAATTCAAAAAGTGAAAAAGCATAATAGCACCCCTTTAAAGGAGAAGTTCACTTCCAGAACAAAAATTTACAGATAATTTACTCACCCCCTTGTCATCCAAGATGTTCGTGTCTTTCTTTCTTCTAAAGAAATTATACTTCTTGAGGTAAACATGTCAGGATTTCTCTCCATATAGTGGACTTCAATGGTGCCCCCAAGTTTGAACTTCCAAAATGCAGTTTAAATGCAGTTTCAAAGGGCTCTAAATGATCCCAGCCAAGGAAGAAGGGTTTTATCTAGCAAAACAATTGGTCGTTTTCTAAACAAATTGACAATTTACATACTTTTTAACCTCAAATGATCATCTTGTCTATTCTCTGCGATGCGCATGCAAACTCTGTGTATTCCGGGACAGTACAGTTTGTACAGTACAGTACAATTCTCGTCCAAAAGTACTACTTCAAAAGTAGTCCTACATCGCTGTTTTACCTTTTTTTGTAAAGGGCGTTTGATCTTCTTTGCATGTTCACTGTGTAAACGCTAGGTCTGTGTTCTGCAGCGATGTAGAACGATTTTGAAGTTGGAGGAGAAAATGCGATGGGAGTTTTTCAACATAACGTAACTGTACTGACCCGGATTACACAGAGTTCGCATGCGCATCACAGAAAATAGACAAGATGAGTATTTGAGGTTAAAAAGTATACAAATTGTGAATTTCTTAAGAAAATGACAGACCATTTTGCTAGATAAGACCCTTCTTCCTCATCTGGGATCATTTAGAGCCATTTGAAGCTGCATTGAAACTGCATTTTGGAAGTTGAAACTCTCGGGCACCACTGAAGTCCACTATATGGGGATAATTCCTGAAATGCTTTCCTCAAAAAACATAATTTCTTATCGAATGAAGAAAGAAAGACATGAACATCTTGGATGACAAGGGGGTGAGTAAATAATCTGTAAATCTTTGTTCCGTTAGGGGTTATGGCTATAAGATTCTTGAGATTCAGTTCCACCAGAACTGGTATTGTGTATGCATTTTTTTTTATTTAAACACAGACATATGGCCTTCTTGATGTGAAAGTGTTTAGTGCTGGCCACTTGAGTGAATGCTTTTAATTTCCTAGTTCAGTTTATTGATTTTCAAGTAGTTATATACACCTACGCACATCTTGAGTAAATTATCTTTGACAGAGCAAGTATTAAGCTCGAGGCGAAGTGCTAATCAATTTTTAAAACGACAGTAAATGCGTTTGACTTCACTGATAATGACTGATAATAAAAGGTGTAAACTTTTTTTTTTTTGCCACTAACGCTATTCGCGTGAGTGGCAACTGTCTGTCATCAAAAGTGAACTTTACAGTAGAAGTGAACCTAAACAATTAAGTGACCTTCATTATGTAATCACTGAGTAAGCAGGAGTGCAGTGGAGTGAATTATAATGTATTGAGCGCTTTTGTCAATACAGTTTCTCCCCCATCCCCGCTGATGCTATTATGTTGTACTAATTTCCCTCATTTTGTGATTTAATCATGTGACACGCACACTTTATTCCCAGATGAAAAGACTTTCAGGAGACACAATTATAACTGTCTTTTATATACATATATAGCTCCTTGTGTTCTTTTCATTGCTTTCCACAATGCCCTGTTGAGCACAGTGGCGGTTCATAAAAAAATTCATTTTGGTTTCCCTAGTACAAAACCTAATGCAGACAATTATCCTCAGGAAAACCACATTTGTCGCAACTCGAGTGATTTGAACACTTCATATTGGAATGTGTGCCTATATGTGGGCGCAAGTTAAGTATACTATAAAACTGAGGCAAAGGTTGTCTGGTTATATAACGTCTGCATGTAGACAAAGTGAAAAGAGGAGGTCAAACTTAATATATACTTACCAAACCAAATAAATATGTGGATACCAAACTATTAGTGCCTTACTCAGCAGCAGTACACTGCAGGCTCATAAACACATTAGAAAATGTAGTACTATTAAAGTGTCATATTAAAATGACTAATAAACCAATAGCAATTGTTATGCTTTGGCTAAAAAGCACTAAATGGCTAATATTAAAATTCTAAAACTATTTTGTATAAATAAATGAAAAATAAAATGCTAAAAACTAAATCAGTCATATTTTAAATAAATTCAAATTTATGTTAATTTAGGCACCACAACACTACAATGTACAAGTATGTGAAGTTGGTTTGATAGTGTTATTTAATTACAAGTGTTTTTAAAGATTAACTTTAAAGGGATGGTTCACTCAAAAATGAAAATTTGATGTTCATCTGCTTACCCAGTGGTGTATGGGACACCCCCACAGCCCCCGTGGTGCGTGGGGGCCCCAGCCCTTTGGGGGGCCCTGTCGCAGGACATTCCGAGACACTGCAAAAGACGTGAGCCGTGAGCGCAAAGGTAGTGCAGTGGAGTGGGCTTAATGTTTTAAAAAATAACAACCAGGGAAAATTTTTTCTCACATTTCACTTGTCATACACACTATAGGCCTAATTCTAAGACAACCGCACCGTAATCGAAGTGGATATTTTTACACTTAAAGTGACTTATGGATCCCCACACATGACAGGAAACATTTTTTTAAGCGTGCACACAATATAATTCGCTCCCTCCTTTTACTTAATCATGTGCACAACTTACTAACTCATTCGTTGATTTGATTCAACTAAATCCAGGTCACGATTTGGTAATGTCGTGTGCATGACTTAGTATAATGAGGGAACGAATATAATAATAATAATAGTAATAATAATAATGAAGTACAGGGTTTTCTTTAGGCTACTCAAAAAGAAAAAAAAACACACAAAGAGAGTCTTGATCTGGTTAACATATCTTTCGCTTAGTCATAGACAATTACATCATCTTTTCTAGATTTTGGTTAAAGTTTTAAACAAAAAAGAAATTTTCAACACTTTAAAGACATTAAAGTATTTTTTCAATATATTTAAAATGCTGCATAGTTAAAACACGCTACTTGTATAAAATTGTGTTTTGAGAGGAAAAACATATGTTGCATGACTGGCATCTAATAATTACATTCAGAAATAATGTAGGCTAAAATACCGGTAGCCTAAATCAAAATGTTTACAAACATTATAAACACAAATAGGCTATTTTATTCCCTTCTCTCCACAACAAATTATCCACAACATTATCCTTCACAAAGACTATAACAGCACCGTGAGGCGCTGGTCACGCTGGATGCAACAACGGACTATTTAAATTGAGCATTGTAACTTTTATCTTTCTTTAAATGTATTGTATTTTGATAATGAACAGGCTAAATAAAGAAAACGACTTCCCGCCTTGTTTTCCTTTAGGTGAACTTTGGATCGTGTCACAATGAATCGAAACTTAGCACTTTTTTCCTTTTGTTTTGTTAATCAGTTATTTAAGTGAAATATTTTTAAGTAGCCTATATGTTTTTTGCCCAGATTTTGCCATTAAATTTACCGTTCGTTCTCAAAATTTAAAGTGATCAAGACATTTTCCCGGAGCACAATGTTACAAGAATTAATTACAAAAGTTGGTATATGTATAGAAAGTTAATTTTTATCAAAATGTAGCATTTATAGTTATTCCTTTAATTCAATAATAACATCAAATGCATCAATGCAATGATAGTTCACCACATTGATTACTGATGAATCAGTTATGTAAGTGGAGGGACGGGCTCAGGTGCACAATAAATTTTCATGCATGACATCACTGCTGGTGGGAGGGGCCCCATCTCGTTCTTGACGGGGGGCCTCTAAAATTTGCGGTACGCCGCTGTGCTTACCCACAGGGCATCCAAGATGTAGGTGACTTTGTTTTTTCAGTAGAACACAAACGAAGATTTTTAACTCAAACCGTTGGAGTCTGTTGGTCATACAATGGCAGTTAATGGGATCCACGGCTTTGAGAGTCAAAATGTCAAAACATACAAAGACAAACCCAAATTAAACCCTTACATTGAGGTGTTAAAACACGAAACAATCGGTCTGTGCAAGAAACTGAACAGTATTTATATTAGTTTTTACCTCTGATTCACCGCAATGTCCAACTGTTCTGAGCGCGTTCACAACAGCCGGCGCGTGACTTTTCACCGACTCCCAACTTTGACGCGTCACACTCCGGCTGTTCAAAGCCGTGGGTCCCATTGACTGCCATTGTATAACTGACAGACTGCAGTGGTTTGAGTTAAAAAGCTTTAGTGGTGTTCTACTGAAGAAACAAAGTCACCTACATCTTGGATGCCCTGGGGGTAAGCAGATAAACATCAGATTTTCATTTTTGGGTGAACTATCCATTTAACTGAGCATTAAAGTGACAACCCATCATCATGTACTCACACTTGTTTCCCTCTAAACCTGTATGCATTTCTTTGTGCTGTTGAACACATAAGAAGATATTGATAAAATGTTGGTAACTAAACCTTTCATTCCCATTTACTTAAACAGTTTAAATGTCATCAGCTGGCTTTCCATCCAAGTCACTCCCTGATAAACTGGCACTGTATATCACTAAGAAAAGTAGGAGAAGCCACTGAATATAATAATTTTCATATATAATATACTTGTGCCTCAAAGCGAGCAGACCAAATACAATAAAAGTGGTCATTGCTTTCAGAGGTTGATGCCTGCTGTTTGGAAATGCAGTTTTGGACAGTTTTAGAAGGCAGTTATACAGGAATACTTTGATGACAGACTTTGCATGGGCATTGAAGGATGTAGGGATAGGTATAATATATATACAGTGTCTTGCGAAAGTATTCAAACCCCTTTATTTTTTCACATTTTGTTACGTTGCAGCCTAACTACTTTAAATATTTTATTTTCAATCATCAATCTACTCTCCATACACCATAATGACAAAGTAAAAAATATTTTTGTAACAACTTTGCAAATTTATTAGAAAAAAAAAAACTGAAATGATTCCATTGCATAGGGTATTGGATTCATAATCTTTTCTGGGACACTTGAAATTTAGCTCAGGAGCATTCATATCGCTTGTAGATGTTTCTTCGAGTGGAGTTAAACTGTGGCAGATTAATTTGAATGAGTATGATTTGGAAAGGCTCACACCTCACAATAAAAGATCTAATAGCTGAGGATGCATATCATATCAAAAACTGAACCCTTGGGTCAAAAGAACTGCCTGTAGAGATCAGGGACAGGATTGCATCAATCTGGGGAAGAGTTCAGAAAAAAATCTGCTGCATTAAAGGTTCACAAAAGCATGTAGCCTCCATTATCCTCTTCCTAGAGCTGGCCTCATGACCAAACTGAGCAATTGATGGTTAGTGTGGTGACCAAGAAGCTTATGGTCACACTAGTTGAGTTCCATGATCATATATGCAGTTTGGAGAAACTTACAGGAGGCCAAACATCACTGCAACACGCCACCAATCCAGACTTTATGCCGGTGTGGCCAAACTCAATCCTCTCCTCAGTGAAGATACATGAAAACACACTTGAAATTTGCAACAAAGAAGCCAAAGAACTCAGATTTTGAGATAAAAGATTCTCTGGTCTGATGAACCTCAATTCCAAGCATCATGTTTGGAGGAAACCAGGCACTGCTCATCACCTGCATAGTACCATGCCGAAAGTAAAGTATGGAGGTAGCAACCTCATGTTGTGGGGCTGTTTTTCAGCGACAGGGACTGAGGGTCTCATCAGAGTAGAAGGAAAGCTCAACACAGCAAAATATAGAGATGTAAACCCAGTCCAGAGCATTCAGAACCTCAGACTGGGCAGAAGGTTCACCTTCCAACAGGACAATGACCCTAAGCACACAGCAAAATATTTTATAGACAACTGTGTGAATGTCCTTGAGTGGCCCAGTCACAGCCTGGGCTTGAACCCAGTCTGGAGATTGGTGTTCTTAGGTTATCACATATGGAAAGTCCCAGCTGTAATTTGAAAGCTTTATGACTACATGAAAAAAGAATTTGTTCCCATTTCCAAGGATTTGCCTTCACAGTCACCCTGTTACGCACCTCCCCATCGGAAGTTCATTTAATTTCCTTAAATGTTGAACACTGAGACAGTAATTCAGTGAGATTTTTGAAGATGCTGGATGTTTTATACGAATCCTAAAGCACAAGTCACGGTTAAAAGCTGCACTCTTTTAAATAAAACGCAGTGTAACTGAAGAGAATCCTATTTCTAAAAGGCCTGACTTTTAATATGTTGCCTTTCAGTAGTCGTGATAAAAATTTCCACTTTTTTACCTCTGGTTAACATGACTGCATCTTCACATGTCCATATGGAGTCACTGAATATGAAATACGATTATTAGTCATCAAAGACCGCATTCTACCCTATGGCCTTTTGAAACTATGCTCCTGAAGGTCAAGTATTATATACCGTAGTTAAATCTCAGGCAATCACGTATGTATTTATGGGACAGTCGGAGTGGGTTGAAGGCTAGGCTCAGAGCTGAAGCATTATCAGTTTATTGTCCTAGATTCTAGCTGGAACAACACTGTGAATTTAAACAATGTGTCTGTGTTCTTCCCTTGAGTGTTACGGACAAAATTGAATAAGAAGTTTCAGAATCTGTGTGCAAATATGTGTTTTTCCCAAACATCTATTTGACTTAACATCTTTACACTCCCCTCACCCTTTTTTCTACTGTTCTAACAGTTCTTATAACTTGTCTGCAGCCTGCTAGAGATGTAATAGTAGGCTTGAAGGATTGAAATTGCTGTGTGATGTTCAATCACGAAAACACCTTTGAAGATCTATAAAATGCATAAACGTATGAGTCTGAGAGTGGAAAACACAGTAAGAGCCTTGTTTGTCTCAGACTTATAGTTTTCCCAAGGTCACGGCAGTACATAAAGTCCAAGTTGAAAATCAATTTGTTGATGTGCCCTTCAACATCTGACCCGCCACAATCATTCGCTTCAGCAAAAATAAACTCTTCCATGTCAATGATTTTCTTTCCTCCCTATCTAATTTAGGCCATCGTCATTTTCATTTGTTTCCTCACCAGCCGTCCGCCACCATATACAACAGGAAGTACAGTAAGACATTACGCCATTTGACACTATGCACCCTAAATCCTTTGTCCTCTGTAGTCAAATATCAAGTAGTCTGCAGTGAAACTTGTATATCCTATTGATTCATACTTGTCTAGACGCTGCATCAGTACACATGATCTAACTTTAGATTTGTTGTACCTATAAGCTGTCTGTTTTCATATCACATGATTTACATGTTGTGTCAAACAAAACAAGGGTTTTCAAAATGTTCAGGCCAAAGACATTCAAATGTACAAGGACAGATTGGGGTCGGTAAGATTTTTAAAAAATGTTTTGAAAGAAAACTTTCCAAGGCTGCATTGATTCCATTGAAAAATAAGTTAAAAGTGGTAATATTGTGATTTATTTATTTATTTAGATTTAAATTGAATGGTTTTAATATATTTAAAAATGTAAATTATTCTTGTGATCACAAAGCTGAATTTTTTAAAAACAAATTAAATTAAATAAATATAAAATTAAATCTTACTGATCCCAACCAGACTTGTGAATGATAGTGTGTCTCTGTCTATATATTTAAAAAATGTTCAAGTAAATAATTTTCCCTCTTTTGACCTCCTGGGTGTCTCTGGACAACACGTTCACACTCCCAACTTTTCACATGCTGATGCTTGGTCAGGACCCTTTGGTGTCGCTTTTTGACGTTCAAGGTACCCCTTTAGCGTCACTTTTGGACGTGCAGGGTCCTCCATTGTTTTCAGTTGTTTGTATTAATTTAATGGTTTGCATGCTTGTAAAAAATATAAATATTTTTTTATAAATGTATACTTTCATTGGAGCACCTAACCCCTACCCTAAACTACCCACCTAAACAATATAAAACACATAACAGGTAAATATAAGTACAGCCACAGACCAAAAACAAGCAGTATAAAAGAATTACAAACAAGTCGTGTTACATTTCGAGTCTTCTGAAGCCATATGATATTTTTATCCGAAGAGGAGAGTAAAACATAAGGTTTTAATCACTGAAAATGATCCCGCTCCATTAACGCGCTCACATCTTCTTCAAAAAGATACTGCCGAACATTAACATGACGCAATCGGTCATGTGACACACAAGAGCCAATAGCATTTCACAACCAAGGCTGATGTAAGACTTATTCTGGTGGCATTTTTTTTTTAAATTTACACACGGACTGAGCTTTACGGCGGATGGAGATGGCGATCGTTTCAATTCCTCTCACAAGTCAATCGCTTTGCTTCGGAAGACTTGGAATATTAATACCTTTTGAATAAATTATGACTGTAGCTGTATCTGCCTGTTATATCTTGTGTTTTATTGACAAATGGTTAAGTTTAGGGGCAGGGGTTGGGTTATGTGCTCGTAAATGTGTAAATAATGTAATGTAAATACAACTGTTGTGACTGTTTACATTGAAAAATCACACCCCAACATATATGCAATAATGGCAATATTATTACCCAATATATAATTTAATCATGATGCTAAAAATTCCCAGTGCCTTTTGCGTCAGCTTTATGAGTCACCAAGGGTTTCTTATTTAAAGCAATAAAGGACCTGCGCGTCGAAAAAGTGACGCTAAAGGGTCCTGACCAAGCGTCAATATGTGACGAGTTGGGAGTGAGAATGTATTCCTCTGGACTCTAGTTTGAAAGCCCCTGACTCGAAAGTATATAGAAAATGAGTCTGTCTTTGTCCAATAGCAGCAGAAATGTGTGTAGGAGGTCCAACTTTACTGGCCTCCCATCAGTAGTTTACACCATATAACGACTTGAGCTGAGAGATTCATAAATCATCAGGCGGTGGTAATTCTTTGGACATTAATGGGCTCTGATGAATTATGAAAATAGCCTCTGTTTAGTTTACTGTCAGCGCAGGCAATTAAGTCTGCTCGATATGCCTTGATTGATGCATTTTTGTCAGCACAACTGTAATGTAATGACACTCAGAATCTCAGCTCAAAGGGGCGAGATAGACACGTCTGAACACTAGTATTCAATGACTTCTACTTCGCTCTGAGGATGCCAATAAGGCATTATGTGACTAGACAATGTGGGCCAATTTCCCAGACACAGATTAAGCCTTGGTCCTGGAGTGCAAACCATGAATGAAGAATCACTATTGTCTGTAAAACTTAACCTAGGACATTGGCTAATTTGCATCTGGGAAAACAGCCATGAAAGTTTCCTAAACACAGATTAAATCTGGCCTGTGTTAGGGAAACCATCCCAAAGTCATCTCTAGTAAAGATCAGTGGGCATACTTTGCATTTAAATTTAAATTTATCAAAATTCAACAGCTCATCCAGACACCTCCAAGACCATTTTAAAGTGCCCACAGCTATCTGACCCGAGCACTTTCATCACATGCCCGTTGCCATTTGGATTTAATCGAGGTGAGCAAGAAGCCGGTGTCAGGACATTTATGTACGAATGTGACTTTCAATCAAATGACGGGGAGTCTTATCACGAGGAAGCATGAATCTGCTTTTCCCAACACCTTCGCAAAGTGTCATATTGTTTTCCGCAGGTGTTTCACTGTGAATATATTAATGGCAAAGGTATGTGACACACTATTGCCAGTTCTCAGAGCAGTATAGGTAAACACTAAAACGTAAGGTTCAGTGAGAGTCACTGGAAGTCCAGCAAATTTAAATGGACAGATAACATGCTAATATGGAAGCTGTGTAACCTAGACTTACTGAAGTGGCAGGAAAGAGGATGTCAAAATTGGGATCCATTATAAACTCTTCCAGACATCCTGTGCTTGGAGCTCCTTTAACTGCCACATTATTCCACCATAGTGGTGTAAGAATGATGCCATCAGACAATGCAGTGTCTCCTTCCTCATCCTCCTCTTGCCATTTTCACCTTCAGGCTGTTTCCTGAGTCAGAACTAACAACATTGCACTCATACAGGGTTTTTTTTGGCACACATGGACTTCACACCCGCTCGCCTGTCTGCTATATGAAATGTAGAGATATCGACCCGAGGCAAGACAGTTCTCCATATTGATATATTCCCATAGAAATGTGTATACCATGTAAAAATGAATAATACACCCAAAACTTCAGTCATTATTTACTCACGCCCATGTTCCATGACTTTCATGCATGAAAAATAAATAGATGAAAATGATAATTTCCATACAGTAACAGCGCATGTTGACCATGTTTTTAAAAAAGAAAAAAAATTGTCAACACATTTTTCATTGTTAATCTTTCCCATGAATGTACTAAAGAACCGTCTTAAATTTAGACATATTCCATGCACAATGCTATTGTTTGGCTTCAAAGCATTAAAGATAAATCTACATGAGTTTATTTTTATTATTATACTGTTATGATATTATTATGGTGCTCCCTGTGATTTCTTGCAACGTGACTATATACTGTGTTTTGGAGTAACTAGTCACATGTAACGGAATAATGTAATTTAATTACAAAATAAATGTAACTGTAATCTGTTTACTGTAACTGCAATCTGTTTGCATCAGAATATTTTCACACATACAGATTTGATTGATTTCTTTCCAAAATGACATTTACTGCTCTAAAATATGAGACACTAATGTTTCAGGAGCTTAGGAAGCAAAATAGGACACATGCTTATTTGATAACAATTTTATTACCTGTTTGGGTATATGCTTGTATATACTTATTGTTCAAGAATTTTTTTTTTTTGGCCAAGGCATTGTTAGATGCCAGTGTTTCTTCTAAAGACTTGATTAAAAAAACAAAACAAAACAGTATTTTAACTATTAAACTATATCTTTTGATTTTAAATCAATATTTAACCTCAGAACAATCTTAAAGTAAAAAGAGGTGCTAAAGTCTTATTTTGTGGTGGCTGTGCTTTAAAATTGAATTATTATAATCTTAATTCAAGTGATGTAGGATTTTGATATCCTGACAGCAATCAATGTTGAGTACTAACCCTGCCTCGTTTAAATGTTTGAAAATAATTAACCGTTGAATACATTCATTTGAAATTTAGAAAAGTAATCAAAAAGTAATCAGATGTAATCAGTGACTTTAATAAAGTAATTGAAATTGTTACACTATGTGTTACATTTTAAATAGGGTAACTTGTAATCTGTAACATATCTGTAAAATATATACAAAAAAACAAAAACAAAACAAAAAACAGTTTGTCTTCTCAAATCTTCTATTGTGTGTCATTATATTTATCGTGTTATCTCGTGTGGTTTATGTTTAGCACTTCATAAATGTGACATAATTTCCTGTAAGGGAGTATAGTAAGCATTGATGCTCCCTAGTTTTTGTGGTGCATTGTGAGATTTTTCGGGGACGAACTTTGCAGTGCACTGGAAGGATTTAGTGATTTCGAGCCCTTTAAGGAGAAGTCCATTTCCAAAACAAACAATCACATATACTGTACTCACCCCCTTGTCATCCAAGATGTCTTTCTTTCTTAAGTCGTAAAGAAATTATGTTTTCTGAGGAAAACATTTCTGCATTTTTCCTCAAATTCAAAAATCATTTCAAAATCATCTTACATCGCTGCAGAAGTACCGACCCAGTCTATGCAAAGTGAACATGCAAAGAAGATCAAACACCCGTAACAAAAAAGGTAAAACAGCGATATAGGATGATTTTGAAGTTGAGGGAGAACATGAGACGGGAGTTTTTCGACGTACCCTAACTGTCATGAACCGGAACAAAAACAGTCCAGGCAGAGTAAGACAAGACGAGCGTTTGGCATTAAAAAGTATATAAATTGTATTATTTTTATGAAAATAACCAATCGTTATGCTAGATAAGGCCCTTCTTTCTCGGCTGGGATTGTTTACAACTGCATTTGGGATCATTGGAAGCCGCATTTAAACTGCATTTTGGAAGTTCAAAATCGGGGCACCTTATCAGTCCATTATATGGAGAAAAATGCTGAAATGTTTTCCTTAAAAAACATAATTTCTTTACGACTTAAGAAAGAAAGACATGAACATCTTGGATGACAAGAGGGTGAGTACATTATATGTGAATCTTTGTTGTGAAAGTGGAGCTCTCCTTTAAAAGGGTCATGAACTGAGAAATCTAAATTCCCTTGATCTTTTGACATATTAGAGGTCATTGTACTATAAAAACAAGTTTCAGAACTACAAACTTTCTTGTTAGTCTAAAAACAGCTGATATTGAAGGCTGTCTGCTAAAACGACAGGTTGTTAAATGTGCCACTCTATGATGTAATAGTGTGACTAAACACTGACTGCGCAGAAGAAGATCAATGCCTGCTTTCACATCGCTGCCTGTTTAGCTCTGCCCACCGATTTACGCATGTAGTGTAAATAATGAGAGGCAAATACAGGTCTACGCAGAAACCAGACAATAAAGATAGCTTTGAAGACAAGAGGATGCTGTGCAGTGCCAAGTTGTGGAAAACACAGTCTTTGCATTGCCTTCCTTCTGATCTCAACATTAGGAAAGAGTGGATGAACTTTATTTTTTAACTTTATTTACACTTTAGTAAGAACTTGGTCCTTTGTTCACTTCATTTTACTGTGGATTTGTTTACAAACAAGGAACAGTTGAACAGTATTTTCAGCCAGATTAAAACTAAAAGCTGATGCTGTGCCTGCTGTATTGGATCCAACAGTAATGTCACAACCCAAGTATGAGTAACTGTTTTTATTATGTGCTCACTATTGCTTTGTCTCTTATTACAGATTGTTTAATATGTACTGAGTATTTATGTGTTTTTAAACTAAGTCACAATAGCGTCCATCTATGAAAAACCGCAAAACTGTTAGCCAATCATAGCAGGGCATTTACTTCCGAGTCTACAATCCGTCACGCCTATTCAAACAGAACGTTTTTGATGAGGGGGTCAAAACAGGACAGAAAATAGCCTATTACTTCTAAATTATGTTTTGTGATGTAAGAACATAAATGGACCTCAGAGAACAGTACAAAATAATAAAAAAGGCAGTTCATGACCCATTTAAAATGGACAACTCCCTGATCAGCACCTTAACTACTGAACTAGGGAGCTGATTGACGCACACAGTGCATGGCAGTAATTCCACAAATTCTTTGCCAACCAAACTGTTTTGGCCTAAAATATTTACTTGAAGTACCCCCTGGGATTTTAAGTTAATATTTGAATAATTTAACAACACATTTGCATATTCCTGGCTCTTTGATGTTTGTTAATGGCCAAATGCAGGTTAACAAATGCCATTCCATCACAAACCCCAGTGTGGGAAACCCTGTTGTATGAGAAGGAGCTATGTATAAAAATGTTCTTTGTGTGTTCCTCAGAAAAAAAAAAAGACATAGAAATGACCTGAGGGTGAATAAATAATGACACAAGTTTTCATTTTTGCATATAATATTGCTTTATCCAATCTTGGTGACAGCTCAGTGCCGCAAACCCTCTGGGTGTCCTCAGGCTACTCTGTTTTCAAAGCAGTTTATTTTCCAGAAGTTTACATATGAATTTGACTGATGCTTATGAACAACACGACAAATTCCATATGGCAGAATGCGAGTGCTGAGAAATAGCATCTTTGCCAACTGCAGTATTTAGACGACTGAACAGCCTGTTGTGACAGTTTGTTTCTTTAATAACTCGTAGTGTGGATTAGCTCTAAACATATCTCGTGGTTTGGAGAGAAAGAGTATTCATATCTGATGACGTACAGTGTACTTTATTGGTTTTATTTTGATCTTCAGGGAAACTGCTTTGAAACTTTTTCATATTTAAAGAAGCGTTTATCACAGTCCGGTTCAAAGTCAAACCTAACATCTTGGCAAGCTGCGTTTGTTAGAAAACAAAGTTTTCCTGTGTTCAAAGTATGACATTTTTGTTTGTAAAACAGCAAAGCTGAATTATAATTTAGCTGCGCATACAGTACATTTAGTTTAGTACCATGTTTGGAAAATAGGCTATCGGCACACGTCTGATCCGTCATGTCAAAGCACTCTCAGATGGATGCATTAGCAGGAGAAAGCTTCACGGAATGGGAGAGACTTAAATGAATTACGTGTTAACGATCAGATGGAATTCTGATCTGTTCCTGGCTTTAACATTGTTCGGAGAGTGGAATTCAATTTGGAAGTATTAGTTAACCCATCAAGGAACGGGAGCGGGGCATTTCCTCCGGCCTTTGGCTGCGACAGATTCTCCACAAATCTGATAAAGCTGTTTCGTGAAAAGCTACACACTTAGTTACTGAATCATTTCACTGCATTGGATACGAGCGGCGGCTTGAGCGCCATTGGCGCTGCCCGCGTTCTCCACCATACGACGCGAAAGGTTTCACTCCCGCTTGTGTTTGTGAGTCAGTCCTAAATCTGTTAGATTGTAGATTCGATGCCTACACCGAGCTCAGACCTTTGCCAGCCTTCTGGAGCTGAGAATATTCCACCACCACCCAACCAGCCTCAAGCTAAGGAGAGAAATCCCAAGCTCCCACAAGCCATTGAACAGATTCCAGTGTCCACCCCCCTCCGTCTCTGCCTCTTTCCACTGAGAGCTTGCAAAGGAAGGGCCAGAGGAGTCACATTATCTGGCTTCGGTTTGCAAATTGCACTGGAAAATCTTAAAGCCCCGTGAAGCGCAATGTCCTTTGGCAAAAATGTCAATTGTTTTGATTTTTTCATTCATACGCTTGCAAACTTCTTCAGTAGCACCGCATTATTTCATCTTCTGATGGTCTTTGTAGGCCATAATGTTGTCGCTTGCAAAGCGGGATATGGGGAAATGCAGATCTCAGTTGGAAGTGGTTACATAAGCCAGAGTTTACTTTGGGATGACCCTCGTGATACTGTATATATTTCCCCAAATTGTAAAAGCCATCCTCAGGGTGGTGACCTACATAACTACGGAGAGTTCTGCATCACTGCACCCTCCCAGCCGATCCATTACGATATGTTTTCTCCGTCAACGGAGTGATGTCTAACTAGACAGCATCTGAGATATTTTTCTCTATTTCTGGGTTGGAGCATGTGCCCACATTTAGAATGTTGGTGCGAAGTAACCTGGCAACCGTAATCTGCAATATGTGCCGCTCCGTGAGAGAAATGATCTCTCGCAGTTGGAGCGGTGATGCACGACGCTGGAAAGATTCATGTTAATAGAGCGCTGGTCGCTGCTTTGACACGTGAGTGAAGGAAAGACACGGAGGACAGCCGATACTGGGTCAGCCACTCATATCCAATCCTCTTGCTAAAATTGTTACCTCTGGAGGGGAGATTACAGATGTAAGAGCCAATGATAGGGTTTGGGGTTCGGATAGCAATCCATTGGATGCCAGATGATGATCTAGTTAAACCCCTTCCAGGTGACGGGAGTAGAAGGGAGTTTTTATTTACGTTGTGCTCCCATTTTGACATTTTAATTACGTTTGTGTACCTCGCTGGCACTTAGAGTTTCTAAAAGTCTGTTTTTCTGGTATGTGTCAACGGTGATTGATGGCAGTTGGTCTGGTTATTTTCTGACTGAGATGTCACACTGCTGATTTAATGGCCATTTGAGTTTTAAAGTGGACATTTGCCTGTTAGAATATTTCAGGTTCAGTAGAAGTTGAGCTCAGTCAATAGAATGAGTGATGGTCACAAAAATTCATTGCCACTCATCCCTCCTGCAAAAAAAAAAAAAAAGTCTTACAATGAGGCACTTTCAATTCACTGTTATAACAATAGATGGGAGGAAAAAAAATATATTTCAATGCTTTTGGGTTCACAATATGTTCGTATAGTGTTGCGTTCCCCCAAGAAATTTTGTACTCTCAGAAAAGCATTGAATTCCCCAAGCAACTAGCTGTTTTCTCACTAAATATTTGCATTCTCTCACAAAACTGTTTCCCTGTGAAACTTTGCAAGGGAAAAAGTTGAAGTAGAATTTATAAAAATGACCCGGTCAAAAGTTTACATATGCTTGATTCTTAATACTGTGTTGTTACCTGAGCTAATCCACAGCTGTGTGTTTTTTTTTTTTTTGGTTGGTTATAGTTGTTTATGAGTCCCTTGTTTGTCCTAAACAGTTAAACTGCCCACTTTTTGGGGGGAAAATCCTTCAGGTCCCACAAATTCTTTGTGTTTTCAGCATTTTTATGTATTTTATTAATTTTTAAGCCGAGGGTTGAAAACTTTTAGAATTTTAAGATCAGGGTAAATTTAACATATTTTGTCTTCTGGAATACATTTAAGTATCTTCTGTAGAAGATAAAATGTGCACGTTCATTCTGTTCAAAAGTTTACACCCCTGGCTCTTAATGCATTTTCTTCTGAAGCATCAGTGAGCATTTGAACCTTCTGTAATAGTTGCGTATGAGTCCCTCAGTTGACCTCAATGTGAAAAGATGGATCTCAAAATCATACGGTCATTGTTGGAAGGGTTCAAATACACAAAAATGCTGAAAAACACCAAAGAATTCGTGGGACCTAAAAGATTTGAAGAATAGTGGACAGTTTAACTGTTCAGGACAAATAAGGGACTCATAAACAACTTAAAAAAATAAATAAATAAAATACAGCTGTAGATTGTGTAAATATCTTTTCTGTGAAATATTTTTTTTTAAATAATAAAAACTTGCATTTTGTATGATCCCTCTTATTTTGGTAAAACAATTAACATTTTGCAGATTTTGCAAGGTGTATGTAAACTTTTGACTTCAACTGTATGTATATACAGCATATATATATAACATTTATTTCCTCCCATTTAATTTTTTTTTCATCACCATTTTCGTCCCTTTAGGTCTATATTATAGACACAGGATGCAAACAAATAGTTTATATGTTTTTAGTGTGGACAAAAAAAAATCGATAACCTTTTCTGTGTAGTTACATCCAATTTATGACTTTGTTGCCATGACAGCACAATAGCACTAAAATGGGCGTGAAAACTGCTTTGCAGCTCAAATAATACACAAGTTTTAACAGATGAATTAATGTAAGTGCTTTTTTTTTAAAAATTATATGCTTCACATTTCTGCTGTTAAATTATCCATAAATTGGCCCCATTTGCTTCCATTGTAAGTGCTTCATCGTGACCTTGCGTTACGAGGGAACATTATGCCGCAAATGCTGCTGATTGAGCGTAACTCGTATTGAACCCAGAATCTAAAAGTCATCTTTTCCATATGTTCCCGGTCCCTGCTGTTCGCCCTCTTCCTCTTTCTGTCCCTCTCCCTCGTTCTTTCTTTATTCTTTATTTATATGATGACTCATCAAGGCACAGCTTCACCTGAAGGTTTTTGCTGAAATGATATATCAAATGCATGGTCCCCCAGATCTGTCAGCGGCTCACCAGCAGCTAATATCCTGACTCCAGATTTAGGTATTGTGTCTACACCGCAAAGTAATTTTGTGTCGAGTCATCAGATGTAAGATAAGCGCTAAGGTCTCTATGAAAAGTTTACAATGCAACAATAAAGAACCATTATCGTGTCAGAGGGAAATAAACTTGGAGCTGATGAGCAGTTCCTCAACGCATCAAAATTCACCGCATGCTGTTTTCATGAACGGGAGGGCATGCCTCTGAGGTAACACTTTCAGATGAAAGAGTCCTTTCCGTTCCTTCAAATAAATGGATGTTTCTGTGTGAGCATGTAATGGCTCGTGGCACGCATTGTGGCTGGCGTCAGGTTGTAGGACTCTGACTTCATTGATATTCTGATGATTTTTCCGCTGCGTCTGAGTAATATGAAAATGCAGTCAGTGAGTAATCATGTTTTATATCAAGACCTAATACAGCGCTTTCAGTGCACACACACACACACACACCACAGTGACCAGACACTCTTACACATGTCATAAAGTGTTTCACATGCCACTGCACATCATAGCAATGCATCAAAATAATAAAAAGAAGAACAGAAGCATGACGTGGATTTGAAACTATATACTCCAAAAACATTCATTATTGAAAACTAAAGTATTTTGATTATGATTATGTGTATATATATCAAAATATAGAGGACAGTGTATAAATACTTGATTTTTTCTGAAACATTGTTAGTCTTCATTGCTCAAAATTTGAAGCAATATCAGCTGTCGGTATGCCACTGTTCTACTAACGTGTGACAAAATAGCCAAGGCATTTCAACAAAAACCTTTATTTTGTGAAAAAAGCAGAGTTCAGAATTACAGAACAATAACCACTGTAGCACAAAAGAAGAATACAACTAAAATCCTGGAGAGTTACAGCTGTCAGAAATTAGTAGGAAGTCTGGCTCTTGCTTTGAATGACTTCAGCACAGCACTAGTTTCTCAGACTGTGCTGGTGTGATCTTGGTTCACTCTTCTTCTACTCTCTCCCATAGTTTGGTAACTGTAGTGGGTTTCATAACTTTGTCGCCAAGGTTTTTAGATTTAGATCAGGACTCTAGTCTGGCCATTTTATTATTTCAATGTTTTTAGCTTCACAGGGGCATTGTCTTGCATGAAAATTGCAGGCTGGTTTGGAGATGCTTGCAGGGAAGGAACTGCATGTTGATGAAGGAGTTTGTGATAAACATTTGCATTCACCCTGCCATGTATCTGTATACGAGGCTCAACTTCTGCTGCAGAAAACATCCTTCAAACTATGACACTTCCTCCTCCACCTTTCACTGACTTCTTTATGCACATGGGTTTTAGTCTTTCCTCAGTTTGATGCCAAACAAAATGTTTCCCATCAGACCTAAATAATATAAACTTGCTCTTATCACTAAAGTGAACTTTGGACCAGTTGTTCTCTCTCCACACAACATGCTTCTCAGCAAAGGTGAGCTTAGCCTTTTGAATCTTTCTGCTGATGAGCGGCTTGGTCATTGCAGAGTGTGCTTTCAGTCCGACTTGCCTTAAACATGCCAAGACAGATCCTTACCCTGTTCAGCACTGAACTGGCAAGCAATTCCAGCTGCAGTGCTGAACCAGTTGCCCACTGAGAGTCTCTGCATTGTCCTGTTCTCGTGCATTTGTCTTACGTGGATGACCAGCCTTTTTGGGGGACTTGAATGAGTTAGTGTCATCGTAAAGTTGCAAAGAGAAATCACAGATTTGGAATGACCAGCTTCTTTTGCAGTGGCTGAAAGGGTCATTCCCTTGGCCTTCATCTGGACAACCTCCTGTCGCAGGGTTTCAGTCACGTTAGGGACCATTCACACAGAACCCGTTTTTCCATTCCAATGCGCTACTTTTCAATTGTTTTTCTATGCAAACACGTGCTTGATGACCTTTACGCTTGCCTCTTTTGCAGTGCCTCTCACATGAGCACCGCGTTTTTAAGACGACGTGTCAAGTTAAAAGAATTTCAACTTTTACATGTAGTGCCGCTCATCAATGTCAGTTCCAAAGCAGTAAATCAGAATAACTCGGAGGCAGGGCAAGCATTGCGAACTTCTGTGTACAGTAGCAAGTTGGCATGACAACTGTTTTATTTGACGGCAACATGGCGGAGGAGGCGTTCATAGTGGCTGTGTTCGGATACCCTGAATTATATAACCTTTCTTCAAGTGATTATCAAAGCTGGTTCCTTATAAAAATATCCCAGAAATATCTATGTCACTGAATATTGTCAGTTTTACATCACATCTCAGAAACGTGTCTCGAGATACTCACGTTCTACACTGCACTTTTTTAAAAACCATTCCTGAGCGCTGTGTCTCGCGTTTTTAGACGCAAAGAAACGTTCTGTGTGAATAGCCCCTAAGAGTGGGCCGCCATCTTGCAATCTCAGTGAAAATTAGAGGAATTCTATCAGTTAAGTGGAGTTTGTCATATAATTAAGGAAATTAGCATCAGGTGCCAGATTAACACCAATAATTTGGAGGTATCTGTAGTGTTTTCTAATTTTGATTAGCATTCTTTTTAAACATTTCATTAAAAAAAAAAAAATGCTATGCTTCAGAATACAATTAATTTATGAAATATGCTTGAAGGGTTAGTTTATCCAAAAATGAAAATTAGCCCATTGTTTACTCCTGGCACTTCCAAGCTCTATCATGGCAATAGGTGGGTGTTTCTCTTCATCAATCCAAAACAAGTCCAATAAAGTGGATCCATCCATAATAAAAAAAATGTCTCACACGGCTCCACGGGGTGAATAAAGGCCTTCTTACGTTTGTAAGAAAAATAGCCATATCTAAAATGTAATAATCACTTGCACTAACAGTCGTACGAAATAGGAATCTCACAATACTCACTATAATATCTAACCATTCGGTACGACATCCACGGTTCAATACGCGCTTGCGAATTGCGTTTTTTTCGGTTTTGCATTTAAAGAATTTCCGTTTTATTTCTCTCAATATTTGCTCTGTGTGTGCCTGTGATTTCACGTGCTGAGATGAGGCCTCCCTGTTTATATTTGAAAAAGCAATGCTTGCAGAGCATCTTCCCTTCTAATGAAATGCAATGATTAGCCTTTCTAAGCTTGTTGTTCAACAAAAGAGAACATTATAACTTATTTTTACTTCACAGCATCAGTCGAGTGTTTGAAATAACTTCCTTTTGTGATCTGATGTGGCTTCTTATCATAGAATGAGGCAGACAATATATTCTATACTGTATGTCGATTAGCAATGGCTTAAATATACTTAATCATTATGAAAATACCCGAGATGGCTTGAAGAACACAGATAAACCATATATTATTGCAGACGAGTGTTTATTGTCCTTACATTTCATCATTCAAAAATTTTAACGTTATAATTTTTTTTTTATTCTGTTACAGCAATAGCAATGCCTTTATCCATATTAGAGATTTCCTGGCTGGAAGGTCATCAGTGTTATCTCTTTGACGTATATGTGGATTTTCTGCACGAGGGCGCCCTCTGGCGTCTAGTATGAATGAAACCCATCCTATTGTGTGTAAAAATCAGAAAAATAATACCTCTCTCAATAGAAATAGTAAGCAGACGTATAATAATCCATGCTTTTTCCAGTGTACAGAGGTTTACAGGAGTATTTTGTTGTTAATTAGATGCAAAAAAAACTGACGTGGCAAGCTATCAGAACCGAACCGAAAACCGTGGTTAAAAACCGAGATACGTATTGAACCGTGGACTAACTGTATTGTTGTATCCCTAGTACGGAAGTAGCTCTGGGTGGATGACATAAGACACGCAGATACACTGTGGAGAGAGGTGAACAATGCACCGGTCACAATTTCAAGATAAACCAAGAGGAGACTGTTTTTCCTTTGCTAAATTAAGGAAACTTTGCTTCCTGTGCTCCTGTAAACAAACCTTGGTTTTTACAAGGCTCACAGGCGCAACACGAGCGTCTTGTGTCATCCGCACAGAGCTGTTTCCGTGTAATTAAAGTGATTATTACGTTTTAGATATGGATATTTTTCTTACAAAAACGCATCGATTCACTACAGGAGGCCTTTATTAACCCCCCGGAGCTGTGTGGAGCACTTTTTCTTATTATGGATGGATGCACTTTATTGGACTTGTTTTGGGCTGATGAATAGAAACACCCACCCACTACCATTCTAAAGCTTGGAAGTGGCAGGATAATTTTTTATATAAGTCCTATTGCATTTGTCTGAAAGAAGGAAGTCATATACACCTAGGATGCCTGGAGGGTGAGTAAACAATGCGATTATTTTCTTTTTTTGGGTGAGTTATCTCTTTAAAAACTGCCCTTCTACTCCTATTAGGATAACATAAAATTGTGATCTTAAAAAGTAGGAAATTGAAGTTTGCTCTCTAATTTTGATTTTCACTGTATATACACACACACAAAAACACAAATACACATTATGTTTTCATATTTATTAATATTTATTATTTATAAATATGTTACCCTAATTGAACCTTCTACATATTATGAAATGATTAGTCTTATGTAAAAATTAATCTAGTTTAATTTGACACATCTGGGACAATATGATCTAATGTATTAATAACTATAAGAGTTATTGTCTTATTGCTCAGTGTCTTTCATAATGGCTTTGTTTCCCTCTTGTGCTTGAAATAGCCCTCATAGCAAGCATAATATACACGTCTGACTGTGAACACGAGGCATATTGTGATGAAGAGACCTGCGTAATGTGGAGGTGTAGGAAAGAAAAGCACGTAGATGAGCCAAGAAACCGAATGTTACTCAGATCTAGAGGTTTCTGTTTTATTAATGATTTAAGTATTTGTTCAACATCCTATAAATCCCAGTGAACTGGACGTCGTGCTTTTAGAAGCCGTGTATTGATAGAAGCAGGATGAAAAATATTTTTCTTATACGATTATTAATCATCAATATATTTTGTTTACTTTTTCTATAAAGAAAAAAAAACCTTTACATTACATTCTATTCTAATATTAATACTAAGAAAAACATTTTTCACCCTGTTTCTATCAATACAGGGCTTCTAAAAGCACGACGTCCGGGTCACTGGGATTTATTTCAACCATCCCTTGATTAACAAGTAGAAGTTGGCACCCTTGCACGGCGTGATTTATTCATTCATCTTTCAAGAAAATGAGTGGCTTTAATGAGCTGAGATGGTTGAATGGGCGTTACGTCCGACGGCTGAGCCGCCTGCCAACCTCCTGATCCTGACACAGCACAAAGTGCCATCCTTCTGAAGGTGCCCTTAAGTCAGACAGGCCTCTATGGCTGTCATGCTCCGGTGGTCAAGGCTTCGTCCTCTCGGGCTCTGATCCACAGAGGGCTTTTAGCCTTAGTGGAGCAGAATGCAGGAGCAAAACATCCAACAGCACACTTTTTAAATTCAAACTCTATCCTCGTCCTCTCCGGTTCAGAGACAGGACAATGTCAGACAAAACAGAGGGGGTTAAGCGATCTTTGAAAGAAAATAAAAAATGTAATCGTTTTTGTTCTATTTACTCTGAGAATTTGAATCAGTTTTCAGGACTTAGAGATATAACTGTAGATTTCTTTCTGTAACTTTTTCCACATATGTGCATTGTACACATATGTCAGCGATGCCATAGGAGAGCATTCTCTAAATGTCACAGTCAGCTGAAACAGAGATGATTTGAATCCGCTTTTGAAATAATAATAATAAAAATAATAATAATTTGTATTGTTAAAGGTATTGATAAGAAGATGATTTAAATCATCTTAAAAATAATAATAATAATAATAATAATAATAATATATTTTTTTATTATTCATTTTTTATTTGGTATTTTATCATGACAAATATACACTACCGTTCACAAATTTGGGGTTATTAAGTTTTGATAAAAATAATTAGAATTATTATTATTACTATTATTAGTATTAGTATTGTTTTTAAAAGTATTGATTCAAAAGTGTTTTGAAATAATATTAAAAAAATATTAAAAAGTTGAACATAATAATAATAATAACAACAACAACAACAACAACAACAACAACAATAATAATAATATTGTTATTATTGTTGTTAAAGATATTGATTAAAAAGTGGATTTAAATAATCTAAAAAAACTAATAATAATAATATTATTATTTTTATTTATTTTATTTTTTTTTGGCATTTTATCATGACAAATATACACTACCGTTCACAAATTTGGGGTTATGAAGTTTTAATAATTATAATAATAGTAATAATAATAATAATAATAATAATAATAATTACTATTACTATTATTATTATTATTGCTAATAATATTTGGTGTTTTATCATGATAAATATACATTAATGTTTACAACATTGCAGTCAAGACATTAAAAAAATACTTAAAAAAAATAACAATAATAATATTTATATTTATTTATTTATTTATTTATTTATTTTTGCTTTTATCAGGACAAATATACACTACTGGTCATAAATTTGGGGTTATATATATTATGAAGTTATAATAATTATTATTATTATTGTTATAATATTTGGGGTTTTATCATGACAAATATACATTACCGTTCACAAGTTTGTGGTCAGTAAGTAAAAAAAAAAAACAATTCAAATATTAAATAATAATTCATTTATTTCAAATAATAATAATAATAATAATAATAATTAATATTGTTAAAAGTGTTAAAAGTCAAAAGTGGCCTTAATCTTAGAAATTGGAGTTAATAATAATAATAATAATAATAATAATAATAATAATATATTATTAGTAGTAGTAGTATTCATTTTTATTTTTATTATTTGATGTTTTATCATGACAAATATACACTACCATTCACAAGTTTGGGGTCAGTAAGATAAAATAATAATAGTAATAATAATAAATTAATAGTTTTATTTAACAAGTATTAAACACATCAAAGTTGCAGTAAAGACTTGTATAATATAGCAAACATTATGTTTTAAACAAATGCTGTTCTTTTGAATTTTCTATTCATCAAAGAATCCTAAAATAATGTGTCACGGTTTCCTCAAAACTATTAAGCAGCGCAACTGTTGGCAACATTATGACGCATGTTGTTTTTGTGCATCAAATCAGTATATTAGAATGATTTCTGAAGGTTTACGTCATACTGAAGACTGCTGAAAATTTTGCTTTGCCATCACAGCAATTAGTTACATTTTAAAATATGAGTAGAACTGTTGTGTTAAATTGTAATAATATTTCACTTTCAGAATATTGCTGTTTTTATCTTATTTTTTTAATCAAATAAATGCAGCTGTCAGCATAAGAGGCTTTTTTTCAAAAACATTACCCGACCTGACATTTTTGAATGGTAGTGTATTTGCAGTTTATTTAGTCACTGTGAGATATATTGGCACATTTAAGGGTGGAATGTACTACATGTGACCCCATACATGCATAAATAAGATCGTTGTCTCGTGCATGCCGTGTCACTGCTGAAGTGCTGTGAGTCAGAGTGAGAACTGCGCTGCAGCACAATTTCAATTTCAAGGAATCGATTTTTTTCTCATCACGTTATCATGTTAGTTTTTGTTACCAAGGGAAGGATATTCCTTAGCAACACACAAGAAGAGCACCAGAGCTCTGGAGATGAATGACACCTTAATGGTTTTATTAAGCTTGTTTATTACTGTGAATATAAATAGCAGTGCATGTAGAGCTGATCCTCATTGTCAGTTACTGGCATGTGACTCATTTGTAAGTACAATGCAATTATGGGAAATGAATTGTAGGGTTTCTAGAGCAACAGAGACAAACATTTTATAATTCAGGTTGTTTCATTTGAATCCAAACAACTTAACAAAAAAACAAAAATAATTGTGGTTAAAAACAAACAAAACTGAATATATTATATTATATTATATTGATTATATTATATTGATTATATTATATTATATTATATTATATTATATTATATTATATTATATTATATTATATTATATTATATGGTTACACTTTACGATAAGGTCTCATTAGTTTTTTTTTTTTATGAATTAATACTGAGTAATGGATTTGTTACAGTATTTATTACAATTTGTTAATGAATGAATGTTAATGAATAAAAATAGAACTTTTCATTGTTAACTCATGTCAGCTCAGGTCCATTAAATAATATTAGCATATACAAATGTTGATAAAATGTATTAGATGTACGTATGTATTAAATGTATTAAAATGTATTTCAAAATTGACTATGATTAATAAATACTTTAAAAGTACTTTTCATTGCTAGTTGATATGAACTAATGTAATGTTAACAAATGGAACCATATTGTAAGGTGCAACCAATATAATATAATGTAATATAATATAATATAATGTTCTGATAATGGCTTTACTATTATAGCATTTTTTTTCTTAGCAAAACAGCTTTGCATTTTTTTCAGCCAAGCAGCGTTTATTACAATATAATATAATATAATATAATATAATATAATATAATATAATATAATATAATATAATATAATATAATATATTATAATATGATAATGGCTTCACTATTATAACATTTTTTTCTTAGCAAAGCAGTGTTTATTACAATATATAATATAATATAATATAATTCTTAGCAAAGCAGCTTTGCATTTTTTTTTTTTTTTTAACTCAACCAAGAAATGTTCATTACGTGAACAAAATGCACAGCAAAAGTTTATTTTTTCTGGATTTTTCCATATAAAATTCCGGCAAATATTTACTGCCACCCTGTGCACCAGTGTACAAACTGCAGCATTTCTGTTCCCAAGTTTTCCTTATCCTGGTTGACCTCAAATTAAATGCGTTCCTATCTAACTTCCATGTTTTCTGCTCATTTAAATTGTGAAAATAAAATGATTTAAAAGTTGTTTCGGCATTTAAAACCTATATAAAAAAATAAAATATATTTATTTACCTTTCCACCTCAGCTCTTCAATACTATCTTAACGAAAACTCAACGAATGTTGGGAATGCTTTTGATGCGTAACAGTGAGGAATGTGTTAAGAGTCGTGCTGTCACTGACCCTGATGTTTCCCATGGAGTTATCAGAGAGGAGTGTTGCAGAGCCGCTCTTATCTTTGTGTTTACACGTACTTGCTCACTCTCAGGCCCGTTTCTTGCAGGGTATGTGAGATGAAGAATTTCAGAGAGACCACCAGTGAACAAACCGCCATTAACTCACTTGGATCCGTATACAGGCTGAGTCTGCTGCATATATCAGGCTTTGAAATTCAACACAAGGTAAGTCCATTTCATAAGCAATATGGTGTCCGGCAGGTGGCACAGACAATGAGACGACTCAAATGTTACCTTAAGCTGGTGGTTATAGGAGACGTCACAGTGTGACTGTTTACTCTCTAGTATCGACTTTGAAATGAAGGTGGACGGTGAGATTGTTTGGGAGAATGACGGATACAAACTGATGTGTTCTTTGGTGTATTTGCTTTGCAAATGCTTGTATGCTTGTATGTCACAAGACCAGTTGACTGTGGAGATGTTTCTGTCACGGAATGCCCTAATATGATTTTTGTTCCATTTTATGAGCACTGAAGCCTTTGCGAATCCAATAACAGCTGCTGCTCTGTTTCCAATCAACATGGCATTGAAATATGTTGTTTTTTAATTGTAGATGAACATAAATGTTTTGTTGTGTTTCCAGTATGGGTGGAGAAAAGCTGGTGGCTTGCATATTGGTCACTATGTTAAGTCTGACACTAATGAGGTCAGTTTATGGTCAGCACATGCCAGAAGAACCGTGCTCCGTCCAGATCCTCGTCCCTGGCCTCAAAGGTACTGCAATTAAACTACACCACATTATGGCATCTACACTAATGACACTCATTTTAATATTATGCTCGCCAAGGCTATGCTCACAAATTGTATTAAAAAAATACAGTAAAAACTATTATTTTATTAAATATTATTACAATTTAAAATATATCTTTTTAATATATTGTAAAATCTAATTTATCTAATTTAATCGTTCTAATATACTGATTCGCTGTTTAAGAAACATTCCTCTTTATTATCAATGCTGAAATGATTGGCTTAATGTAATGTAAATGACATCTCTTACTGAAATAAGTAGTAGAAAACCCATTAAAAATTAACGTTATTTAAAGGAGAAGTCCACTTCCAGAACAAAAATTGACAGATAATGTACTCACCCCTTGTCATTCAAGATGTTCATGTCTTTCTTTCTTCAGCCGTAAAGAAATTATGTTTTGTGAGGAAAACATTTCAAGGTTTTTTCTCTATATAATGGACTGATATGGTGCCCTGATTTTGAACTTCCAAAATGCAGTTTAAATGCATCTTCAAATGATCCCAGCCGAGGAAGAAGGATCTTATCTAGTGAAACGATTGGTTATTTTCATTAAAAAAAAAAAAAAATACAATTTATATACTTTTTAATGTCAAACGCATGTCTTCTTGTCTTACTCTGCCTGAACTGTTTTTTCTGGTTCATGACAGGGTATGTCGAAAACTTCCTATCTAATGTTCTCCCTCAACTTCAAAATCGCCCTATATCGCTGTTTTACCTTTTTTGTTAAGGGTGTTTGATCTTCTTTGCATGTTCACTTTGCAAAGACTGGGTCGGTACTTCTGCAGCGATTTAGGATGATTTGAAATGATTTTTGAAGTTGAGGGAGAAAGTACAATTGGGGGTTTTCTTGAGTCTGAATACACAGAGTTCAGGAAGAGCAAGACAAGATGAGAATTTGAGATTAAAAATATTTAATTTTTTTTTTTTTTTTTTTTTTTTTTTTTTTTTTTTTTTTTTTTTTTAATGAAAATAACCGATTGTTTCACTAGGTAAGACCCATTTAAACTGCATTTTGGAAGTTCAAAATCGGGGCACCATATCAGTCACTGAGATGTTTCCCTCGAAAAACATAATTTCTTCACGCCTGAAGAAAGAAAGACATGAACATCTTGGATGACAAAGGGGTGAGTACATTATCTGTAAATTTCTGTACTGGAAGTGGACTTCTCCTTTAATGAATCAACATCTTTTCATACATATTTTGGACTATGGGTGGCACCATTATTTCAATGACGTCAAATGGTTGCATTCAGTGAGCTACTGGCACAAGCTTTTGCTATTTTTAACACAACACAACTCTGAAAAGAAAATACTAATATGATGCCACATTTTGTGGCTTTTGGTTGTAATTTTGAGTTGGATTTCACTCTATATCAGGGAATATCAAATAGACTCCTTGTGGGGAAAAATTTATGGTATGGCATTTGGTTTAAGCCTAGGCTTGTATCCATTTCCACCTGTAAGCTCTTTCAGTAGCTGTGGTCATCGTATCAGCATTTTATTTTCTGAATTGTGTTGCGTTAAAAATAGCAACAGGTAGCACCAGTAGCTCACAGAGTGCAACCATTTCACGTCATCGAAATAATGGCGCCCCCCACAGTCCAAAATAAATATAAAACAATGTGGATTTTTAAAATAGCGTTAATCTTTCATGGGTTTTCTACTACATATTTAAGTAAGAGACATCGGTTATGTATATTGAGCGTTATATTGAACCATATTAAGCCAGTCTTTATTCCCAGGGTTCCCTTTAATAGAAATTCAATAGAGCAAAAATTATTTTAAATATATTTTTGCAACTTTATAAATGTCTCTACTGTCACAATTAAATGGTAGTGTTTGTATATATTGTAATTATCAACCTGGTCTCATGGTGAAAACGTACCTGGAGGAACTTTTTCATGAAATGTGAAATACGTAACAATAAGTACACATCACTGCAGTTTCCAACAGAAATGTCCACTGAGTGCTGCTAAAAGAGTGTCCATTTTTTTCCCTGGAACAGGTAACATATGTACATATGGTACGTTTTATGGTAAAGGCTAGATGATATACAGATGTACTGTACAATAATTACTGTTTTTGCATTATTGTAAGGGGTAGGTTTAGGGTTGGGGTGGATGTAGACATTAATAAAACACAATCTGATAGATAGAAAATGTAAATTATTTGACGTTTTAAAATAATCTGCACTACACCTAAACCTGCCTGTTTTAGCTTGTTTTTCAATCTCTCATCTTTCAGCTCTTTCATTGTGAGTCTTGTTTTCATGGGATTCGTACCCAAGTACTCAGCATCTCAAGTCCAACTCCGTGCCGCCTGAGTTACTGAGCAAGCTTTTTACATCCTAAACCTACTGTATTAAAAATACAGTCTTGGTAGCATAATCTGATAGGTAGCACTACTGGAAAGCGAAACATATGGAGCTGTAATCATAACTGTGTACAAAAAAGTGCTCGCTGTTTTACCACCCCTAGAGATATTTTTACTTTTTGGTATGTATTTTGCATCTCACAAAAAAGTTCCCTCAGGTATGTTTTGTCATGAGACCAGGTTGGTAATTATATAGATAACGCTTAAAATCTAAATTTGAAAATACTACAGGAAATACTATGAATAGAGAATATGCACAGTATAATAATAAAAGTAAAACTATTTGTTATTCTGAACTGCTTTGTCTGTGCAAGTCTATGACTTTGTTCCTGTATTCCTATAGGTGAAGCAGGAGAGAAAGGAGAGAAAGGAGCACCTGGGAGACCTGGGAAAGTAGGGCCACCTGGAGAGCCAGGTAACACTAAACCATTTTGAGAGCTTAATCGAATTCCATCAGTGCTTTTTAATTACTATTCACTTACATGATGAAACAAGACTCAAGCTCTTCGCAACCTGTAAAGGAGTTTTAGGTGTTAAAAGAATTTCCAAAACTTTCAAACCAAGTGACTAAACAGAGAGCTGCCAAATTTGTACGCTTTAAAGGATTAGTTCACTCCTGCATTAAAATTTCAAGATAATTTACTCACACAATCCCCTCAAATTGGGAAATCTTTTTTGCAGAAACCTAAGTGTCAAGGAGGGATGGCATTCCCTAACTTTTTGTTTTATTATTGGGCAAGCGATATTCAAAAAATAGTGTATTGGGTATCATCTTGGGATTCACAGTCAATGCCTGTGTGGGTGCAAGAGGAGGAAGCCTGCACCAAATTCTCCCTCAAGTCTTTGATCTGTGCGCCACTTCCAATATCAGGAAAGTATTTCATTACATCACCTAATTCAGTAGTTGTGTATACGTTAAAAATTTGGTCACAGTTCAGGAGGCATTTTGGTTTCCAAGCTGCTTCAATTGCTGGTCCCATTGTCTCCAATTGTTTATTCCCCCCATCCTTTATAGATACTGCGTTTCTGGCATGGGAAGATCAGGGAATTAGGTCCTTCAAAGATGTATTTTTAAACAATATTATTTGTTCAGTTGAGGAGCTTGTGCACAACTTTTCCCTGTCTAAACCCCATTTTTAGATGCCTGCAAATAAGGAGTTTTATTAAGTCAACGTCCAAGTCTTTTCCAGACATACCGGCTCCTTCAGTCATTGAGGCTATGCTAGATTTAAAACCAGAGGGCAAAGCACTAATTTCTCATATTTATTCTCTTATAAGCACTATAGATCCACAAAGTTTAGACCGTGATAAAAATTCATGGCAATATGGCCTGGGTAGAGACTTTACTGATATTGAATGGGTAGGTATTTTGGACAAAGTACACTCATCATCACCCTGCGCCAGACATGGTATTTATTTAAAATACTTCACAGACTACATTTCACCAGTTCAAAATTGGCTAGGATCTACCCCACTGTTAGTCCTGCTTGCATTAGATGTCTACACTCACCAGCCACAACAGCCCATATGTTCTGGTCATGCCCAAAACTGGAGGGATTTTGGAAAGATATCTTTAAATCTTTTAGAGATATATATGGTGTTTCTATTGACCCTGACCCCCTCTTAGCCGTTTTTGGTATTAGTTCTGAAAATACTGTACTTACGGAGGGAATGAATAATGTAATTGCCTTTACCACGCTGTTGGCAAGACGTTTAATTCTTTTCCATTGGAAAAAAGCTGAGCCCCCAATACATAATAGATGGGTTAAAGAAGTGATGTATCATATTCAGCTTGAAAAAAATCAAATTCACTGTCAGAGGCTCAAAACATACATTTTTTGAACATGGTCACACTTCTTAATATATTTTGATGACTTAAAATTTATTGAGGGAGGGGTCACCTAAACATATGAACAAATATGGACCAACTGACTCTATGCCATTTAATCACATTTATTTATTACTATGTTGTATTATTATTATTTATTTATTTATTCTATTTGTCTTTCATTGTCCTTATTTCTTTCTTTCTTTTTCTGATGATCTGTTGCCTTGTTTTATAGCCTTTCACATCAGTTACAACTAGGTATTTTGGACAGCCTGAGGCAGGTATAAGGTGGTTAATTTCCTTTCCTTTTTCTGATTTGTTAATTTATATATTTATTTTATTTTCTAATTTTTACATCTGTATATGTACCTTATACCCTACATATGTATGTTGCTGCTACACATTTGTTCACAAATCATCTGATTCAGATAAAGACTTTGGTGCAGATTCCCAAATCATTTGATTAAGTTTTGGACTTCAGAGTGGGGAGTGGTTTTGTGATTTTTTTTTTTTTTTTATTAAACAGTAGAAAACATCAAACCATTAAGGCAGCACAGTTACAAATCCCCTACAAAAATTAACCATGGTTTTAATTTAAAAGAGAAGACATTGTTTGATAAGTGAGATCTCTAATGGAAGCCCTTGAAAATAAAAAAGCAGTGCTTGAAAAGTCCTTGAAAGTCCTGCTATTTCATTTTACAGTATCTGTACGAACCCTGTTTAAAGCTGCATTGAAACTGCAATTTGGACCTTCAACCTGTTGAAGTCCACTATATAGAGAAAAACCCTGGAATGTTAATTTCTTGGATTCTTAATTTCTTTTTCGACTGAAAAAGACAAACATGAACATCTTGGATGGCATAGGGTTGAGTAAATTATCAGGAAATTTTAATTTAGGAGTGAACTAATCCTTTAAAGGGCCCCTAAAACTTTGCTTATCTTGCTTTTAGATAGCTAACCCAGTGTTGACCCATCATTGTGTTTATAAAAGCCTCAGCATACTGATAAACAAGGGAATCCTACTCCATTCTGGGAATTACTACATTCTTCGGTTCATATTCGTGCTTATTTTTTGTACTTATTAAGTTTAATACCTTATTTTCCAGGTCCCCCTGGAGTCAAAGGCCAAAAAGGTAGTCCCGGACGTTATGGGAAAATGGGTCCCACTGGACTCAAAGGTAAGCTTGAGAATGAAATTGCAATTATGAAAGTAATCAGGCTTGTTTTGTCTAACTGCTTAATAATGCAATAGGCGTCTTTTTTTCTAGGTATAAAAGGTGATATGGGAGATCCGGGACCTAAAGGCCCAAATGGAGATCCAGGTATAGGCCTTGCTGAAATAGAATTCAGTTCATATCAGTTGGTAATTGGATTGAACTCATTATGAACCAGTTTAATGCTTGGACTGCTCATGTGAATGGTCTTGTATTTAATTTCTCTCCTCAGGCGTCCCCTGTGAGTGCGCACCCTTACGGAAAATGATTGGTGAAATGGATATTCAAGTGGCACAATTAACCAATGAGCTGAAGTTCATTAAAAATGGTATGTCCAGAAGATAAAGAATGAACCAGTTGCACTGTCTACCAATGTTTATGAGATTACAATAATGTGATGTTGTCAAGTTGATTCATACAGTTGTTCGTTTTGATGTGCAGGGTGAATGCACACAGACAAAAGTATTTAGCTATTAGCCAGAAGCTCTTTTGTTTGACTGTCAGAATGAACTTGTGTGAACGCTGGCTGCTGCGGTGTGATTATAGAAATTCAGATCCTCATTTTTCAGCACTGCCCTCCCCCGCAGCTGTCGCTGGCATCAAAGAGACAGACAGCAAGGTCTATCTGCTGGTGAAGGAGGAAAAACGCTACAGGGATGCGGAGGTGTTTTGTCAGGGCCGAGGTGGACACCTGGCTATGCCCAAAGACGCGGCGGCTAACAGAGCCATCGCTGGCTACGTCACTGACGCCGGCCTCAGTAGAGTGTATATCGGCATTAATGACCTGGAGCGAGAAGGCCACTTTGTGTATGTGGAGCGTTCACCCATGACCACTTTCAGCAAGTGGAGGGAGGGCGAGCCAAACAACGCTTACGATGACGAGGATTGCGTCGAGATGGTGTCTTCAGGCGAGTGGATTGATGTGGCTTGTCACCTCACTATGTACTTCGTGTGCGAGTTTGACAAGGACACAGTATGAGTTCAGTGCCAATCTATAAGGGGTAAAGTCAATTTAGACATGTTTAAAACATATTAAAGAAGGCTAAAATTAGAATGAAAAAGATGCTGGACTTTTATGTTTTGACTTTTTAAGCAGTGACATCAGTGTGACATGCTAGGCGTGGTGTAAATCAACATTTAATTATTATTATTATTACACACTGCAGTTCAAAAGTTTAGGGTCAGTAACATTTGAATGTCTTAAAGAGACAGTTCACCCAAAAATGAAAATTCAGTCATTAATTACTCACTCTCATGTCGTTCCAAACCCGTAAGACATTCGTTCATCTTCAGAATGCAAATTAAGATATTTTGGATGAAATCCGAGAGCTAAATAGTTATTTTTGTTTCCTTTGTGCACAAAATCGTAGCTTCATAAAAGTATAGTTGAACCACTGTCAAATGGGCTATTTTATTAGCATCCTTACTATCTTTCTTGGCCTTGAATGCTCTCAGGTTTCATTAAAATATCTTAAATTGTGTTCTGAAGATTAACAAACGTCTCACGGGTTTGGAACGACATGAGGGTGAGTAATTAATGACAGAATTTTCTTTTTTTTGGTGAATTATCCCTTTAAGTCTCTTATTCACACCAAAGCTGCATTTATTTGATCAGTAAAAACGGACATATAGTGAAACATATTAATGTTGTATCAGTGTTATCAAACTGCTGCTTAATGTTTTCGTGAAAATGTGATACTTTAGTGAATAGAACGTTCAAAAGCGCCACACTTTTTAAATAGCAGAACACTTTTGTAACATTATAAATGTCTTTACTATGGCTTTTGATCAATCTGATGTGTTCTTGCTGAATAAAAGTATTATTTTTTTTAAAAAAATAGTAATGAAACATCTTACTGACCCCACATTTATGAAAACCTTCTATTAATTTAGAGACTGTATTAAATATTTGTACTTTTCATCACCTTTATTGTAAAAAGTGGACATCTAATTTACTAAACTACATTTACTTGTAATCAATTAAATGAATGAAGAATAAGACTTTCCTGTTATCTTTTTATATTAACAATTTCAAATTCCACTGATTTGACCTTTTTCTTGCATTTCTCTTTTACTACCTTTCTTCCCTGCCATTTGAATTTGAATTACATGGTGTATTATTAATATGCTGAATAGGTCAGCATACTTGTAGAACTAGCTAACAAGAGCAGATTTACATAACATCCAGTCTTCTTGACTGAACTGTAGGGTTGAGGTTAGGAATTGTATTTTTAATGGTCAAATACAACTTATTCTCCCCAGTAAAATGACTGAAATGAATGTCCCAGTAGTCCATCATCCCATTTATTTAATACATTATTGGCAGACTGGGGCAGCATCGAGGTCACATAAGAAAAAACAAACATCAATATGGCATATTTTGTATACCATATCTATCTATCTGTCTATCTTTGTCCATTCATTTTTTGATAAATAAAACTCCATAACTCTTGGCAAGATTCTATTCATTGTTAAAGTAGTGATCTGTTGCTCTCTAGTGGTCACGTGTGGCTCTACACACGTGATTGTTTTGCCTTCATTGCATTTGCTGTAGACCTATGTGCTAATGACAAGGTCAAGGCGTCCTGGAATTAACTATGCATGAAAATATAACAGAAGACAGGAAATCAGATTCATTTGGGGCAAAGTGGCAATCTGTACACCTCTGTTGCACGTATAACAGTTTTTCCTCATAAATCTTTAAAGATGGATGGTGCTTGAATTTCATAATAGGGCTTTACAATAAACTTTACAAACATAATCAGGTGACCTGCTTGTGTAAACTGATCTGTTATTCTACACTGGCCATCACACCAAACACACAATGGCATAAGGAACCTATCCTGCCATAAAATATATAATGAGACCATAAATCTGCTAGTCAGTTTTAAATCGGCTTGACCAGTGCAAACTGTCTTTCCTAAAATATGGTAATAAATATTTTTGCTTTTTTTTTTATATATATATAAAAGAAATCATTATAAATATTGGTAACACTTTACAATAAGCTGCCACTGGTTAACATTAGTTCATGTGTTAACTAACATGAGGGAACAATGAACAATACATTTATTACACTGTTTATTAATCTATCAATTTTTGTTCATTAATGTAGTTAACTAATGAACCTTGTTGTAAAGTGTTACCAAAATATTCATAAATAAATACATTTTATTTCAATCAATCAATCAATAGGCCTAAAGGTGTCATTCTACGTTGTAAAAAGTGGTAACCTTTACCTTGAGGTATTTCTACTTTATTTAATTAAAAAAAAAAAAAAAAAAAAAAAAAAAAAAAAAAAAAACTGTTTTGTTGATATAAATTAATGTATTTAGGTTGATTCAGAGATGTTAAATAATATGTTTGACTTACCATTTTCAAGTTACTATCTTTTCAGTGTATGGCCTAATGTTTTATTAAATAACAAATTATTTACCTTCATTATTTTTAATAATTGTAATGAATGTAATTCACCCTATAACATCTCTGTCCCTTTATTTACCTCTTTTTAGTTTATGTATTTATTTTTTCATTCATTCACAACCATTTTCAAGTCATTTTAGCCAATTTTGGTGTTAGCATTTTGAAAAGTTTCTGAAAAAGTTATTGAATGGTTAGGTTCATGGAAGGAAGAGGGCATTCAAAGGTGCATGATGTCCCAAAGCATTGAAAACAAACAAACAACCAAACAAAAGTTTTTTTTTTTTTTTTTTTTTTTTTTTTTTTTTTTTTGGTAACACTTTACAATAAGGTGTCATTTAATAACAATTAACTAACATGTACAAACAATGAATAATACATTTGTTACAGAATTTATTCATCTTTGTTAATGTTAATAAAAATACAGTCGTTCATTGTTAGTTCATGTTTGTTCACAGTGCATATGACTAAACAAAATTATTTGTTTTTCCTGCTTAAATTTTTTTTTTTTTTTGTATATATTTTTTATTTTTGTTGCCTCAAGGCAACATTGTACCACAACAGACAAAATAAAACATTTGATATTGTCATGCAGAAAAAATAAATAAATGTATTTAAAACATCAATTTCTTTCATCAAACATTTAAACAAACAGATTTATCACATTTTTGATGTAATGCACATCTCATATTTAACAAAAAGTAAGATTTCATACCCACTTGCTTTCAGGCAACACTGTACCATAGTATATAGTATAACCAAACTATCATATCTGTTATTATACCAAAACATTATAATTAGAGTTGTTTCGAAGTACAAAATTAGAAATGATCATAACCTTATGCTAATATGCACCTTATCCTTACAAGCATGCACACACACACACACACACACACACACACACACACACACACACATGCATGTAAAATCTCCTTCCTCACTAATGACTCCTCACTGCTTGTGAAAGCTGAGGAAGCACTTCCTCTCAACAGAGTATGTGCAGATATTGTATATGAATTACAATATTTATAAATGCATTACAATATCATGCAAAAACGCAAAAACATTTAGATAATTGTAACTATTTTCCTTACAAATATCATATCCATGTATTCTATCCTACAAGCCTGGTGTGGCCATATGTGATTCCATTATGGTACATTGTTGCCTTGAGGCATGCATTTTTTTGTTATTACCTATGATATATTTGATGATATATTATGTAAAGTTTTTGAAAATACTTCTTTACTAACCAGTGAAGGTGACTCCTGCAATTACATGGATGAAAATTGATAAAAAATGCACTTTTCCTTGGAGAAAATATGGAGTCATGT
This sequence comes from Labeo rohita, assembly GCF_022985175.1. Taxonomy (NCBI): domain Eukaryota; kingdom Metazoa; phylum Chordata; class Actinopteri; order Cypriniformes; family Cyprinidae; genus Labeo; species Labeo rohita. Next base: position 23,905,699 of record NC_066885.1, on the reverse strand, counting down.
GACATGTCCTGAAAGTGGAAACAAAATGGATCCCTATGGGTCATGTGACCACTTTTTTGTGTAATTCCATTTATTAGTATCTGACTTCTTCTTTACTGAGATAGCATTGATCAACTAAAAAGCTTCTCTCTCATTGCCACTGTTGTTACACTGTATAACGTTCTTATAATAAATAAATAAATAAATAAATAAAAAAGTGCAGCATAGCCTGTTAGTTTTATGCTTCCTTTTTCATGCAAACTGAATGATCGTAAATAATTTCCGATACCACCGCTGGTGAAAAAACTGGTAGGTATGTTTTGATGCTGGAATGCTGGTTAGGTAGGTTTTGATGCTGGTTTAAGGTGGTCCTTTTCTGGTTTTTTATTGGTCATGTTGCTGGTCGAGGACCAGCATGAACCAGCAAAGGACCAGCATAAAAAAGCATCAAAACCTACCTAACCAGCATCCCAGCATCAAAACATACCAGCATATGCTGTTTTTTTCACCAGGGACGTGAAGGCCGCATTAGTGAATTCATAATAAAATAAAATAAAATAAAATAAATTATCTAATTATTATAGACTATTAACCCCTAAAACAAAACAGGAAAGAAATCACGTATAGATGAAACTGATATTTTTGAAAAGCTGACCTACAATACTGTCTCCGAAGACAGAAGTAAGTAATACACTAATTAAAATTTAATCTATTGTTTGGCGGTTGTCTAAGATTGGTTAATGCCTGACTGCGGCCGCTAAATATCCAGTTACCCCAGAGCACTAGAAAAAGAAACAGTTACTTCGATTTTGTGTGCTATTATTTTGTTTGTTCAAAGATAGTTGATGGATTCTAGTATTTTTTACATTTCTTGCTATTTTCTTAGCATTTTCACGCCGTTACTATGGGAACTCGTCCAAACAACATCTGGCTGCCTCCAGCACGCGGAAAACAAGGGTTCAAACTACTTCTAACAACTTTCCATTGTGGTTATTAAAATCGCGTTTTTCTATATTTAATTTGGGTTCGTCAGCACCTCCCCGTGGATTACCGCAGAGTTGTTTTTACTTTATAATGTCAAGTCGGGGGGTCTTACGCGCATCCTCCGCCAACCAAAACGGTTATTGTGTTCAGGAACGGAGATGCTTTTTACCCCGGCCGAAAGTTTGTTATCAATCAACGCCAGTCATCCACTTTTGACAGCTTTCTGAACACTGTCACTCGAGGCATTACAGCTCACTTTGGGGCAGTGCGAAATATTTACACCCCTAACAAGGGTCACAGGGTGGCGAATCTGGAGCAGCTGGTGCATGGAGAGATATATGTTGCAGCTGGAGCAGAGAGACTGAAAAAGATGGAGTAAGTTCATTCATAAACATGAAAGTAATGGTGCAGTTATTTACAAGAGAGTGAGTAAGCTTAATTGCTGTGGTATTGTGTTGAATAACCTTTAATAACAGTGTACCTGTTACGAATCTGGTCGTGTCCTGTGGTCCGCTCACCGCCAGATGTCGCTCTCACCCTGTCACTTCTCACAGACTGTTGCTGTGCACCCCGGATTACTACTCCCATCACCCATTGCGCCTATTGCGTCGACTCCTGTGACCTATCAGAGACAGTATAAATACCTCGGTCTTCCTGTCACTCACGGCCGAGTATTGGATTGTGTTTTCGTTGTTTCCCAGTGTTTAGTTCTCTTGCCTGGCCTATCCCGTTTTTTCCATGTCTTTGTCTGGAATTATCAATAAAAGTATGCATATGGATCCGCTCGTCTCTCGTCCCGTTCCCCTCGTTACAGAATACTCGGCCACACAAGGATCCAGCAACTTTTTCCACGGACATCATCCTGGTATGGAGTATACTTATTTGACTGTGGGCTCGTCTTTCACGGTGGGTGTCGCTAATGAGGAACGCGATACCCCAGTGATGCCGGTCGCGCAACCCGCTCGCGGAGTGGCGGGCGCGTCGTCGGAGCGCGCTCATATAATGGCGGCTACTGTGGAGCCGGCTCGCAAAATGGCGGCCGCGCCGGAGCGCGACGCCACGAACACGCCGGCCGCCTGGCCTGCTCACGACACGGCGGCCCTGCTGGAGCACGCTCAAGCAGGGGTGGCCGCGTTGGAACGGCTTCTCGAAATGGCGGCGAACGTGGAGCTCATTCGCAAAATGGCGGCGAGAACGGAGTCCCGTCACGTCACAGCTGCTATACCTGAGCCATATGAAGGTGCAGCTGTGTTTCCTGAGTTAAGTCAAGTTTCTAAGTCAAGTCAAGTTGCAGCTGCGTTTCCTGAGTTAAGTCAAGTTTCTAAGTCAAGTCAAGTTGGAGCTGTGTTTCCAGAGTTAAGTCAAGTTTCTAAGTCAAGTCAAGTTAAAACTGTGTTTCCTGTGTCAAATCAAGCCAAAACTGTTGTTCCTGTGTCAAGTCAAATTACAGCCATCTTTCTTGAGCCACTGCACAAGATGGCTGCCGCCACGCTCGAGTCTGCACGCAAGATGGCTGCCGCCACGCTCGAGTCTGCACGCAAGATGGCTGCCGCCACGCCCGAGTCTGCACGCAAGATGGCTGCCGCCATGCCCGAGTCTGCACGCAAGATGGCTGCCGCCACGCCCGAGTCTGCACGCAAGATGGCTGCCGCCACGCCCGAGTCTGCACGCAAGATGGCTGCCGCCACGCCCGAGTCTGCACGCAAGATGGCGGCCGCCACGCCCGAGTCTGCACGCAAGATGGCTGCCGCAACGCCCGAGCCTGTCGCAAAGATGGCCGCCATGCCAGAGCCTGTCGCAAAGATGGCCGCCACGCCAGAGCCTGTCGCAAAGATGACCGCTATCGCCCCGTCAGCCCAGCCAGCGCCTGCTAATGCCACGTCAGCCCAGCCAGCGCCTGCTAACGCCACTTCAGCCCAGCCAGCGCCTGCCAACGCCACGTCAACCCAGTCAGCGCCTGCCAACACCGCGTCTGATCCCAAGCCAACTCCTAAGCTCACGCCTGTTCCCGAATCAGCTCCAGAGATCACGCCCGTTCTCAAGTCAGCCTCTGAGGTCACGCCTGATCACAAGCCTGCGCCAGGGCTCCCGTCTGATCACAGGGCTGCGCCAGAGCTCTCGTCTGATCACAAGCCTGCGCCAGAGCTCCCGTCTGATCACAAGCCTGCGCCAGAGCTCCCGTCTGATCACAAGCCTGCGCCAGGGCTCCCGTCTGATCACAAGCCTGCGCCAGGGCTCCCGTCTGATCACAAGCCTGCTTCAGAGGTCCCGTCTGGTCTCAAGCCTGCTCCAGAGGTCCCGTCTGGTCCCAAGTCTGCTCCAGAGGTCCCGTCAGTTGGAGAAGCCGCGCCAATGCCTCCTGAGGTGTCAGCCGTGGCTGTGGATCCTCCCTTGGAGGTGGCGCCCCCCTACAAACTCTCTGCTTCTCCCCTCATTCTGTCTGCCTCCTCTGTCACTGTTCTCCCCAGGTCCCAGTCTATGACGCAGGTTCCTGCTCTGCCTCCTGTTCCGCCCCGGAAGGCTGCTGCGCCTCCTGTTCCGCCCCGGAGGGCCGCTGCGCCTCCTGTTCCGCCTTCCGTTCCGTCCTGGAGGGCTGCTGCGCCTTCACCCTCTATTCTGTCTGCCTCCTCTGTCCCTGCTTTCCCCAGGTCCCAGACCGTGACACGGATTCCTGTTCCGCCCGGAAGGCTGCTCCACCTCTTGCTCCGCCTCCGGCTCCGCCCTGGTGGGCTCCTCCGGCTCCGCCCTGGAAGGTTCCTGCTCTGCCGGTCCTGTCTCAATCACCGGGTCCTCCGCAGGGACCTGGCCCTCCGGCCCTTGCTCTGTCTAACCCCCGCCCCACCGCTCCCCTGGACTATGGTTTGTTTGGAGCGTCTGGAAGCCGCTCTTTGGGGGGGGGCTATGTTACGAATCTGGTCGTGTCCTGTGGTCCGCTCACCGCCAGATGTCGCTCTCACCCTGTCACTTCTCACAGACTGTTGCTGTGCACCCCGGATTACTACTCCCATCACCCATTGCGCCTATTGCGTCGACTCCTGTGACCTATCAGAGACAGTATAAATACCTCGGTCTTCCTGTCACTCACGGCCGAGTATTGGATTGTGTTTTCGTTGTTTCCCAGTGTTTAGTTCTCTTGCCTGGCCTATCCCGTTTTTTCCATGTCTTTGTCTGGAATTATCAATAAAAGTATGCATATGGATCCGCTCGTCTCTCGTCCCGTTCCCCTTGTTACAGTACCAAAATAGAAGTGTACATTTTATTATTATTATTATTATTTTTTACATTTGACGTTGCAATGCAAAGCCATCAAAATAATATACTTATGTTATATTAACTGTACTTTATCTTTTCTTTTGATATCTTGTCTTTGATAGCTATCGCCACATAACAACACAGAAACCTCCAAAAAAGAAAAGTGAACAGGTAAGAGTCACAGTATCTACATCATTCTTGTTAGAGAGATATAAGATAAAACATTTTGTCATTCTATCAAGACATGAACTGGTGGACAGCTTTGCTGACGGATATTTATATTTGAAATATGCATTTTCCCGTGTATGAGTTATGTGTATCAGAAAGGTAAAGAGGATACAAATATCCAAGGCAAATCATAACATGTTTGCAGTATGATTAGTGGTGTTCCATATACATTTTTCTGATATTGACTTTATTGATAAATCTCTCTGGCAGAATATCAGTGCATTTTTTCCTGGACTGTAGCGGATGACTGATTTCATGCCCCTTGTTGCTGAAAAACATGCACATGTGTATTGATTTTACTATAAAATATCCATTTGAGTCAGCTATTTCTCTCAATTTCAAACTACCAGGTAACCAGTCTCTGAATGGAGGAGTTTTTTTTTTTTTACTACTCATAAAGTTATTTAAGGTCATTAATCAGCATTCAAAGCATGTTCTGTTCAAATTCTTTGTGGTACTTATTAGAGGCTCTCGCCTACAATTCCTTTTCATTTTCTAATTTATGCAGTGAAATAATGGCAATCTCCTTCCCTTTTCCATGAGCTACATTTACGAGCATTCTATAGGAGTAAGTGCTTACAATCTTTGTTTGTCAATTAGGTGAATGTACATGTTTTTGGAAGTAAAAAAAAAAGACCGCTTCTGAAAGCTGAAAAATGCTGCCTAGTGAGAAATTAGTAGACATTTTACATTTATGTTCAATCATTTAGCAAATGCTTTAATCGACTTACAAGCTTTAATCGACTTACAAATGAAGATAAGAAAAGCAATCAAACCAACAAAAGAGCAACATTATTTAAGTGTTGTGGCAAGTCCCAGTTAGTCTAGCGCAGTACATGTAGCAAGGTATTTATTTGTATTTTTTATACAAATAATAAAAATAAAACATAGAATAGAAACAGAATAGTGAGAAAGCTAGTGTTAGAGGGTCAGGTTATTATTTTTTAGAAAAAATTAAAAAGAAAACAAGTAGAATAGAAATAGAATAGAGCTAGTGTTAGAGATTCATTTTTTAATAAATAAAATAAAAAAGTAGCTAGAACAAAATATAGAATAGGGAGTGCTAGTGTTAGAAGATCAAGAGTTTTTTTTTTAATAAACAGATAGAGTGGAAATAGAATAGAGAGGTCAAGGATTTTTAAATAACTAAAATGAAAGCAAGTAGACAGAAATATAATAGAGAGTGCTAGTGTTAGAAGGTCAAGTTTTTTTATAAATAAAAAGAAAATAAGTAGAATAGAATAGAAATAGAATAGAGAATTCTAGTGAGAGTCATTTTTTTTTTAAATAAATAAACAGATAGAATAGAAATAGATAGTGCTAGTGATGTTGGGCCAAGTTTTTTAATAAAAAAAACAAAACAAAAAAAAAAACAAGTAGATATAACAGAAATAGAATAGAGAGTGCTAGTGTTAGAGGGTCAAGTTTTTTAATAAATAAAAAGAAAATAAGTAGAATAGAATAGAAATAGAATAGAGAATTCTAGTGAGAGTCAATTTTTTTAAAAATAAATAAACAGATAGAATAGAAATAGAATAGATAGTGCTAGTGATGTTGGGCCAAGTTTTTTAATAATAATAAAAAAAAACAAAGTAGATATAACAGAAATAGAATAGAGAGTGCTAGTGTTAGAAGGTCAAGTTTTTTTATAAATAAAAAGAAAATAAGTAGAATAGAATAGAAATAAAATAGAGAGTTCTAGTGAGAGTCATTTTTTTTTTTAAATAAATAAACAGATAGAATAGAAATAGATAGTGCTAGTGATGTTGGGCCAAGTTTTTTAATAAAAAAAAAAAAAAAAAAAAAAAAAACAAGTAGATATAACAGAAATAGAATAGAGAGTGCTAGTGTTAGAGGGTCAAGTTTTTTTATAAATAAAAAGAAAATAAGTAGAATAGAATAGAAATAGAATAGAGAATTCTAGTGAGAGTCAATTTTTTTTAAATAAATAAACAGATAGAATAGAAATAGAATAGATAGTGCTAGTGATGTTGGGCCAAGTTTTTTAATAATAAAAAAAAAAAAAACAAAGTAGATATAACAGAAATAGAATAGAGAGTGCTAGTGTTAGAGGGTCAAGTTTTTTAATAAATAGAAAATAAGTAGATAGAATAGAAATATAATAGAGAGTGCTAGTGTTAGAGGGTCAAGGGTTTTTTTAAGTAAATAAACAGTAGATAGAATAGAAATAGAATAGAGAGTGCTAGTGTTAGAAGGTCAAGGGTTTTTTAATTAATAATAAGAAAATCAGTAGATAGAATGGTAAATAAAATAGAGAGTGCTAGTGTTAGAGGGTCAAGTTTTTTAATAAATAGAAAATAAGTAGATAGAATAGAAATAGAATAGAGAGTGCTAGTGTTAGAGGGTCAAGGGTTTTTTAATTAATAAGAAAATAAGTAGATAGAATAGAAATAGAATAGAGAGTGATAGTGTTAGAGAGTCAAGTTTTTTAATAAATAGAAAATAAGTAGATAGAATAGAAATAGAATAGAGAGTGCTAGGGTTAGAGGTTCAGTGTTTTTTTTTAAATAAATAAACAGTAGATAGAATAGAAATATAGAGAGTGCTAGTGTTAGAGGGTTAAGGTTTTTTTTTTTTTTAAATAAATTAACAATAGATAGAATAGAAATATAACAGAGAGTGCTAGTGTTAGAGGGTCAAGGTTTTTTTTTTTTTTAATAAATTAACAATAGATAGAATAGAAATATAACAGAGAGTGCTAGTGTTAGAGGGTCAAGTGTAGATAAAAGAGATGTGTCTTTAGCTGTTTCTTAATTGAGGTGGGCAGGTTATTCCACCAGTAAAGGTACATGTCAATGAAAGTAATTTGCTTAGCTATTACCAAAGCTCTCTCTGTTTTGTTGTTGACCAGGGTTCCTCAAATCTCTGCCAACTCTAAACTCCTGCAGAGTTTAGCTTTAACTTTGATCAAACCCACCTGAGCAAGCTAATCATAGATTGATCAAGATCAAAATTGGAGCTAAACTCTTCAGACCAGCAGCCCTCCAGTACTGGATATGAGGAACCATGTTGTAGACCAGGGGTCATCAAACTTGTTCCTGGTGGGCCGGTGTCCTGCAGAGTTTACCTCCAACTTTCCTCAACACACCTGCCTGGAAGTTTCAAGTATACCTAGTAAGATCTTGATTAGCGGGTTCAGGTGTGTTTGATTTGGGTTGGAGCTAAACTCTGCAGGGACACCGGCCCTCCAGGACCGGATCTGGTGACCCCTGTTGTAGACCATTAAACCTTTATGCTTTCTCAGAAGCCTGTCTGAAATCAGTTTCATCAGGTACAAAACCTTCATGCAGAAAAGCTGCCTGCAAAGTAATAAGACAGCGAGGCAGTAAATCAGCTGTCTAAGCTTTTGGGCCCAGTCATATTGTTCTTTTCACTTGTATACCTTGTTGGTCCAAATGCAGTGACCATTTATATCATGTTTTAAAATATTATAAATACAGCTGTTTAACTGTTTATGATCAGCTGTTGAATAATTACAAAAATATATATATTTTTCCATAGTTTAGCACTAAGGTGCTCAGCCCTGCTCTGTTTTCTGTTTTCCTGCAGAGTTCAGTTCCTTTTCTGCTCACACACCTGTCTGTAATTTTCATGCAAACCCCAAAACCTTGATTAGCTGTTTCAGGTGTTTTTCATTAAAGTTGGAGCTCAACTCAGCAGGATTGTGAACTATAGTCAACAGTAGCATAATATAAGCACCAAAATACCATAATACTATTAGGGATAGGGATGGTTCACCCAAAAATTCTGTCATTAGTTCTCACGCTCATGTCGTTCCAAACCCGTAAAAGACATTCGTTCGTCTTTGGAATACAAATTAAGATATTTTTGATTAAATTCAAGAGCTGACTCTGCATAGACAGCAACACAAGTACCATGTTCAAGGCATCACTGTGACATCAGTGGTTCAACCGTAATGTTATGAAGCAACGAGAATCTACATGATCTGTTTTGCATAAGATTCAAATCAGGAGTCAAAAGATTTGGACTATTTGAAGTGACTTATTAAGCTGATAGTTTTTACAACCTTCCTCAGAGACCAACATGCAATGGACCATAATAGAGCAATAATCATAAAAATGCCCATTTAGAGTGACTTTGCTTGAGGTTATGGCCATATATGTCACTGTCTGTCTCCCTTTTAGCTCCTTGTTTCCATCTGAACAACAACCAACATAGCATTTAAGACGGCTGATTGAAGAAAACCAGATGTGTAAGTGCCCTAAATGAGCAGCGGAACAGTTATTGTCGGTGATGCTCAGCAGGGTCCTGTTCATTTGTCTCCACTGCAGATCCAACCTGTAGTTCACAGCAGAATAATTGTCCCAGCTCGATGGAAGAGAATCAGTAATGAGTCGTGCATCATCAAGTGAGCCCTGCTTTTTAATGTGTCCCTATTGGAAGTCTTCAGTGGCAAAGCCTCAGGCTACGGCAAAGTCTAATTCTTTAAAACTGTAATGCTGTCTAATGGTATAAAATCAGACCAGTGTTCTTTGCTTTATTTAATTATTTATCTCTACTGGCATCTAATTTCCTCATGTTGTTAATTATTAGTGGATATCATCTTTTCTTATCATTTTTTGATAACAAAACATATTTGGAAGCACAAATGTGTGGATTGAGGTCCTAAGTGCCAAATTTGATTATGTCTTGTAGTGTTTTTACCAATGGAGATATCTTGGTTCCTCCAGCACGGGTGCTGATTCCAAAACACACGCTTGCTAGCTGGGAAAACGTATTGGCCATGGTGACTGATAGAGTTCATCTTCGCACTGGAGCTGTGCACAGGTATGAGCCTCATCTATAAAATGTATGTGTGTAAAATGTACATATAAATAATGATGAGTGATCTCACTTGTTTCAGATTGTACATGCTGAATGGGAGGCCTTTACGTGGATCGTATGAACTACAGAACAACCACTATTATGTTGCTGTGGGGACAGAGAGGTTCCGCTCTTTGCCGTATCATCTGGCTCCAAGCAAAGGAGTGATACACAACATCAATGATGTGTAAGAAAGATTAGAATACATGATAATTTCAGTGACAGTAATTAACAAATGTATAATGCCCTTTTGTTTAACTTTCTTGTAGTAAAACTAAAAATCATTAACTCATCTTTTGCCATTCAAAACCTGTATGACTTTCTTGGTTCCAAGTAAGGACAGAAAAGCATTATAGAAATAGTGGTGGGTGATAATTAACGTAGAAATTTGTCAACCTGTAGAGATTTTGGACTATCGCTTCTATTGTGGTTACACGCTCTTGTGACTTGCTGTGCTGCGTGGTCACGAAAAATTATTGTTTACATGCAGAGAGCATTATTTAGAGTTATTCTTGCTGTTTTTAGGCCTTGAAAGGTTAAACATACACACTTGTATTTGTCAAAATCCTTGTATAATTATGTTTTTTGAGGAAAACATTACAGCATTTTTGCTGAACTCTGTGTATTCTGGTTGAAGACAGTTAGGGTATGTCGAAAAACTTTCTCCCTCAATGTCGTATTTTCTCCCTCAACTTCAAAAATCATTTCAAAATCATCCTACATCATTGCAGAAGTTCCGACCCAGTCTTTGCAAAGTGAACATGCAAAGACAATCAAACACCCTTAACAAAATTGTAAAACAGCGATATAGGGTGATTTTGAAGTTGAGGGAGAACATGAGATGGGAGTTTTTCGACATACCCTAACTGTCATGAGCTGGAAAAAAACAGTCCAGGCAGAGAAGATGAGCGTTTGACCTTAAAAAGTATATAAATTGTATTATTTTTATGAAAATAACCGATCGTTACGCTAGATAAGACCCTTCTTTTTTGGCTGGGATCGTTTACAACCGCATTTGGGATCGTTTGAAGCCGCGTTTAAACTGCTTTTTGGAAGTTCAGAATCGGGGCACCATATCGGTCCATTATATAGAGAAAAATGCTGAAATGTTTTCCTCAAAAAACAATTTCTTTACGACTGAAGAAAGAAAGACATGAACATCTTGGATGACAAGGGGGTGAGTATATTATATCTGAATCTTTGTTTTGGAAGTGGACTTCTCCTTTAAAAGAAAGCAAACAGCTGAGAAAGAAAATGTATGTGTAACAGTATTGGATCTGGGCAGCTCTTAAAATGACAGCAGTCTAATATTCCTGCTGTCCGTCATTCATGTTAACAAAACAACAAAAGAGAGAAAATCTCGCACTGGTCTTGACTAAACCACTTTTGTAACTTAAATAAGAAGAAATGTTAATTTACAAAGTGAAGAATATGCAGTTTTTTAATACATTTGATCATTTTATACAATGTATAATGTACAATTTATTATTCATTTGTTCTACTGTAGTTTTTTTTGTCCTATTACTTGTAATTAGTTTCTTATTTAATCGCTGAGTGTTTACTTTACTAGTTTGTGTGTTGTATATATTGTGATATATATTCTTGCCGTAAAATAATATTACTCATCGTCATATACGATTTTTGTCATTTACCGCTGTATGGAAATAGTCCTCGTTTGAAGTCGTGATTGACTCATGATTCATGATTGATTCTATGCAAGTATACAGAAATTTGAACAAATTACACCACTGATCAAAAGGTTTAATGTTTTTGAAAGAAGTCAAACATACACAAGAAACAGTAATATTAAATATAATTATAATTTAAAATATTTTATAGTAATATATTTTAAAATATTGTAAATATAGTTTAATATATTTTAAAATGCATTTTTTTCCTGTGATGGCAAAGCTGAATTTTCAGCAGCCATTACTCCAGTCTTCAGTATCACTTGATCCCTGAGAAATCATTCTAATATGGTGATTTGCTGCTAAAAGAAACAATAATCTTATTATTATCAATGCTGAAAACAGTTATGCTCCTTAATATTTTTTTTTGTCTAAACTGTGATACATTTTTCTGGATTCTTTGATCAATAGGAAGTTAGAACAGCATTTGAAATGGAAATCTATAATGTAATATTATAGATACATCTGTACATATTTCCTGTTGTTTGCTGAATAAAACTATATATGTCCTTTAAAAAAATATAAATAATTAAATAAAAATCTTACTGACTCTAAACTTTTGATTAGTAGGGTATATTAAATAGAAAATAACCAAACAAAAATCTTTTAAAATAAATATATAAATATATAATATAGAAGTTCTGGAACGACTGAAAAAAAATGCTAGAGCTAATAATATAATATAAGAAAATATATATATATATAAAATATGTTTAATAAGTTTTAAGTTTTATAAGTTTAATAAGTAAATAAGCTTTTCACAGAACAAAGAAAGCCGAGAGGTTTGGAACAACCAGAGTACATGATAACAGACTTTTGTGATAACAGACATAAAAGTAACAGTTTTTTCTCTTTTCTTTCTTTGTTAAATTATTATTTTTTATCTTCCCCCTTTTTTAGGATCAACAATGGCATTCTTCCAGTACTAAAAGAAAAACAGGACAAAACTTTGGTAAGGATAATGAAATAATGTTTTAATAGATAAAATATTCATATTATAGATGGCATTGGTGTGATTATATTAAGTAAATATTTAATGAAAATGCTGGTGTTGATTTCGCATAGTCAAAAACTAATAGACTAATTCTTCAGAAGACAGGGATGAGCAAATGAGCCTGTTTTGGGAATGTGGAATGCCATATTAGTCTTATTTGCTCTGTTCTTGAACCGTAATATGGAGATTAAACATAGAGCAGAACTAATGTCCTAAACTAGTATACAAAACACTGATCTTGATCAGCACCCATCCCTTTCCCCTCACCCCTCAGACTGAAACCAGTTAGCGAGAAAATTTCAATTTGGGCCAGATATAAATTGGCTACTGTTCATTAGTGTTGAAGATCAGATAGTTGAGAAAAATGTTACCGTCACAGGATCTCAATGTCTCCAATCAGGCTGATATGTGGCAGTGCGAGTTGGGAGTGAGTACATTCCCCTCATCAATCACTGTCTGTAGGAGGTATTGAGTTCTTCTCACCTCTCCTTTTTCAAACTGTCCCAACGCTCAGAGTTTGTGTTACTTGATCAAGTGAGAGCCGAAATCCCTCACCGGGGGAAGGCGCTGAAACCCTCCCCTGTACCTGCAGAATGAGGATAAATTGTTTTGTGATATCGTGCTTGTTCACTTGATGCTTTGGGATGGTCCAGACTACAATAAGAGCTAGACCTGGCAAATAAGTGATGGGGAAAAAATACACACTCAGTGGACTGGGACCCAGAGCTCTCCAAAGTGAAGTTTGAGACATCTGGTTATTGTGAATAAGAAAAATGGCGGCAAACCTCTCGCCCGTTGATGTTAGAAGGGAAAGCTCTTGTGGTTGCTCCATGTGTGTTGTTCTCTAATTGATTTCTCATGCTTCATCAGCTTTATTGAGTAGAGGAAATAATTTGAAGAAAGTGGCCAATTATCTTTGATACAATGAAGATGGAATAGCAATCAAAGTCTCATCAAAGTGTCATTAAATTCCAAGGTGCAGTTCCATAATCTGTTTACATTCACCTGTAATCTGTATTTGTAGAGAGAGAACAAACAGTCACATATTTGTTTTCCCTGCAGAGAATCTGTAATAGTAATTCAAAGCTTTGCACTAACAGAAAAATGTTTTGACAAATGTTATTAAATTTGATTGTTTCTCTTAGTCTCAGTCTAAATCTTGGTTGATTTAGATTTAAAGGCTTATGTTAATGTGCTTGACATAAATTTTATATATGTTCATATAAATTTATATGTATAAAAATTTATAGAAGAATATTACCAAATATAATTTATAAATAATAATTTAGAGAAGTGTGTTTATATATATATATATATATATATATATATAACCATGTATACATTTAATTATTATTATTATTATTTAAATATAATAAATTATAAATACAGTTGTTTTCTATAATTATATTATGCTTAATTTAATTACACTATTGTTCATAAGTTTGGGCTGATTTAGATGTAAAGGCTTATGTTTACGTGAATATTAAAGAAAATATTAAAGAAATTCTAAATAGTAATACCTTTGTTTTTTAATTATATTATGATTAATTTAATTACACTACAGTCCATAAGTTTGGGCTGATTTAGATGTAAAGGCTTATGTTTTACGTGTTTGAAATGAACAATGAAAGTGTGTGTGTGTGTGTGTGTGTGTATATATATATATATATATATATATAACTGATAAATATAATATTACTATTATTATGTATTTTAGTAATAATGATTAAAATTAAAAATATTTAATAAATTACAGATAGTGATAGTCGTTTTTAAATAATTATATTATGCTAAATTTAATTACACTACTGATCAAAGGTTTGGAGAATGTTTTGTTTTTAAAGACGTTAATATTTTTATTCTGCAAGGATTAAGTTAACAACATTAACAACAAACACTTCTGCATTATATAAAAATATATCTCTTTCAAATATGTTTTTCTTTCTTCTATTCACGAAAGAATTCTGGGAAAAATGTATTGTGGCTTGTGCAACTGTTTTTTTTTAAACTATTTGTGGTCAATCAAATAAATCTAGCCTTAATGAACATAGAAGACTTCTCTCAAAACATTAAAATCTTACCTCAAACCTGTGAACAATAGTGTATATGATTAATGATATAATTATTACATTAAAAATGAATATTGAATATATTATTTGAAAAGATAATGAATATAAAATATGAAAAGAAATTCCATAATTACATTGCATGTTCTGTATGCTTTTAATCCATAGCATTGTATTTCTCCTTCATAACATTATTTCTTCAGATCTCATATTTACCACATGAGGGAGACAAAGACTCAGCTATGGCCTCCACCAAAACACCTTTCTTTTCTCTGGCCTGCCGCTTATGTTATCCAATGATGTCATTCCAGTGTAAACATTTTGATAATGAAATTGAATTACAGAAGAATTTTTCTCATCTTTCCCTAAAAATCAATACAGTGTACTTAAACCTATATTTTATTGTCACGTAAACTGCATGAAGGGGCCTGTGTGTTATTAGAAATCTCAGCATTTTTTTTCCACACAGGCTTTTTTTTTTTTTTTTTTTTTTTTTTTTCATGTGACAGAGCTGGCACTGCACCGGCAGATGAAAGCAGTAGCACAGCATTTGGTGTTTATTCTCCTACTGGCCTAACAGATGTTGAGCGAGGTGTCAGCAAAGTTGACACGGGTGGAAAAGTGCAGCAGCGACAGAGACGATCACACCCCCTTGTACTAGAGGCCACACATCCATGACTGTGACATGCAGAAGCAGTAAAGCTGTTCAGACCTTCTCCGTGCCACTGCAGGGTGAAGCTGTCCCCTCATATCTCCGGTGACTTGCTCATGTCAGACCTGCTGCCGTCCCCGCAGTGGCTTCCTGTTGTGGAGAAGCATTTGTTTCTCTAGGGGATTGGTAGAGACACCCATCCAGCTGCTCTCTGTCAGGCCTGTCCTGCGTAGGCAGGGGGAGTGGTTCACTAATACAGCAGGGGGTCTTCCACGCCTGGCTTCAGAGTCATTATCACATCGCTCTGGATTGAAGCTACCATCCCCCGGCTTTCGCTGTTCTGCCATGCTTGAGTTAGTGTAAAGGACGCCACAACCTGTTCTGACGACCAGTGTAGATCTGGTATTTAGATGTGTATCAGCTGATTTTTATACTGTACATGCAAATGCTTTAAATGGTGTTTACACCTCTTTTTGATGTTTTCCTAAAATTACTCACCAAAACAGAATAACTCTGGGAGTAATGATGGTCCTTAGTTTAGTGGAAAATGTCTTTTTTGGCTTCTCAAATGTACAATATAGGCCTTTTCTACATGTAAGTTCGATCTTATGAACAGAACTCAGACATTTCACCTCTAAATGTCTTGGTTAAATGAAAACTAGTCTCACATAGCCAGACTTTTGACTGTTAGCGTTCATAATGGTTTACATTGTGGCTTATATTGCGGAAATAGTAGAAAATTGGACTTACTCTCAAGTCGTATTTACAGCTGGACATTTTAGAAACCATATACACCTGTATTTAGTGTCATCCATTTGTGATTCACTTGATGAAAACACATCTTAAAAGATTAGTTCACTTCCAGGATTAAAAATGTCCTGATAATTTATGTCTTCCAAAACGTTAATGTCTTTCTCTCTTCATTCGAAAAGAAATTAAGGTTTTTGAAAGAAAAAAAAAAAAAAACATTCCAGGATTTTTGGACTATAGTGGACTTCAGTGGGGATCAGCGGGTTGAAGGTCCAAACTTTCAGTGCAGCTTCAAAGGTCTATACACAGTCCCAGCTGAGGAATAAGTGTATTATCTAGTGAAACGATCAGTGATTTTCTTAAAAGAAAAAAAAAATATATGTATACTTTTTAACCACAAATACTAATCTTACACTAGCTCAACTTCACGCATTACGTAATCACACTGGAAATGTCACGTGCAGTAAGTTCTTCGTCTGTGTATTTTGGTTCAAAAAGGTAGGTTAGGGCGAATAACTCCATCTTATTTTCTCCTCCAACTTCAAAATCATCTGAAATCATTATTTTACCCATTTTTGTAAAGGCCGTTTGACTTTCTTTGCACATTCGCTTTGTAAACACTGGGTTGGTACTTCCACCTTTCTGACGTGACTACGTAATGCGTGAAGTCGATCTAGTGCAAGACGAGCATTTGTGGTTTTTAAGTATATAGATTACATTTTTTTTTTAAAGAAAAGGTTGATCGTTTCACTAGATAAGACCTTTATTCCTTGGCTGGGATTGTGTAGAGCCTTTTGAACCTGCAATTTAGACCTTCAACCCGTTGATCCCCATTGAAGTCCACTATATGGAGAAAAATCCTGGAATGTTTTCCTCCAATTTCCCTTCAGCGGAAGAAAAAAAGACATGAACATCTTGCATGACATGGGGTGAGTAAATTATAAGGATATTTTTATTCTGGAAGTGAAGTAATCCTTTAATAGAAAAACGTAAACATTGTATTTAATAACTGAGTTTCTGATTTCGACGAGTGGAGGAGAGAACATATTATACATATTATGTATATAACCATTTGATGCATATTGTTTGTATTTTCCACAGTGCAAATGCACTAGATGGTGCACTGAATGTATACACTACTGTGGTTAATGTTTATATGGTTGTCACTGAATGGGACTCTACATTTAATTCAATATCCATGTGATATTGACTTTCCATTTTGGCTTTAATAAGATTTCCCCAAGAAATAGGCAAGAATGAACTTGGTGTCCTCCATAATTCCTATTCTTTCTGACAACGAAACACTTGAACCCGTCAAACTTGTAATTACAACTTGAGAAGTGGAAAGCAGGAAAATTTTAGCACGTGAAGGCAGCATTATTCCAATCAAGAATCACCCACTTAGATGGGAACAGAATCGTCAGACTGACATAAAAAGTGACCAACCACAGTTTATTTTGTTTTTATGTGCCATTTAAAGGTGGTTTTATCTGAAGTAGATACCTAGATAACACACTAACTGATAGGTGTAGGAAAACTGAATGTTTTTCAGTGATTGGATGGCATTAACCTGGCATCACATCCAGTGATTAGTTCTTCCACGGAAACACTCATTGTATTAACCCAGCATCTTTTAAACATGCATTTGTTTACAGGCAGACTTGTGAACCTCAACGGAATAGTGAAATTGAATAGCCAGCCCAGTCAGATTGAAGCTGCCAGTTTTCAAGCAGTGTTGCCAGTTTTGTGCAACATGAATCAAATGGTCAGTGAATGGACTGTGGTTCACGGGGAGGCTTTCTGAAGCTGGGACTAAATTAAAAGTGATCTTAAACTATTTAAAAACTCACTTGGTCTCATATGAATTCAGCACTTTCATCCTAAAAGTTTCATTTACGGTTGAGGTCAAAAGTTTATATATTAATTATTTTTCCAAAATAAGAAGGATCATACAAAATGCATGTTATTGTTTATTTAGTACTGACCTGAATAAGATATTTCACATAAAAGATGTCTGTTACCTGACTGATTTACAGCTGTGTGTGTGTGTGTTTTTTTTTTTTTTTTTTTTGTTTGTTTGTTTGTTTAGTGATAGTTCATGAGTTCCTTGTTTGTCCTGAACAGTTAAACTGTCCACTGTTCTTCAGAAAAGTCCTTCAGGTCCCACAAATTCTTTGGTTTTCCAGCATTTTTGTATATTTGAACCCTTTCCAACAATGACTGTATGATTTCAAGATCCATCTTTTTACACTGAGGACAACTGAGGGACTCATATGCAACTATTACAGAAGGTTCAAATGCTCACTGATGCTCCAGAGAGAAAAACCATGCATTAGGAGCCGGGTGGGTGAAAACTATTTGAATTTGAATATCAGGGTAAATTTAACTTATTTTGTCTTCTGGGAAATATGTAAGTATATTCTGTACACACTGAAGGGCAGTACTAAATGAAAAATATGATATTTAGGAACAATAAAAATAAAAATGTACACATCTCCGTTCTGTTCAAAAGTTTTTATCCCCCGGCTCTTTCCCATCTGGGGCATCAGTGAGTGTTTGAACCTTCTGTAATAGTTGCATATGAGTCCCTCAGTTGTCCTTAGTGTGAAAAGATGGATCTCAAAATCATACAGTTATCGTTGGAAAGGGAACACAATTTTTGGAAAATACACAAAAATGCTGGAAAACCAAAGAATTTATGGGACCTGAAAGATTTTTCTTAAGAACAGCAGGCAGTTTAACTGTTCAGGACAAACTAAGGACTCAAGACTCTGAATTCTGAATGAATTTAGCCTAACTGAATTGAATATTCCAGTCAAACTTTTGTCAGTTCTGTTGTTTTATTTCTCCTTGGCCCACCAACGTCTGTTCAAATTCAGAGACACGTCAGGCAGAGTTTGCTTTAAAAAAGCAAGCGAGTAGAACAAATATTCAGCTATTCCCCAGGCCCCATGTTAGTGGGCTTGCAAACACCATTGCCCGAAGTGTGTACCAGTGGAAGACGGAGATCAGTGAAGTACCCCCAAGCTGCCTCTCTATGGAGCCAACTAACAGTGGCAAGAGCAGGAGAAAAATGTATTAAGCCTTCTCTTTCCCTCACTGCGCCAGAAATGGCTCACCTTGCTCCCAACGGTAGATCGGCTATGCACTGACTGCTGGAAGAAAATTACCTTTTGTGGGAGTATTAATTCAGACATGCATCCTGCTGTCAAAGCATCACTCTAAACTCCTCTTCCCACTGCTCCGTCTCTCTTTGTGTCTCCAGTGCCCCAGTCTTCTTTTTTCATCATCAATAACTGTCTGCTGTCTGCTGGAGAATAAGTTATTCCCTCCAAGTCTCTTTTTTAAAGCTTGTTTGGATCCTCATTGTTTGATCTGGCTTGATAAATAAGACTATTGCAGTTAGAAATTCATGGCTGCCCTGTTTCATCAATAAATGATTAGTTTGCTGTGCTCTCTGGTGATTGATAGGTTGTGCATGGGATGTATTGGAACCAGATGAATTCAATACCGTGCCGGTCGCTGGGGAGCCACAAAGCATATCAGCTCATGAAAAATTGAGGTCAATGGAAAATGTGAAAAAGAGAGAGTAAAAGAGGAAGAACGGGCTGTGCTCGAAACACAGTTGTTTCTTGTTATCAAAGGATTGTAGACACACTTTAAGCATCAGATCGAATCAAAGCCATGTATGGTCTTTATTTGAAGATTGCTTTTTTTAACTCTTGTAGTTCGCAAAACCAGGAGTGGACAGCGCCGGCTCCGTTTTTTATGCTAAACAGCCCGGCCAGGGTTTAAAAATCCCAGATCTCTTCGCTACGGCGGGTGAGTATGGCAAGTTGTGATACGATTTTCCTTCTGTCTCCCAGGAGTTCCGTTTCCCGCCTCTTCCTTCGGCAGATACAGGCGTTTTACATAATTGCTGATAGGCGCTGTGGCTGTTGTTTTTGTAGAAGTCTTATTTTCTCCTCCGTCTTTCTCTTATGCCATCTCTGCTGTGTGATTGTGATGCATTTATGATTAAGGGAGTGAGAGAGAGTGCCAAAAAAGCAGGATCTTGTACTCTTGCATGTGTGAGGCGCGATACAGCGAGCGAGCGCGGGCGTGCGCGCGCCACAAATTGCTTTGAATTGACAGGCTGTTCTCTAAAGCCCACCTACATTAGGGAAATACGCTCTCGTTCTTGGATAGAATGCCGTCCTGTGAGAGGAATATTAAAGCTCAGCATGGATTCAAATGCTGCGGAGGGCTTTAAATCATAGATAAATTCAATCAGGCCGTTTTGTTTAAAATGTATGCAAGTGCCTTGTTAGCTATGCCAGGGAAAACAAAATGTTTCCATTTTTTCTGATAGGTAATCAAAATGTTCATAAGTTATTCATGAGAAATCTCCCTCTCTCATTCTCTCTGATTTTTCTCTATTGGTTCTCTATATTGGTTTCTGTTCTTTGGCTTTCATTCACAGAGTCTCTCTCACTCTGTTACATATAGAGATTTATAACTATCATTTTTCGTCACCTATACTGCATAATATGTTATACATAGTCATTATACACCAGTGTTTTTGAGGAGGGGTGTCAAGGTTGTTACTATAACATTTTTTAAAGGGATAGTTCATGCAAGTATGAAAATTCTGTCATTAATTACTCACCCCGTAAGACCTTTGTTCATCTTCAAAACACAAATGAAAATATTTTTGATGAAATCCAAGAGCTTTTTGACCCTGCATAGACAGCAATGCAACGTCGAAGACTGACACGTGTGAGAGGAAATTGTTGAATAAAGTCGTTATTTTTGTATTCTTTGTTTTCTTGTATGTTCATAACATTATCGTTGAACCACAGATGTCACAGGGACTGTTTTAACGATGCCCTCACCAGTGATGGGAATAACGGCGTTACTAACAGCAATATTTTTTTCAGTAATGAGTAATCAAAAAAATATGTTTCCCCCGTTACAACGCCGTTACCGTTACTGACAGTAAAATGTGGCATTAACATAATTGAGCTCACTGAAGTGGTTTTCCCAGTAGGCTCTCTCTCAGCCATAGGACTTGCAAAGCTGCTCATCGCAGCACATTGTGTTCTTCTTGTGTTCACGTTTGTTTACGGAGGTTACCTATATGTCTACGTGGCTCATGTAAATTTTTAACCTTTGAAAAGCGGAGCTGCTCATGGGCATGATTACATTAGAGATAATGAGTTTAGACAGGAAAAGACTTGCATTGGTATCATATAGATTACTTTATCAAAGAATATTTGTTTTCGACGTGACCTATTTCATTTAAAAGTAGACGTTTCAAGCTTATCATGTCTGTAAAGTATGTATTCACTGTGATTCAGGTTGTTTTATTTATGTGTCTTTGAAGAGAGGTGACGGAGACCGAGACGGCAGAGTTTATGTATTTTTTTATTTTACAAAAGTACATTATTTTGTTGTTGTTATGACTATACACAAATAAAAAAGTAGACCCTTTGGTGGATGGAAGCGACCCCAGTAGTGATATTTAGCGCCTGGAAGGTGTCTCTTACATTGTCCCACAGCAACATTAAAATAGTGTAGATTAGTGTACAATGTTCCATGTAACATATTTAATATTGGGGGCATCCAAGTTATTTGACACATCTGACCCAGTAGTTACTTTCCCTGGTAATTAGTTACTTTTATGATGATGTAACTTTGTTACTAACTCAGTTACTATTTGTGAGAACTATAACTAATTACTTTTTTAAAGTAACATGCCCAACACTGGTCCTTACTACCTTTCTGGGCCTTGAACATTTCAGCTGCGTTGCTGTTTATGCAGAGTTAGAAAGGATTGGATTTCATCAAAAATATCTTAATTTGTGTTTTGAAGATGAACAAAGGTCTTAGGGTTTGGAATGACATGGGTGAACTATCCCTTTAAGGAAATTAATATTTTTGTTGTTATGCAAAATCCATCTGGCTCACAAATCTGAAGGGGCACATGTGAATGACACTAGATTAACTGAACAAGACTTTGACTGAGCAAGTGCATTGTGTCTTTTACATGCCATGAGGTCATTTGGTGAGTAATTGCAGGCGCTCCGGAGCTGCCATCACTTTGCTCATAAGAGCCGAGCCAGCAGTCCTTGTGATGGAGTTGAGTTTCCCTCACTCATGCAGATCTCGCATTAGCCTCGGACGGTATGTCTGCAGCCATGCTTATAAAAGCCCCTTCGATGAAGGCTCATACCTACTCTGGACACTTGATCATGTCCCTTGGGGCAGAAGATCCACATAATGCCATTCCTAATGGCAGAAAGCGAGATAAAATAAAACAAGAAACCTCCTTTTAACTACATCAATCGCTGCAGAGGGGTAATCAAACATGCCATGACTGCGAGAGCCATTCCCATCACCTACTGGAGGAGGAGTGTGTCTGCTGTCAGCCTATCATTAGCCAAGATTGTCTTACCTTTGAATGTCAAAGGCACCGACGAATGCAGTTTGCATCTCGGGATCAAGAAAGCCCATTAAATGCTTTGTGAAGTGCTGAGCTCGGACGGACTTGATTTGATGTGAGGTGAAGTGTTCTGGGTAATGCTGAAGAGTGTTTATCACTTTAACCCTCATGTCTTGTCTGCTGAAACAAGACATTTCATCTCCAGACAGGTTTTTTTTTCTTTGTCTGTGTTAATAGCTTGTGTTTTGAGAGAAGATATTGAGCGTTTTGTAACAAACATTAATTGATTTGTAGTTGATTTGCAACAGAGCCTGTCTATTTACAGTATCATTTTGTTATGTTCACTTCAAGCAATGAAGCTCATCTGTGGAATCTCAAGGTTTTTACTAATGGACTAAACCGATCCCACATCATCCTGCTGTTTGTTAATCCTCTGATTTTAAATGTTTTCTATCATGTAGGCCCTGAATGCTAGAGAAACATGCATATTCTATTTGTTGATCTTATAAGTTACAGTAAAATCCTGAATGGTTGCTTTTGATTAAATATTTAGGATGATCATGCAGTCTTTAACTTTTCTAAATGTAAAACTTTGGATGCTTTTGAAAATAAAGAGAATTGTGTGTACTAATGGATGCATCCAATATATGTTTCGCATGTAATTAGGATTTATCGCCCTCTCTAGAAAAAAGTGTCTTCAGAGCCACCAACAAAAGAAAGGAGGCAGTAGTCGCATCTGAAGTACTGGAAGATGAAAATATGAAGGTGGATCTTCCCATTGAACAGGTGAAGATGACAGGCAATATACATGCTGTCACATTTCAGTCATGCAGATTATTGAATTCCAAAACTTGAATGTTTTCTTCTTCCACAGATGGAAGTAAAAGAAATTGAGGAAGAGCAAAACTCCTACAAATTCCCCAGACCAGAAAGTGGTGGTGATAGCCCTGCCAAAAACTTTACAAACCATTCAAATGCAGCTTTTTCACCAAGGTCATCCCCTTCCAGAACTAATAAGGTAAAATAGACTTTAGCTTAGACCTAATAATGCCTTCTTAGCATAGAATCTAAATATTCAGTCAACTCTGCAGGACACCGACCACTGTGCTTTGACCACTGACCATTCTCTGAGATCGTAATGTAGTAAATGTTACCTCTAGTATGAAGGAGCCAGGAGATCTTCAACCCAACAGCCATGGAGAGAGTAGGGACCAGGCATTAGATCAACAAGAAGCAAAAGTATGAAGCTCATTTTTAATGGAAAAAGCAATTGAACATCTGAAACATTAAATATTTCTGATTTGTACTTATTTAAGATGCAAAAACTGTCAGCTGCCAAGACAGATGTGTAAATGAGCTTTTTTGTGGATTTGAATCTGGTGACTGAATTTAAAACGCACAAAATAACCATTAAAGGGGTCATCAGATGCCAATTTTCCACAATTTGATATAATTCTTTAGACATACTTTGGTTAAAATTTTTTAATGGTAGTGTAAAAAACCTTTTTTCCCCCTTTTAAAATCAGCTCTGCACACAGCAACCCATTTTGTTGCATGTTGCTTTAAATGCTAATGAGCTCTGCTCACCCCGCCCATCTCTTTTGTGGTGTGACAAGCCATTCTGTTTACTTTATCTGCATTCATCTGCAGAACTTGTTAACTAGCACATTATTAGGAAAGATTGCAAAAGATTGATAAAAAAAACCCCTTATACTCACTTCTTCTGTAGGTAAAACTGGATCACGAATGAATTGCGCAGGGGTGCCCAAACTCGGTCGTGGAGGGCCAGTGTCCTGCAGTTTAGCTCCAACTTGCCACAACACACCTGCCAGGAAGTTTCTAGTATGCTTGGTAAGAGCTTGATTAGCTGGTTCAGGTTTGTTTAATTGGGGTTGGAGCTAAACTCTCGTGACACTGGCCCTCCAGGTCCAAGTTTAGGCGCATTCCCTTCTAAAACAAAAGTTATCCACTACGTCTTCATTGACTCTGATGTTGGGAGTAAGTGATGACTGCTATGTTCATTATTACATTCAACAACAAAACACTTTAATCACTTGGAGACATTCTTGTATACTCTTACTCCAGCGTCGAAACAATGGTGGACTGTTCACAGCTCACTCAGGGCGGGTGTAAGGTAAGACAGTCATGTCAATCAACTATCATGGGAGTGGCCTGTGCAGAACTACATCATTCTGCCAAGATTCTGAGAATGGCGTGATTTGAGAAAAAGTTTTTTAAATAGGGATATTTTATCATTATAGGGTGGTTGTGTACACACACTGCCAATACACATTTATGTTCAAACATCATGTAAAATGAATTTTGCATCCGATGACCCCTTTAATATAGGTCATCTCAAAAGAATGTGTTTATTTATTTATTTTTTTTGATAAACACCTGCAAAACAGAAACATTTTTTCCTTATGCATAACACAAATGTCTTTCCCAGCTAACACAAACAAGTTCCAAGAACATTACTAACATTGCCATTAAAGGTTTACTTCACCCACTTTACTGTCGCTAATAACTCACCCTCACGTCAGTCCAAACCTGTAAGACCTTTGTTCATCTTTGGAACGCAAATCAATATATTTTTGATACAGCGTTCCCACCGGTCCTTGAAATCCTTGAAGGTTTGTGAATCTGAAAAAATTTCAAAGCCCTGGAATGTTTTTGAAAATAAACATACATATATACAGGTCCTTGAAAGTGCTTGCATCTATTTTGTGCAAGTTTTCTGGAAAAAAATCCATATTATTTCCTCCGGTCCGCTAATGTGTTATTTCGCCAACACTTAGTGGCCTATGCATACTAAGCTTGATTGATTTACATTAGTTACGCTCATTTCTATCAGATCTCTGTCTTGTGGGCAAAAATAAATGCAAAAAAAAAAAAATAATATATATATATATATTTTTTTTTTTTTTTTTTTTTTGCATAATTGTTTGACTCATGAAAACTGTAACAATGTATCTTCAGGGTAACCCAATGTAACCTTGCTCTCACTTGAAATGTGCCCCCACATTAAGTCCCTGAATTTGAGGGTATTGGACCTGGAAAGTCCTTGAAAGGTCCTTGAATTTAAAGTTAACCCTGTTAAGGTGTGGAGCCCTGTTTTTGACCCTGCATAGACGCCAAAGCAACTGACATAATCAAGGTCCAAAAAAGTCCATGTGACAACATTGGTTCAACCGTAATTTTATGAAGCTACAAGAATACTTTTTGTGTACAAAGAAAACAAAATTCTTTTTTTCAAGAATTTCTTCTCTTCCATGTCAGTCGTTGACACGTTCACAAGAGTACCATGCACACACATACGTGTGGTGCTGTCGATGCAGGAGCCAATGTTCTGACATAGAACGTCCATATCTCTTAGTTCATCGTCTGTATATTCTAGTTTGAATAAGCAAGTCATCCTCTCTGTTGAAACCTTTAGACATGTTTACGAAGACTGTTTTATGTACAGCGTGTGTTGTCTGCTTGCAAACAAGGCACAGCGCGTCTAGGTTTTACATCAGAATGCCGACTCCTGCGTCAGCAGCACCACATGCGTGCGACGTGATACTCTTGTGGCCGTGAGTCAAAGTCTGGTACGAAGAGGAGACACTGTTAAAAAAGTTATTTTTGTTTCTTTGCACACAAAAAGTATTCTCATAGCTTCGTAAAAATAAGGTTGAACTACTGATGTCACACAGACTATTTTAATGATGTCCTTACTACTTTTCTGGGTTTCGAATGTGTCAGTTGCATTGCTGTCAGTAGATTTCATTAAAAATATCTTATTTTGTGTTCCGAAGATGAACGAAGATCTTACGTGTGGGTGACGACATGAGGGTGAGTAATTAATGACAGAATTTTCATTTTTGGTGAACTATCTCTTTAACAAGATTTTGAGAATGTTATTAAAGACCAGGTAACTAATGTTCTTTTAATGTTACTGGAAGAATGTTTGTTTATTAATTTGAGAAAATCTTGCTAGAACATTAGCCAAAGTTCTGAGAACCTTCCCTGTTAGCTGGGTTATGGCTTTAGTAGGAATATCCCACAATGGCTTTGAATGGAATGCAGCACGAGTCGTATTTCCTCTACATTCTGTTTGCACAGTAGATGAGGTCACAAGGAGAAAGGCAGCGATTTGTTTTTTTTGTTTTTTTGTCTGTGATCTAACCCCATAAAATTAGTCCATTTAGATACAGCAGTTATTGTGGCCAATAGTCCTTGACTCGTTATAGTGTGAATCTCATAACATTGATGAACAGACACAACAATGCTTTGGAATATTACAATGCCATGCAATTTCACAGTGCTTTGAAACAGGAAGATATCGAGTCTTATTTAAACAATCAATAACATGCAGCATTCCATTTAATGAAAACTATAATTTCAGACAAAGGCAATTACACCACTGGGTATTGTTTTGGTGCTGTGACTTTCTGCTGTAGTCGGCATTTTCATAATAAAGATATTCTTATCGGAATAATTATTGACTGGGGAGCGCGGTTATTACCTTGTTAAGGACCTCATCAATAGTATAATTCATTTCTTATCACATTTAGTCCTGTATGGAGATTGCCAAATCGAGGGTGGCTATAGATCTCGGGAATGGACCATGTGTAATAGTCAGTAGTAATTCTCACCAGTCCAGCCTCAACTAATTGGCAGAATCATCATCACCGCTCAAAACATGATTTGATTTACAAGAGCAGATGAGGGCTCCTTTTTACGACCCGTTCGCAGTGGCGGCACTAAAGACATGTAAGTGCTAATCTTGCAGGACTTGCTCAGAAGGACTGCGTAATGTTAACCATTAACTATGTTCCCCAGCACTCAACAATGTCCAATAAATATTCGCACGCTGAAGGCTTGTATTCCCATTGCACACATAGCCGCGACACGCTGTTCTTTTCCTGTCCAGCCGTGTTTATTATCCGGCATCGTAAGGCTTGATTATGACCCTCAAACAGATCTATTTCATAAGAATCTGACAGTAACGTGTATATTATGGCGTAGATATTTTGTGATAATGAGTTATTATGAATCTGCTGTGCTTTTCATATCGAGGTGACGGTTTTAATCTGCCATCATGGAGTTGATATATTTTACAATGGCAGCTGTATTGTGTTCGCATGAGAACAAAGCATAACAAGTATGTTGTTGCACTAGAACCTGAGGTAAGCAATCATAATGTAAAAATGCTGCTTTGGTGAGAAAGTGCTCATGCACCCTCTGATGTTTAAAAGCATGTAATTTAAGAAGGCTTTTTAAAAGCATGATATATTTGAAAGCTTCTTAAAACATTTCATTCACTACATATGAGTCATGCTTCAAAATAAATATTACCTCATCCGTTGACAAGCCTTTGAATTATATCGCCTGCTACTGTTACTAGAGTTGCGCTTTTTATTGATGAACAGATTCAATTATATGATAGTGTTTTAGTCAGAACAGCCACCTTAACAGAAATGATGCCATTTTTTGATTTACATTAAGACACACTGAACCCCTGCACATAGACAAAAGAAAAGCTAAGCTGTCATAAAGACATCAAGATTGTTTACAGTAATTGTTAGCAAAACAAGTGCAATGATTTGGTATTTTTATACAATTTACTTACAGTAAATCTCAGATAAATCTGCTGAAGTATGTTTGGTGACCTGTTAAAATATCTGTCCCTGTAATGAAATTAATAATTATGTAATTTTAAGTATATATTTACTTTTCTATGGATGGAAACCATTATTTTAGCATTGTACTACTATGGTATTTATTAATATTTTGAATTAGCTTTTAGATTTTTAGTTTTAGTAATTTTATTATGTGGTTTTGTCATTTGTTTTTGTATACACACACACACACACACACACACACACACACACACATATATATATATATATATATATATTTGTAATTTATTTCATTTTATATTAGTCATTTTAGCACTTAAACTTGAACTTACTGATTTCTTTTAGTTTCCAGGGCTACATTTCTACTTTACATGTTTTAAGGTTTTTTTAATCTAATATTTATATTTAATTTATTTCAGCTTTATTTCATTTAGCAAAATAAAGTTTTAGTTATTACTATAACAACACAGGTTTTGCACCTTATATTTGTGCTTTCAAATGCTATTTATAATCACTTAATTTTCATAATCAAGTGTATTTGTTTAGCAACAAATAACAATAAAATACTAAGACTTGATTTAATCACAAATATATGTAACATACTCCCTAAATACAACCCATCGCTGGGTGGAATTTGGACAAACTCAGCAGCTGGGTTGTTCTGACTGAGCAGTTGGGTTAAATATTAAAAATTACTATATTTCTTGCTTAAAATGAAAAAATATGCCAAAAATAAGCCAAAATCTGCTGTAAATTAAAAATCAGACACAACTACTACACTCTAAAAAATGCTGGGTTATAAACAACCCAACTTGGGTTATTTGGCAACCCAAATTAGTCAGCTATTGTTTAAACATCATTATATTGCTGGCTTAAATGGACTGGAACCTATAAAAAACACACACAGAATTACTAGAAGCAACAGCAATAATCAAAAGATGAACATTTATTATTAAGCAATAACAAAATACAAGACAAATTACATTTATTTGGGTGAATACAGCATAGTTTACAATATTACATACATTTAAACTCTTCTAACATGCATTTTAGACATAAAAAAGTAACATTTAAAACTAGTATTTTGATGTTAGTGTATTCAACCGTTCTCTGTAATCACTTTTTACCGAAATAGCGCTAATTCTCGTGCCAGTGTGTCGCCAAAAAAAAAAGATGGTAAAGAGCTGCGGTTAACTATGAACTTCAGACCGCGGCCTTGTGTTTCACTCGTAGATGCTGCTACTGACTCCAAAACCTGCCCATAAACAAACAGTACTGACATTAGAGAACATATTTTAACATCAAATTAAATTCAATTCAGTACTATAACGAATAAAATCCATTTATTTTATGCAAGACAAAAGGCGTTTCCATCATGCGAAAGTGACCGCTGACTGGTGTAGCCGACTGACACTTTGTCCTTATGTTGCTTTGCGTAAAATAATACAATTTACAGCACAGTAAAGACTTTATAAATAAAATAAAATGTATACAAACCTTTATTTCACTGAAGAAGTGCACCAAATTGGTGGCGCTGAGAACCTCTTTCTGCTGTAAAGGACTCAAAAAGCCTGCGCTCTCTCTGTAACTCAGCAGCTGGGTTGTTTTGTCAGAGACAGGCTTAACCCAGCGGTTGGGTAGAAAAAAATAACCCAGTGTTAAAAATGATCCAGCAGCTTAGTTACAGAAAAACTATCCAGCACCTGGGTAAAAAAAAAAAAAAAAAAAAAAAAATCTTAAAATAACCCAATAAAATGACCCAACAAGCTGAACCCAGCATTTGGGTTAAAAAAAAAAAAACCCAGCAGTTTTAGAGTGTAGAGGCATCAGGAACAATCAATTTTAAGCAAGAAATATAGACATTTAACCCAACTGCTTTGTCCATATATCACACAGTGCTGGGTTGCATTTTTAAAGTGTAATAATATTAAAAAGTTATTGTTATATAACTCTTTTTTTTTAACTATTAACTCTTATTATAATAACTACTATGCCTACAGACTCATTTAGCATGTTAAGACAATTCCTGTACTACAAAGCTTACAGTAAATCCATCCTGAAAAAGCATTAGGCTATACATCTGAATGCAGAAATCGTTTGTTTTGATTTTAACAATATTGACTGATTTAGCAATCAGTCACCTAAGCAGTTTTTCTTAATTAATATTGTTAGATATGCCGATGTGTCCCGGTACGTTTGATCAATCGTCTTCCTCCTCCACAGAGTTTTGTGATAAAAATCAAATAGATATTGATCACACTATCGATCTCCTTTTGCAGTGTCAATACAGTATCTGTTCATTTATCTTCTGCTTTGCTCTCTGGCTACAGTTCCCTAGCTTAGACTCACTGTTTCAAAGTGCGCTTCGCACAAGGTCAACCATAATCAACCCCAGACGATAGCGCGGGCTGCAAGCAGCTCTCCCAGGCTTTTAGGGCCTCTGCAGTAGACCATTCAATTACTGTTTATTAGACAGTGGATAGTCATTAATCAGATGGAGATGCACAGGTTTTGTCCAATAGGCTGTTGGAACACTTAAGAAAACACTGCTTTTCTATCTTTAGACCCTGTTCTAGAAATACTGAAATGTTGGTAGAGTTTTCACAAGTTTCTCGAGGCTCTTTCACTATTTATTCATCCTCATGTCCTTTTAAACTTGTATATTTTTCTTTCTCACAAAAAACACAAAGGAAGATGTTTTGAAGAATGTTCAAGCTGCTCCTTTCCATACAATGAAAGTGAATAGCTGTCAAGCTAAGTTTTGGGTTCACACAAAAATTAAAATTCTGTTATTAATTACTCACCTTCATGTCGTTCCAAACCTGTAAGACCTTTGTTCATTATCAGAACACAAATTAAGATATTTTGATGAAATCCAAGAGCTTTTAGACCCTGCATAGACAGCAAAGCAACTGACACATTCAAGGTCCATAAAGGTAGTTAAGGACTTAAATAATAGCCCATTAAAATAGCCCATGTGACATTAGTGGTTCAACTGTAATGGTATGAGAATACTTGAAATGGCCTGAGGGTGAGTACACTTTTCAGCAGATTTTCATTTTTGGGCGAACCGTTCCTTTAACTAATTTACTTTTAGTTACAAGCATTAAATCCATGCTTAGATCGACACTTAGTCTCTAAAGATCTCGTCTTATCATTCATAAAATGCAATACTAATAGAAGTAAAGCAAACCACTTTGTTAAGCATCCTAATTGAGCTGATTATCATTTATATAGTACTCATGTGGTAGTGCATGAGTAAAAGCCATATTTCTTTCTTTTCACTTCAAAAGAGGCATTAGCTTGACTTTAATATATCATTTTAAGGCGTAACTTGACAGCTTCACTAAATGAGGATCGTACTGCATTGAAATGTAATTAGATCAAAGGATGAGATTCTGATTTATGTTTTCAGGACACCAAGGGGGAGGAGATGTCCTCAAAGAAGTGTGGAATACAATCGCATATGTCTAAGTTTTTAAAGGGTAAGTTCCTAAATGCCTGCTAAAACCACAGCCAAAATTCCTGGGATGCAAGTCCACATGATACACTTATAAAGAGACCACTTACACAGTAATAACTAACCTTAAAATATCACCGCGGTCTTGATCATAAAATAACAGGTTGGGCAACACTGATATCATATGAGATCATCACAGTGAATACTAAATATTTAAAAATCTAACACTGACTGGAAAAAAAATGAAATATTAACCTTATTTTAGTATATGAACTATTTTAAAGCTCTCGGATTTCATTAAAAATATCTTAATTTTTGTTCCGAAGTTTGGAACCACATGAGGATGTGTAATTAATGACAGAATTTTCATTTTTGGGTGAACTATCCCTTTAAGTAGGATGTTCATAAAATATTCAATGATACTAAGATGACATGCTGCATCTGTTGGGACGCAACTATAGACACTTTGCTATCCCTTTGCTATCAAGTCAATGGGAGCTGAGGAGCCATCAAACTAGGCCAGTTCCATACCAGAATTGTATACGTTGAAGGCATAAGCGTAACAAACGCAGGCATGGCCTCCTGGGTGAATATAACCACACTATTATCCTGCATATGATGGACACCAAGCACCATCTCAGCATGCTTTCTTTACTCTCTATGTAAATTTAGCCTTTAAATCTTTCATTTGTTTCCTATTCTCTTAATAGCTTTATCTCTCATGCAATAACTGGGAGAGATAAAGTCATTTAGATGTTTTCATGCCAAGTTCTGCACTAGATATGAGGACGTAAACATCTGAATGATAATATGGAGGTGAGATTCAATTTTGATTTCTGGTATGTCAGAATAGGATTTTTCAGCCAAAACATGTACCCTCTCTCATTAAAAAAAATCATTATTCTAGCCCTTATTTTTCATATAATGATATGAATGGGGACTAATTTTAGAATTATATTTACAAAAGACTTAAGAAGCTTTTTTTTTTTTCCCCCCAAGCTAAACCAAAATCTAGTATTCTACTCAAGAGGAAGACTTTTGAAACCTGCTTGTTTCATATCAAAATGTTTAATCCATACCAGACCTCAAAATGGATGGCAGCCCTCCATTGGAAACAGGAAACACTTCACAGATGTAAAAGTACATCCATGTTTTCTTTGGATTTTGATTGGGGCTGGGGCCTAGCACTCATTTAGTGTAGTATTACACAATCTGCAGTGTGTACCACACTACTTTGTATCTTCTTTCATACAACAGGAATAATGAACACCAATCATGTAATATGCAGTAGTCATGTAATGTGTGGGTGTATCATATGTTATGGTGTCACTTTCAATGTCCGATCAAACTGTTCCCACAAAAAGATTTTTGAATGGTTTAATCTACTTTTTATTCCCATTTAAGGCAAGACACTAGGGAAAACATTGTTTTTTTTTTCCATATACTAGTTAGATCTGAGGTTTTGGGCTATCTGGCTTTGCAAAATACAACCATGTTTATTTTATTGCACTTTATATTTACATCTGTAGATTTCAATTTTGTAGATACAATCCAAGTTTTTTCCCTCCTGCACTGAGCCACAAATCGACACTTCAGTAGCACTAACGCCACAATTTACATGTAATAATTTATAGATTTTCTTAAGGTTTTTACAAAGGGGTTTGTTCATATCACACTGTATGCCTGATTTTACATAACATTTTAATCCTAAAAACATGGTAAAAGTACTGTCAACAGTAGGGGTGTCACAATATACAGGTATTGAGGATAATCGTGATATTTAAATAATTAAATATCCTTATCGTATTAATTAGGGGTGTCACAATATATATTGGCAATATTTGAAAATGAATAGTACACATACGATAATATGAAACAAAAGGTGCTTTTGCACCACGTCAGCGTAATTATGGATCGGTAAACTCTAACATGATTCGTTTCACTCATACTCGACACCAGAAGGCGCCCTCATGCAGAAGTCCACAAACTAGACTCATAGGAGTAATAAAACATTGTCACGATTGACAGATGACATCATCCAACACTGTTTATGTACCGCAGTTCAAGATTAAATTAATTTACATTTAACCAGTTTAATATGGAGAGGCACTGAACTGTAGACCTTTGTTTATGTGTTTTTGACCTGCACTGTACAATGTGAGAACAGTTAGCTATTTAGGTTTGTACGCTAACATTGACTCACTAACTTTAACATTAGCTAGTTTTAGCCAGAGGTATTAACAGGCTTTAATAGTCTGCTTGAGCAGATTAAAATTGTAACCTAAAAGAGAAGTTCACGTCCAGAACAAAAATTTACACATAATTTACTTATCCCTTGTCATCCAAATTGTTAATGTCTTTCTTTGTTCAGTCGTAAAGAAATTATGTTTTTTGAGGAAAACATTTCAGGATTTCTCTCCATATAATGGACTTCATTGGTGTCTGTGAGTTTGAACTTCCAAAATGCAGTTTAAATGCAGCTTCAAAGGGCTATAAACAATCCCAGCCAAGGAAGAAGGGTCTTGTGTGCAAAAAAATCCAAATATTGAAAAAATCCCCTATTAAAGTTGTCAAATTAAGGTCTTAGCAATGCATATTACTAATCAAAAATTATGTTTTGATATATTTACTGTAGAAAATTTACAAAATATCTTAGTGGAACATGATCTTTACTTAATATCCTAATGATTTTAGTATAAAAGAAAAATCTATCATTTTTTTGTGGTCCAGGGTCACATGTAAACATAACATTTTAGAAACTTTGTAATACAAAAAATGTTTGCAATTCTTAATGTAATCAATGAACTGGGGAAGTATGGTGCCATCTATTAGTTCCTTTATTTCCCACCTTGGTTAACTTCAAATTCAAGGACCTTTCAAAGACTTTCCAGGTCCATTAACCTCAAAATCAAGGACTTAATGTGGGAACACATTTCAGGTGAGAGCAAGGTTACATCATGTTTTCATGTGTTAAACAAAACTATTTTATTGCATTTATTTTTGGCCATTTGACAGAGATCTGATATTCTATTTGTCATGTTTCTGGGGGGGTTAAAAAGCCATTAAAAAGTGCAATGACCATATCCCATATCAAAACTCAAAATACTTCATTTCCATACCTAAAATGTATATTTTCCAGTCACCCTTGTGCAGGCTGATCATAAACACAGCTGAAAGGCTTCCTACCAGTGGCCATCATAAAACGTAACATCTTGCACAGTTTTAACACAGGTAGAAAGCAGAATGTTTCAATACGAGCATTTCAGTCAAATGTAATTAATGCAATATTTCAAACATTTAACCCACAGGAAAAAAAATGAACCCTTCGCAACAGTTAAAATTTAATTTAGTTCTGTGCAAAAAAAAAAAAAATAATAATAATAAATAAATAAAAATTCAGATTTGGCAACCCTGCATTCAACACAAGCTGCAGGAATCAGATTTAACTGATCATGGGTCAAGACAAGAGTAAGGAGAGATAACTGACAAATCATGCTGGAGAATTTGCTGCCCAGCAGATAATGTGCTTATATCTGATCTTGTAAGATGTGCTCCCTTTATACAGGGTGCGTGTTATTGCGAAATTTAAAGTGAAAGTGAATAGCCACTCATTCCAAATATAATTAAATACTCTGCAATCTGCATACGATAGCGGCTCCTGGATGCGTAAAAATTACATTTAATATTAGAATGATTGTGTGAACAGGCGGTAATGGCCTGGTTTTCAGTGGGATCAAGAAAACAGTTCTGCGTAGGGCTAAGAACTAATACAAAAATGCACAAAATGAATGGCGACTGTAGAAAGCCGAATTTGGGCAATTTAGAAATCCCGGCCAGACGCATTTTTTTAGGTCCAAAAAAGAGGACGTGTCCAGGGAAAAGAGGAAGTATGGTCACCCTAACTAACGTAAATCAAGCAAGCTGGTATGCATAGGCCACAAAGTGTTGAGAAATAACACATTAGCGGACATTTTAGGGAATAATATGTGACCCTGGACCACAAAACCAGTCTTAAGTCGCTGGTGTATATTTGTAGCAACAGCCAAAAATACATTGTATGGGTCAAAATTATAGATTTTACTTTTATGCCAAAAATCATTAGGAAATTAAGTAAAGGTCATGTTCCATGAAGATATTTTGTAAATTTCCTACTGTAAATATATCAAAACTTACTTTTTGATTAGTAATATGCATTGCAAAGAACTTAATTTGGACAACTTTAAAGGTGATTTTCTCAATATTTTGAATTTTTTGCACCCTCAGATTCCAACTATTGAAATAGCTGTATCTCAGCCAAACATTGTCCTGTCCTAACAAACCATACATCGATGGAAAGCTTATTTATTCAGCTTTCAGATGATGTATAAAGCTCAATTTTGAAAAATTGACACTTATGACTGGTTTTGTGGTCCAGGGTCACATATGGAATTTTTTCCAAAAACTTTTTACACAAAATAAGTTCAAACCAAAGATTACAGAATACCCAAGACTTCTCACTCATATAGTTTTGAATGGGGAAAGATAGAACGCTCATTATGGCCACAAAGCCCTGCCTTCTTAATGAATCGTTGATTAGTAAAGTCAGCACATCAAGCTTTTTTTTAATGCTATTGTAGCATAAAGAACAATATTTACGAAGCAGTTCTTGTCAGATTTCATTGGTGATTTCAAATATGACATACCGTTAGCTTGGTGAAACGTTTTGGAGAATTCAATGTTTCTCTATTCAGGGAGCTGCACTTGCCTGCCCTAAAGGAATTTCAAAGATGGTCGAGTGAAATGAAACTTGCCTTAAAGGGACTTTGATATAAGCAGTTTCAAGGACCTGTATCTATGTATGTTTATTTTCAGAAACTTTCCAGGGCCTTGATTTTTTTCAGATTCACAAACTTTCAGGGATTTCAAAGACCCGTGGGAACCCTGTATAACGTTTCACACTTATATAAATGAGTAATATTTTTTAAAATAAATTAATAAGTATTGCACTTTTAGTTATATCGCTAGCCTGTGGAGTGGGTTGCCATGTCAAGCTCACTCTGAACTTGTCGCTCTGAATTAATAATATTCTATTTTCTAATTTATATCATTTTTCTTGCATTTATTCAGAAAAGAAGAAAGTAACCTTGAACTGTGGACCTAATGGCCTTTAAATAACAGGTATGTACTGAATGAAAAGTTATTGAATGTTTAAAAGTATATTCTGTTTGTTGTAAGTTTGGATATAAAGTATGAACATAAAGTATTATCAAAGAGTTATACACTGTCCTTACATATTAGTAATGCAAGACGAAGATTTGCACAAGAAGCAGGAGTTGTACTGAAGCTTTCTGTTTTATTCATATATATGAAGATTTCTGGTCGAGGAGGATGTTCACTCGCATGCCACGAGCAAGACATTAAAGATTTTCAAAGCATCTCGCCATAGCTTCTAACATGAAAAAAAAAATAACATGTTTGGAAGACCTTGTATGAGGAGAAGACGCTGTTTCTGTGTGATCTCAGCTGCGGTTCTGATGATGGGCTTTGTAAAGTGCACAACTGCCCGGTTACACATTAGTTTGATTGCCAGTTTGCTCTGTTTCGAAACGAGCTTTGAAGCTCATCTCGAGATGAAAGCCAAACTTCTCCAGCGAGTCCATTGTAGATGGGGTTCCATATTTGCTTCAGGCACCATGAAGACCTTCAATAATCTTCCAATACTGGCATGAACATAATATATAATTTATCACACAATGCACTGTGTTCTACAGTCTAATTCAGTTCAATGTTCACTTGTTGACAGACTCTGCAGTTCATCCATATTTTTTCTTTAAGGTAAGCCTTTGATGCACTCTGTGCACTTTGATAGCAAGACTGCCTGGTGTTTTGAACACTTCCTAATGTTCATGTGTCTTGATAGAATTAATATGGAAGGTCACTAAAACCCCCTTCAGTTGTGGCTCTTTTATCCACCAAGACCCTTCTGGAGATGAAACAATCTTATAAAGCAAATAAAAATGTCTTTATCTTGACAAGCCCACTGTGGATATATAGCTTCTTATGTCTGGAATGTATTACATAATTATGCATCGCTATAAATATTGCATAGGCCCTCACACTCAGTACATAGTAAGCTGCCTAATTGCACTGAATTAATAATTAAGAACTAAAGGTCTTGAGTGGGAACCATCGTGGCGCTTTTGATAAATTATTTTACGCAATTAGTTTTTAATCGCATGAACTTTTTGTGGAGGTTGGGAGGTTGTAAGTCTATGAAACCAGTATTTTAATATCAGGGTTATTGCTTGAGGTTTTAATCCCTTGGATGGACTTCCACAATGCCATGAATCAACAAATTAAACATGCGGCTTGCAAAGTATCAGACAAGTATAGAACAGGGACTAATGATTGACCTCCAGGTCATGGTTTATATCTTTCTTCACAATGGGGAATGCAAAATGATTTCTCGGGCCGCCTCGGCTCTCTGCTTCATAATTGTACACTATGTAAATGTGGCACTTTTAGAAGGACAATGCTTGGCCTTCAACCGAATGCTCTTATTAAAAGCACTTTGATGAAGTGTACGAACACACATCCTTCCTAAATCCTTGGGTTCACCCCTGCGTTAATGGACCAGAAGCTGAGGTTTAATTCGCTTTGTGAAATGGGCGTATGGATAACTTACTCTGTGATTGATAAAACATAGCGACACATCATTGTCAGAGCGGCCGATGACATCATACAAGCTCTGCTTTGGCATTGCAAGGACAACATACCTTATTTTTATGTCACATGCTATAGGCTGCCCTCTGCTCTAAGATCAATGGTTATTGGGCATGATATCATAATGCACACAGACGTTTAATTTAACTTGGCATGCATGTCTTAAAAAATGCTTGTGTCTAAGACATTAAATAGCTTTCACATTAAGTTATTGTTCTGTTGCTTTTAGTATTTTGAACATCATACTATGATGCTCTCAGTTAATGTAAGTATGGGAATCATAAAGAGATTTAATGATTCATTTCTGGTTCTGAATCAAATTCCTCTTCAGTGATTCCTTCATAGTTCAATTAATGATTCTTTTAGTACTTTTAAGTAATAAATATTTGAACAAAAGAAATGTAATTTTATTACCAATGAAACAAATTCAATAAGTAGTCCATAGTAATTAATTCTTGCAAAATGTTTGTTGATACAGACTTATAATGACTTTGTAATGGAATTCAATAAGTTGTCTTATATTAAACATCAATAAACTAATATTCTAATTTTTATAAAATACTAGGGCTGTCAGTTTAATGCGTTAACTTAATTAATTAGTTATGAAAATAACATGATTTAAATATTCTCACAAATGTGATGCAGGGCAACAACTCCATAAATGCAGTTGAGCCCTAAAATTCAAGATATTGGTGCAAAAAATGCCCCTGTATGCGTTTTGTCTCACATATATCAAAGGATATCACACAGGCAGCAAGAGCAATATGACATGAGTGCTGATTTTGTCCTGATCTATCACAAGCTTAAAGTTCAGTAAAAAAATAAGTTGATATTGTGTTATATTTTAAATACAGAGAACATATTACCTTTGAAGCCATAGCAGAATTGTTGCGTCTACAAGCAACAAAGCTGTGTTTAGTTTCTGAATGAATCTGCGTTTTGAACAAATCTTGTCAACCAATGATTTAAAGGCCTATTCATTCATAAACAGAGCCATTTACTTAATTCCTGAATGAATCAGCTGTTCGAAAGAATCAGATGAATAAATGAATGTCTCATAAAGACATTTACAGATTTATCAGATTTAGTTAGTGTACTTATTTAGAGTGTCATTTTATTAAAATTACAATAGTAATACTAATAAAAATAAAAATAAAAATTAAACATTAAAGGGCTAGTTCACCCCAAAAATGTAAATTTTGTCATCATTTACTCACCTTTACTTACATGGCATTTTAAACCTTTCTTTTGTGGAACATAAAAGAAGGTATTTTGAAGACTGTTGGTAACAAAGCTGTTTTGGTTACCAATGAATACTGAGATGTTTCTCAAATTATCTTCTTTTATTTTCCACAGTTTACAGTAGGCCTAAATGTCAATGTGTAATAAATTTTATGTTGAACCAAAATATTTTTCTCTACTATTTGCTATAATTTGTAATGTCGACTTGATACTTTCTCGTTTAACACAAAAATAGCTGTAAATAATCTTTTGTGA
The DNA here is from genome assembly GCF_022985175.1 of Labeo rohita. Taxonomy (NCBI): domain Eukaryota; kingdom Metazoa; phylum Chordata; class Actinopteri; order Cypriniformes; family Cyprinidae; genus Labeo; species Labeo rohita. Next base: position 23,866,554 of record NC_066885.1, on the reverse strand, counting down.
GTATTTTCACAGTCAAATTTATTTAGTGATTAATTAGATTAATTAATCAAAACATCATGTAATTAATTAGATTAAAAAGTGTAATCAACTGACAGCCCTATAAAATACATGTCATGTGAGTCTGTATTTATAAATATAAAGTGTGTATTCAGATTTATTTTGATTTATGTAAGATTTGTGTGAGATTTATTACGACTTTTTAATTTATTCAGCATAGATACAATAAATTGTTAAAAAATGATGAAGACTTTCACATTGTTAGTAAAATTTCTGTTTTAAATTCAGTCCTTTTGGAATTTCAACATTGAAAAAAATAGTTATTTAAATTGTAATAATATTTCACAATATTATTTGTTTACCTATATTTTTGATTAGCTAAATGTAGCCTTGGTGAGAATAAGAGACTTCAAAAACATTTTTTAAATCCTAACTGACGCCAAATAGTAGTGTATGCAGTATGCATGTATATTTAAAGGGATACTTCACCCAAAAATGAAAATTACCCCATTAATTTCACGCTCAAGCCATTATAGGTGTATATGACTTTATTCTTTCAGACAAATACAGTTGGAGTTATATTAAAAATGTTCTGGCTTTTTCAAGCTTTATAATAGCAGTAAATGGTTGTTAAGAATTTAAAGTACAATAAATCGTATCCATCCATCATAAAAGGTACTCTACATGGCTCTGCAGGGTTAATAAAGACTTTCTAAAGTGAATCCATGCGTTTGTGTAAAAAATCCATATTTAAGTCTTTATAGACTGTAATCTCTAGCTTCCACTAAATGTCGTATGCATGTTCACGAGAGAGTGGCGTTCCAGCGGATGATGTGGGATGTAGGCGTGGTGTAAGATCCAGTGAGAATATTCTAGTTTCGTGAAAACCAATTTTGTTTACAGCAAAGGAAAATCAGTCTGCTCATGACTTATATCGAAATCCTCCGACACTTTTCTTTACAAATCCTTGTTTTGTACTTTGAATTCATGACGGGTGTTTTGTTTTTCTCTCCACTGCGCTTCCGTGTTCATCACTTCCGTCATTGTCACTGCGTTTGCCCATGTCATCCGCTGGAACGCCACCATCTCGTGAATGTGCGTACAACAGTTAGCGGAAGCTAGAGATTATGGTCTATAAAGTTTTAATTATGGATATTTTCTTACACAAACGCATGGATTCACTTTAGAAGGCCTTTATTATCCCCCAGAGCCATGTGGAGCACTTTTTATGATGGATGGATGCACTTCAAAATCTCAACGCCCATTCACTGCCATTATAAAGCTTGGAAGAGCCAGGACATTTTTTAATATAACTTTGGTTGTATTCATCTGAAAAAATAAAGTCATATAGACATGGCTTGAGGGTGAGTAAATCATGGGAAAGTTTTCATTTTTGGGTGAACTATCCCTTAAATAAAATGGTACAGAATGTTTCTCGGTTCCTATCTCTAATAATAGTGAGTGTTTTCAAACAGGTTTCCTCAAATGCTGCCTCAAACTGGTTGGAAAACAGGTCCTAAACTCCTACCCCAAACTAGTGCTATTGATTGAGATGATGTTATGACGGGCTGGCCAAATCAAAAGTTGAAGGTCTGGCATGTTAGCTTGCTATTGTTAGCCCTTGTTGGTGAATGTCATCCCAGCAGGCACCGGACGTCAATATAACATCAGGTTGACATTAGACCCCAACATCGTATAGACGTTGCAGTCAGAATTTGACGTCAATTTGACATTGACGTCATTGTTGGATTCTGGTCACACAGTCTAAAAACAACAAAAATCAACGTCAGCTGACGTTGACATTAACATTGACATTAGACGTTGAATTTTGCTCACCCGCCATCGCAAGCAAAATTTAACCAAATATCAACGTCATATGACATTGTATGCCTGCTGGGATAACTACACCATCTGGCAGCAAAAAGCATCTTTCTCCACTGATGGCCATTCATAAGTAGCCTTAATGTTTGACTAAAAATGTTGGCAGTAATGAAATAATAAAATACCTTTAAAACTCTAACATGGTTCATGAAAAAGAGTGTGCATTTCATAAGTTTACCTGAAAGTTTTATGATGACTGCCAGATGGTACAGGATCATGTCACACACCTTTGGGATATATTCGCCACTTATTAGCAGGAGTTCAGGCAGCCTGTCACAGAGCATTGTGTAGCTGTCATCTTAAACCTACTTTACAGCCTAACTTTCAGTTAATTAAATGCCTAACCAAAAGTATCAAAACCCAGTTTATGTTCCTTCACCTTGAGCGGAGTCTTTGAAACTACTAATGCAGACATTTTAGAGTTATGCAAGTCCTTAAATTGATCCCAGCTGAACTGAAAGCACCTCGTTCCCCTTCGGTTAACAGAATTTCCTTTCTTGATTGAAATACCACGAGTCTCAGAACTGTTGGAAACATACAGGTCTCTCTCTGAAAATGCTTTTTAGCACTGACATCATGCAGAACCACTAGAATGGCTTTGTTTTTTTCCAGACTGCCATCCGCTTATTCCTTGTTAATGACTGGAAGAAGGGATAAAAGCCCCTAGTGTATGATAAGATGGCAGGCAGGGAGACGTTGGTGTTGCTGGGGTTTGTGCACTGATTAGATGCTCTGAGGAAATTTTCTAAAAATAAAAGAGAACAGATTGGTCTGTGGTGATATCATTCTTAGCGTGGTCTGGTAAGGTTTACTGAATCATTCCCAAGTGGACATTAGGTATAGAACATGCTGACTCTCTTAAAAATACATTTTTTTTTAAATTATAGTAATAAATATGAATTTATTGAATTAAATATTTAGATAATTTTTGTCACTGTTATTATTTTAGTTATGTTACTGTTTTTGCCTGCTTGAAAAATTATTGATGAAAATTTTTTTTATTTATTTATTTTTCTTTTGTTTTTTGGTTTGTTTCATTGTTGTAGGTGTATTTTTGTTATTTAAAAATGTTGTTACAACAGTTTCATTGTTGTATTCGTTTATTTAGTCTGTTTTTTTTCGTTTTATTTTTGTACTTGATTTGTTTTATGTTTTTGTTTTTAGGTTTATTTTATTGTTGTAATTGTGTTTGTTTTAGGATTTGTTTTGTTTTATTGCTGTCATTTTGTCTGTTTTTTGTTTTGTGTTTTTTATTGTTGTATTTTTGTTCAGTATTGTTTTGTATTTGTATTGTTTTGTTTGTTTTTCTTTTTTGTGTTTTTTGATAAAATTTTCTTTGTTTTATTTTTGTATTTGTCAGTTTTTGTTTAATTTTTTGTCCATTTTTTTGTCTGTTTTGTTTTGTATTTTGTTTCATTAGATTTTAATTTTAGTTTTAGATTTTAAAAGTTAGTTTTTAAGTTTGTTTTATTGTTGTAAGTGCATTTCATTGTTCTATTCTAGCTTTTTGTCTGTTTTTGTTTTTACTGGTTTTGTTTTGTTATTATTTTTTTTGTTTTATTGTTGTATTTGTTTTGTCATTTTGTCTATTTTTTGTTTTGTATTGTTTTGTTTGTTTTCATTTTTGTTTTATTGTTGTAAGTGTATTTGTTTGGTTAAGATTTTTTCTGTTTCATTGTTGTATTTTAGTTTTTGTCTGTTTTTCTTTGTTTAGTGTTTTTGTCTTGTTGTACTTGATTTGTTTTTTTTCTAATTGTATTTGTTTTATGATTGTTGTTTTGTTTTTTATTGTAGTATTTGTTTTGTAATTTAAAAACTTTTTGTTTTGTTTTTATGTTTTTCTTTTATTCTTTTATTTTTTAGTTTTTTGTTTGTTTGTTTTCTGGTTTGTTTTATTGTTGTAATTGTATTTTTGTGAAGAAAAAAGTCAGTTTTTGTTTAGTTTAGTTTTGTTTAGTTTTGTTTTGATGTTTGTCCCAAATTATAACTTAGTTGAGCTGGTCAGGATGCTCATACAAATAGAGAAATATTTTAAAAGTGCTACAGAGCCAAAATATTCACGCTTTCGACCCACAAACACCGAATTTATATTTATCGGCCCATATTTAACATCACAAAAATAAAACACTAAAGTACCTTTAGTGCATTTAGTGCAGACTGATGTACATGCCTTGCTTGTATAGGCTGCAGATGGAGCTTGCTATCTGTTTTTAAATCGAGTTCATGAGTTAAACTTGACTGGATGAGTAAACAAGTCATTATTTTTGGCCAGTTGAGAGTCACTCTTTGGAGCTGATTCACAAAGCACATTAAATAAATTGTTAAGTCTAACAAAGCCACCTTATGGCTTCAGCAGATTTGACATAAAGCACACAAGTCATACAGACCACTTCTGTGGTGCTTTTTTGTTGTTTATATGTCATTTTTAACTCGACGTGGAACTGATCTATCTTTAATTCCTGGTTTTGATTGCTAATTGTTAAAACTGAAGTGTATTTAGCACAGTAGAGGGAGCCAGTGGTATTCCAACCCACTCTCCTGTTTTATCTTTCTCACCATCCTAACATGCTCCGGACCTACATGTACACAAACCTGTATCCTCAGGAAGATGGATGCGTGTGTTCCCAGGGCAGATGGCCATGATGCTTTGCTATGCATATGGCTCACAGATTACCACTCCAGCAGGGTGTCAGAACTGATGAGGCAGCACTGGAGCGGAGTGTTGTGCCATTTGCATTTGAGCTTTACTGCTTAGCTGCATGGATGGCCACGCCGCTTTTCATGCTTAATGTCAGAGGGTGAATCCTGAACACAAACACATGTAGGAGTGTAACCCTCAGGACTGCTTTCAATAGCGTTTTCCTATAGGAACAAGCATTTTGATGCATTCCAGTAATTTGAATGTTTATGCCTTTTAAATTTAAATTCTGTAGTTTTTAAGTGCTATTGCAAATGTTTGTATATCATTTTAACGGAATACTGATTTGAAATGTGAACATTTTGCTGATTACTTTAACAGATTTTGACAACTGTAAGCATCACAAGCAGTGTCATGTAAAATTATCCGATACTCTGATGCTTTGCTTGAAATTTTCCTTAAAATAGTTGAATAAGATTTGGAATATTTTTCATCAGTTATTTAGATGAAGTGGAATGCCACTGTCTGTTATTGATAATAATCTAATCCTGTCATTGTTTGTAAGTATTGTGACATTTTATTTTATTTTTTTTTCTTTTGTTTGTTTTATTGTTGTGTTTGTTTTTGTATTGATTTATTTTGTTTGTTTTGATTTTGTTTGAGTTTGTTTTGATTTTTTTGATTTTGTTAGAGTTTGTTTTGATTTTATTGTTATATTTGTTTTGTTTTGGGAGTTTTGACTGTTATTTTGTTTGTTTGTTTGTTTTGTATTTGTATTGTTTTGTTTCTTTAGATTTTTGTATTTGAGGTGTTTTATTATTATTTGTTTTATTGTTGTATTTTAGTTTTTGTCTGTGTTTGCTTTGTTTGGTGTTTTTTATTATTATTGTAGTTGATTTTTGATTGCTGTATTTGCCTAATTTTGGTCAGTTTTTGTTTTGCTTTTTGGTGTGTTTTTTCTGTTTGTTTGTTTTGTATTTGTAATGTTTTGTTTGTTTGTTTGTTTTTGGTTTTGGTTTATTTGATTTGCTTTATCTTTTTTTGGTGGGGGGGTTGTTTTATTGTTGTAAGTGTTGTTTTATGAAGATTTTTTTCTGTTGTAGCTTTTTTTTGTCTGTTGTTGTTTTACCAATCAGACCAAAAAAAAAAAAAATTATTGTTGCATTTTTCTTGTCAGTTTTTGTTTGGTGTTGCATTTGTAATGTGTATATATATATATATATTGTTTTATATGATTAGTTTTTTTGTGTTTCAGTTTGTTTTATTGCTGTATTTGTTTAGTTTTTTGTCTGTTTGTGTTTTGTTTAGTGTTTTTTGTTTTTTTGTTTTTATTGTTGTACATGATTTGTTTTATTTTTTGTTTGTTTTTTATATTTTGTATTTTGTTTTATTGTTGTATTTGTTTTATTTTGTGCTTATTTGTCTTGTATTTGTATTGTTTCGTCTGTTTTTCTTTTTGTTTCATTGTTTTATTTTATTTGTTTTATTTTTGTTTATTTATTGGTTTGTTTCATTGATGTAATTGTATTTTTTGAGTTTTTTGCTGTTTTATTTTTGTATGTGTTTAGTTTTTTTGTTTTGTTTTGTTTTGTTTTTTGTTTTGCTTTTCTGAGAACCAACCCACAAACAGCTGATTTAAAATGATCTGTCCAGATTTAACATCGCAAAAAACTATATGCTTTACTTCTAGTGCATTTAGTACAGGCTGATGTCTCCATGTGCCCATGTCCTGCCCTTCCTCTGAACATCCTGCCAGAGTGAAATCTGTTTTGCATATAATGATGACCCGTGTTATGAAAGATTTATGCCATTTCATTGCAGCAATATAATGTTTTATGAAGGCCATCATTTACCTGCCACGCATACTGCCCTGTTTCCGAGATCTGTCAGAATCAAGCAAATGACAGACTAATAAATCTCATCAAACAGCAGCGATGTCAATAATTGCAGCATGTACTTTACTTATGCATATGTAAATCTACTCAAGGTATGTTTTGGTCTATAAAATCACAGTCTTAGTCTCCCCACAACACCACCCAGTGCCTCAACCTAATCTTGACAAGGGGAAGGACATTGTCTTTTATCTGTTCCTATCACATTTAATGAATGTACTGCCCCAAGGGACGAACACTGTATCTGATGTAAGAGAGTACAATGTTTTGCTCCCAGGTTCACGGGTGTCGGGAAACATCAAAGTCCTCTACGGCTATAGAGCTTAATTTCTGTCTGCGTAATGAGGAGAGTTAGCGAGTGCTCTCGGGTCACTTCAAAGACAGGCTAATAATGGAATAAGTGTAAATCAAAGACGTATTTTAGTCACAGCCTTACAATACACGGTCACCTGCCATTTTATGAAGAGGTGCATTATCATCTGATGAAAACCCTGTGTATTTGCAATGCATTATGGGGTGAATGAGTGCAGGGGTTATTTTATCCTATTTGCATCAGATTACTTGTTTTGTGGTGACTCGCTTAAATGTTTTTTGTCTTTATCAAAATGTACTTGATGCTATGATTGGGATCATACAATATGAAAAATAATAGCCTATGATAAAGTACAAAGTACCTTATATTAAATCTAAATGATATAAGAAGCAGCATTTATGTAATCTTTGGAAAACCATCCCTACTGCCATACCATAGGCGAATAACAGTATGTGAGTAGGGGTATGCGATAATGACAAAAAATGATCTATTGATATTTTCTGGAATTCTGTTGATAACCATAATTAGACAATATTTCTGAGTGTGTTATTGTGCTGGTAGTTTGACAGGTTTAGGACTGCCGTGGACAGCTGACTCCTAAAGCTTTTGATATTCTTCATATTTTGTGCAGTGGTTAATTTGCAGTAGTAACAGAAATTAGCTTTTTCACCTTTTATGGCCACTTTTAGCTTTATAAGGGCATTTTATCTAACCTAATTAAATATATGCATCATCTTTTGTGTCAAATTCTTATTTTTAATCAATAAATTTAAATAGTAAGACACTACAGGGCTGTTACCAATCAAATGAAATCAGTATCAACAAAATTTGTGTTTGCAATGCAGAGGTGGCACAGAATCTGCATTTGAAGTGGTATTTAGATGCATACACATAGACTGGTTAATGCAGGACATGACTGCATTTAACCTGCGGTTACAAAATCCTTAAATAATGTCTTTATGTTTTAAAAACAAAATATTCAATAGTGATATTTGAAATGATTTGGGGACAAAAAGGAAAATATACTTTAAATATAAACCTAAAATCGCCAGTAGATGGCTGCAAATCACTGCATGAGTTGACGAGTCATTCATTCAACTGATTAGTTCAAATGAATGATTGATTTAGTAACGAAACACCGTTGGGTGTTCCTCAGAGATACAAAACAGATCTGCTGTGGCTGTTTGAAACTATTTTCATTGAGGAAATAGAACAAAAACAGAATCTTCCAATAGAACAAAAAGTCCACTTCCAAAACAAAGATTCACAAATAATGTACTCACCCCCTTGTCATCCAAAATGTTCATGTCTTCTTTCTTCAGTCGTAAAGAAATTGTTTTTTGAGGAAAACATTTCAGCATTTTTCTCCATATAATGGACTGATATGGTGCCCCGATTTTTGAACTTTTAAAATGCAGTTTAAATGCGGCTTCCAATGATCCCAAATGCGGTTGTAAATGATCCCAGCCAAGAAAGAAGGGTCTTATGTAGCGTAATGATTGGTTATTTTAATAAAAATAATACAATTTATATACTTTTAAATGTTAAATGCTCGTCTTGTCTTACTCTGCTTGGACTGTTTTTGTTCTGGTTCATGACAGTTAGGGTATGTCAACAAACTCCCATCTCATGTTCTCCCTCAACTTCAAAATCGTCCTATATCGCTGTTTTACCTTTTTTGTTAAGGGTGTTTGATCTTCTTTGCATGTTCACTTTGTAAAGACTGTGTCGGTACTTCTGCGATGATGTAGGTGATTTTGAAATGATTTCTGAAGTTGAGGGAGAAAATACAATCTGAGTTTTTCAACATACCCTAACTGTCTTGAATCAGAATACTGTAACGTTGAGTGAGAGACGTGAGGCGAGCGGATCCATTTGCATACTTTTATTAACGGGATTAGACATAGACATGGTCAGGCAGGCAGGGTCAGACAACGGCAGGCAGGTGTATGGACGACGAGACAAGAGTAATCCTAAATCCAGGCAAGGGTCAATACAGCGGCGAACGAAATCAGAGAAGGGCTAGGCAGAGAGTAATCCGTAAAGACAGGCGAGAGTTCAAACAACAAGAAAACAAAACACAGAATGGCAAGGGGAAACGCTTAGTATGAATGATAGTAACAATACAATACTCGGCGAGGAGTGACAGGAAGACCGGGGTATTTATACAGTCTCTGATTGGACAGGAGGAAGTGCAATGGCTGATGGGGAGTGTAGTCCGGGGTGTAGTGTGGCAGTCCGTGCGTGACAAAACGCAAGAGCGACATCTGGTGGTGAGCGGTCCGCAGCTCACCGACCAGATCATGACATAGCCCCCCAAAGAGCGGCTTCCAGACGCTCCAACAGGACAACAGTCCATGGGAGTGGTGGGGAGGGAGCGAGACAGGGTGAGGGTTGGAGGGCCAGGCCCCTGCGGAGGACCCGGTGATTGAGGCAGGACCGGCAGAGCGGGAGCCCTCCAGGGCGGAGCCGGAGGCGGAGCAGGCAATGCAAGAGCCCTCCAGGACTGAGCCGGTGGAGCCCTCCAGGGCGGAGCAGATGGTGCTAGAGCCCTCCAGGGCGGAGCCGAAGGCAGAGCAGACGACGCTAGAGCCCTCCAGGGCGGAGCCGGTGGAGCCCTCCAGGGCGGAGCCTGAGGCGGAACAGGCGGCGCGCTAGAGCCCACCAGGGCGGAGCCGGAGGCTGAGCAGGCAGTGCAAGAGCCCTCCAGGGTGGAGCCAGAGGCAGGGCAGGCGACGCTAGAGCCCTCCAGGGCGGAGCCGGAGGCCGAACAGGTGGCACTAGAGCCCTCCAGGGTGGAGCCGGAGGCGGAGTAGGAGGCGCAGCAGCCCTGCGGGCGCAACAGGAATCTGCATCACGCTCTGGGACCTGGGGAGAGCAGGGACAGAGGAGGCAGACAGAATAGAGGGAGAAGCCGCAGCAGCCCTCCGGGCGGAACAGGAGGCGGAGCAGCCCTCCCGGGCGGAACAGGAGGCGGAGCAGCCCTCCGGGCGGAACAGGAGGCGGAGCAGCCCTCCGGGCGGAACAGGAGGCGGAGCAGCCCTCCGGGCGGAACAGGAGGCGGAGCAGCCCTCCGGGCGGAACAGGAGGCTGCGTCATTGACTGGGACCTGGGGAGAACAGTGACAGAGGATGCAGACAGGAAAAAGGGAGAAGCAGAGAGTTTGGTGGTTAACGCCCCCTCCGTAAGAGGTTCTACGGCCGGCGCCGACACCTCTGGAGGCATTGGCGCAGCTTCTCCGACGGGGAAGGCCTCTGAAGCAGACTTGAGACCATACGGAACCTCTGAAGAAAGCCTGTGATCAAATGGGAGCTCTGCAGCAGGCTTGTGATCAGGTGAGAGCTCTGGTGCAGGCTTGTGATCAGGTGAAAGCTCTGGTGCAGGCTTGTGATCAGCCGAGAGCTCTGGTGCAGGCTTGTGATCAGACGAGAGCTCTGGTGCAGGCTTGTGATCAGACGAGAGCTCTGGTGCAGGCTTGTGATCAGACGAGAGCTCTGGTGCAGGCTTGTGATCAGACGAGAGCTCTGGTGCAGGCTTGTGATCAGACGAGAGCTCTGGTGCAGGCTTGTGATCAGACGAGAGCTCTGGTGCAGGCTTGTGATCAGACGAGAGCTCTGGTGCTGACCTGGGAACAGGCGTGTCCTCAGGAGCACAGTGGGCCGCCCACACACACCACATGGCCACTGCCACTAAGGGAAGAGCAGCAGCGATGACGTCACTTGGCTTGTGGGGATCTGCTGTAACGTGGCTTGACTCAGGAACAACATGGCTTGACTCGTGGGGCACAGCTGTATCTTGGCTTGACTCAAGGAGAACGGCAGCTGTGCTTTGACCTGACTCAGTTGCTTGACCGGACTTGGAAGCTTGACTTGACCCTGGGGTAGCAGCCGCGACGTGAAGGAGCGCCACTTTAGCTGCCCATACGGCCCTTAGGGGTGAGTCCAGCACGTGGGCCATCATAAGCCGTGGTCTTGGGATGTCAGGAGAGACGTGACCGGACTCAAGAACCACGGCTGCAACTTTGCTTGACTCAGGAACAGCCGCTGTTATGTGACTTGACTCAGAAACCGCTTCAGGAAGTGCGGCCATGATGGGTGCAGACTCGGGTGCAAAAGACATGACGTGAACAGGCTGTGGCTTGGCTGACGAGGCGTTAGCAGGCTTTGACGTAGCGCCCATCTTGTGCAGTGGCTCTGGCGTGGCAGCCATCTTGTGCAGTGGCTCTGGCGTGGCAGCCATCTTGTGCAGTGGCTCTGGCGTGGCAGCCATCTTGTGCAGTGGCTCTGGCGTGGCAGCCATCTTGTGCAGTGGCTCTGGCGTGGCAGCCATCTTGTGCAGTGGCTCTGGCGTGGCAGCCATCTTGTGCAGTGGCTCTGGCGTGGCAGCCATCTTGTGCAGTGGCTCTGGCGTGGCAGCCATCTTGTGCAGTGGCTCTGGCTCAGGATTGATGGCTGTAATTTGACTTGAGACAGAAGCGACAACTGTAACTTGACTTGACATAGTATCAACAGCTCTGACTTGACTTGACACAGGAAACACAGTTTTAATTTCACTTGCCTTAGAAAGAGCAGCGCTGACTTGACTTGGTGCAGGAAACGCAGCTCCAGCCTGACTTGGCTTAGAAACTTGACTAGATTCAGGAAACACAGCTGCAGCGTGACTTGGCTCTGGCATGGCAGCTGTGACGTGACGGAGCTCTGTTTTCGCCGCCATTTTGTGAACGGGTTCCGCCGTCGCCGCCATCGCTCGAGCGCGCTCCGACACGGCCGCCATTTCACGAGCGATCCAAGCGGCAAACGTGTCCGTAGCGTCGCGCTCCGGCGCGGCCGCCATCTCGCGAGCGGGGTGAGCGGCCGCCATTACCACATCGTCGCGTTCTCCGTCCGCGACCCCCACAGTAAACGACGAGCCCTCACACAAAAGAGCAAAGTCCAAAAACACGGCCAGAGACGAACGCGGACCCTCGCGTCTCAGTCTCGCTTTTAACAGTTCATTTAAACCATCACAAAATATTTCAATGAGAATGCAATCCGGGAGGTCAGAATGATTTGCAATGGCTAGAAATTCAATTATGTGCTGTTCAAGTGTACGTGGTCCTTGTTTAAGTCCGAATAAAATCCTGTTAGTGTCCATACCTGATGAATGTCTGGGTGAAAAGCTGCTGGATCCTTTTGTGGCCGAGTATTCTGTAACGTTGAGTGAGAGACGTGAGGCGAGCGGATCCATTTGCATACTTTTATTAACGGGATTAGACATAGACATGGTCAGGCAGGCAGGGTCAGACAACGGCAGGCAGGTGTATGGACGACGAGACAAGAGTAATCCTAAATCCAGGCAAGGGTCAATACAGCGGCGAACGAAATCAGAGAAGGGCTAGGCAGAGAGTAATCCGTAAAGACAGGCGAGAGTTCAAACAACAAGAAAACAAAACACAGAATGGCAAGGGGAAACGCTTAGTATGAATGATAGTAACAATACAATACTCGGCGAGGAGTGACAGGAAGACCGGGGTATTTATACAGTCTCTGATTGGACAGGAGGAAGTGCAATGGCTGATGGGGAGTGTAGTCCGGGGTGTAGTGTGGCAGTCCGTGCGTGACAAAACGCAAGAGCGACATCTGGTGGTGAGCGGTCCGCAGCTCACCGACCAGATCATGACAAATACAGAGTTCAAGGAGAGCAAGGCAAGACAAGCATTTGAGAATAAAAAGTATATAAATTGTTTTATTTTTATGAAAATAACTGATTGTTTCACTAGATAAGACCCTTCTTCCTCAGCTGGGATCATTTACAACCACATTTGGGATCGTCTGAAGCCGCATTTAAACTGCATTTTGGAAGTTCAAAATCGGGGCACCATATCAGTCCATTATATGAAGGAAAAATGCTGAAATGTTTTCCTCAAAAAACATATTTTTTTACGCCTGAAGAAAGAAAGAAAAACTTTCACAAAAGCATTTGTGGTTGGTCAGATTGAACCAGGATTTCCAGGGCAAGAATCTTGACATCATTCATGTTTGTTCTTATCATTTGCAGAAAAATTAGGTGAAATATTAGGCTAATATCTTAATTAATACTGCTCATACAAATCTTTACCACCTATTAACTTTAGTTTCTCAAAATATTGCGCCCCTTCCTTTACTAAGTCCTTCTCTATATGATTTAGCAGCTTCCAAGTTTTTTTTTTTCATAAATTAGCAGAACAACATATTCAGTAGTACATTAATTGTGCAATCCATGCTGTTGTTTACATCCGAGTATCGCCAATATGGCCGTGCATCCAAGTAACTGTGACGTAAAAGCAAATCCTCTATTATACCATCAATATCACATGTCAGTCTTGCTGTGCTGTTAGTAGGGATGCAGTTTAACTCTGACACAGTTTAACTTGTTATATTTTATTACCATTTTCTGAACTATAGCAAATAAACTGTGATAATGTGAGAAAAAGGTTTCTGAATAAATTTTGGTTTGATGGTATCTATTTGATAAATTAAGTTAACCAACTAACATTATACATATTTGTTTTAGTCTATGTACCCAATATTTTACAAATTTACCAGTAAATTTAAAAATATAAGTATCTGTACCCAGAATCGGCAAGTACCAAAAATAAAAGTATCAGCATTGGGTAAGTACTGGAAAGAGTAGTATCGGTGCATCCCTAGCTGTTAGCTAACAAGCTTGAGGCTAAATCTTTTGTTGTTATGCCCTGAATCAAACTTGACTTACAAATTTAGACTACATAAATATTTAAGCCTTTCTACGTAAAATACAGCATAACAAAGCAGAATGATTTGACATAGGTAAACTTGAAAAAAGTTTTTGTTTAGATTTTAACGTTAGCCTAGCGCTAGTATTCAGCACAGTTCTTTCAAAGTACTGGAGGGTTTGAGTGATGATAACCATGTGTTGCTGTTTTATGCCTGATTTTGTGGCCTGAAGGCCCATACTTGCGCTAAACACACTGGCATATCCTATTACTGCTGCTTAGGAGCTTTATTTGAATGACCTAAGTGGGTCATTCTCGGTTGTGGGGCAGATAACAGAGAAGACCCCGCTGTTGTCCTCTTGCCCAGAGAGAGAAATCAGACTCATTTGCTGCAGGCTCAGAGGTGGCACTCATTACACCTGAGCTCTCCATGTTTAATTGGCCTCATTAAGTGATTAACTTCACAAATTTACCTTTCCCCTCAAGGGCGCAATGCTGAGCACTCTATCACTGGGCTTCCTGGAGTCACTCCATTAAAACAACCCCCTGTCAGCGTCGAACCCCCTTCCGGATCTGTTATAGGAGTTCAAGGGATAGAGTTTTAGGGCGCAGAGTGTTTCTTTCCAGCAATATTATGAGAAACGATTCATTTGGACTGAGGGAAACACTTCCTTTGGTGCTTGGCTGAAACCAAAGGCTTTTATTATTTCCATGGATGCGATCATTGACTCATCATATTCTGCTACGGTCCCTCTGACAGCCTGATAAAATTGGAGGTAAAGTGGCAATTCAAGTAGTTAACTTGTTAGACAACTCTACGGGCCGCGTTATTGGTTCTCTTCCTCCTCTAAAGACCGTTCGGGCAGCCTTGCGCCGAGGCTGCAGGAAGGGAGCAGAGAAGCGGACAAATTGGAGCCATCATTTTTCATGCACGCAGTGACATCCCCGTCAGCCAATTTCACTCCAATAGCCTCTCTCAGGGATCATTGATATCTGCATTAGAGACCTTTGTTAAAGGTCTCATCTAAATGCATTGAAAAATGCCTCGCTCTCCTGTGTACTTCCAGCTGAAAAGGCGAGGGGGGTCTGGCTGTGTGTACTCACTGAGATTTGCCGACTTGGCTCTGTCTACATTAAGGTTTGTTTGCGGCCAGACAATGTAGTGTCCCTGAACTCTGGAGAAAACAACAGGAGAAAAACAACTACCGCAGAAGCAAATGGCAGGGCTTCTGGAGGGGCATTTGCACAGTGAGTTCTTATTGGAATGTATGACAAGTCCTCCATCATGTCTATGGCACTGCTCCATCAATCTCAGTTTGACTTGAATGTTCACTATTTCGTTGTTAGAAAAAAACGGTGGAAGTAAATCTCCAGCTCTCTGCAATAAAGTCAAGTAAACTAGGCAATTGGATGGGGAGTACAATTTTTGCCCTTCAGCTAAGTCTTAAAAGACAAATTTTGAGTTTTGGTCTTCTTTTTCCATCCCACAACAATCCAACACAAGGGATCTTATAGAAAACAATGGATTTCTTTATGTGATTCTTACATGTTAGGTAAGTTAAATTACAAGCTTTGATTTAAAGAGGCACAAGATCCTTATAAAGTAAGAAGCTTTCATGGTTTTTAAAGGACAAATTGCTTTTAAGTGAACCATAACTCTTACTTTAATGTTAAATCAGTTGTTTGCAATTCTCATCATTTGCAGTAGAACAAAATGCAGTAGATGTAGTTGTCACCTGTGAGCTGGATTGGTGTCACAGCTGATTATCGCCCACAGTGTAACAAGCTTCAATTTCCACGTTAATCAGAGGTCTCGTGTCGAGTATCTCTCAATCTTTTGACTTCAAGACGCCACATTGTCCACAATAATAGGCAAAGGACCCATAACCTTTTCATAGGCATGTGATTTACTGGATAATGATTTAGGGTAAGGGTTTATACATTGGCTTTGGAGGTATTTTATTATTTTCATGACTTTTCCAGGCTTAGAAATCATACTTTACAATTACAATTAGCGACAAATAAAGTCAGAATTGCGAGATATAAACTCGCAATTCTAAAAAGTCAGAATTGCGAGATATAAACTTGCAATAGCGACAAATAAAGTTTGAATTGCGAGATATAAACTTGCAAATCTGAGAAAAAAGTCACAATTTGCGAGATACAAACTTGCAAATCTAAAAAAAAAGTGACAATTGTGAGATATAAACACAATTGTGAGAAATAAAGTTTGAATGGCGAGATATAAAACTTGCAAATCTGAGAAAAAACTCACAATTGTGAGAAATAAAGTCAGAATTGCGAGATATAAAATCACAAATCTGAGAAAAAAGTCATAATTGCAAGAAATAAACTTGCAATAGCGAGAAATAAAAGTTGAATTCTGAGATATAAACTTGAAAATCTGAGAAAAAAAGTCACAATTGCGAGATACAAACTTACAATAGCGAGAAATATTTTGAATTGCGAGATATAAACGTGCAAATCTGAGAAAAATTTCATGATTGCAAGATACAGATTAGCAATTCTGAGAAAAAAGTCAGAGCTGCGAGATACAGACTCGCAATGCAGAGAAAAAAAGTCTGAATTGCAAGATGTAAACTTGCAAATCTGAGAAAAAAGTCACAATTGCAAGATACAAACTTGCAATAGCGAGAAATAGTTTGAATTGTGAGATTTTTAAATCAGAATTGGGGAATATAAACTTACAGTTGTCAGTTATAAAGCCAGATATAAACTCTCAGTTCTGACTTCAGAGTTGCGAAATATAAACTTGCAAATCTGAGAAAAAAGTCACAATTGCGAGATACAAACTTGCAATAGCGAGAAATAGTTTGAATTGTGAGATTTTTAAATCAGAATTGGGGGATATCTGAGAAAATATCTGAGATATCTGGGATATCTGAGAAAAAAGTCACAATTGCGAGATACAAACTTGCAATAGCGAGAAATAGTTTGAATTGTGAGATATATAAACGTGCAAATCTGAGAAAGTCACAATTGTGAGATACAAACTCGCAATTCTAAAGTCACAATGTGAGATATAAACTCACAATTGTGAGAAATAAAGTCAGAATTGCGAGATATAAACTTGCAATTCTAAGAAAAGTCACAATTGTGAGATATATACTTGCAATAGCGAGAAATAAAGTTTGAATTGCGAGATACAAACTCGCAAATCTAAAAAAAGTCACAATTGCGAGAAATAGTTTGAAGTGCGAAATATAAACATGCAAATCTGAGAAAAAAAAGTCACAATTGTGAGATACAAACTCGCAATTCTAAAGTCACAACGTGAGATATAAACTCACGATTGTGAGAAATAAAGTCAGAATTGCGAGATACAAAATCACAAATCTGAGAAAAAGTCACAATTGCAAGATATAAACTTGCAATAGCGAGAAATAAAAGTTGAATTGCGAGATATAAACTTGAAAATATGAGAAAAAAAGTCACAATTGCGAGATATAAACTCGCAATTCTAAGAAAAGTCACAATTGTGAAATATATACTTGCAATAGCGAGAAATAAAATTTGAATTGCGAGATACAAACTCGCGAATCTAAAAAAAGTCACAATTGCGAGATACAAACTTATAATAGCGAGAAATAGTTTGAAGTGCGAGATATAAACGTGCAAATCTGAGAAAAAAGTCACAATTGTAAGATACAAACTTGCAAATCTAAAAAAAGTCAGTTGTAAGCTACAAATTTGCAGTAGTGAGAAATAGTTTGAATTGCGAGATATAAACGTGCAAATCTGAGAAAAACGTCACAATTGTGAGATACAAACTCACAATTCTAAAAAGTCACAATGTGAGATATAAACTCACAATTTTCAGAAATAAAGTCAGAATTGCGAGATATAAAATCACAAATCTGAGAAAAAAAGTCACAATTGTGAGATACAAACTCGCAAATCTAAAAAAAGTCACAACTGTAAGCTACAAATTTGCAATAGTGAGAAATAGTTTGAATTGCGAGATATAAACGTGCAATCTGAGAAAAAAGTCACAACTGCAGGATATAAACTTGCAATTCTAAAAAAAGGTCACAATTGAGAGATACAGACTTGCAATTTCTGAGAAAAAAGTCAAAATTGCGAGATGCAAACTCACAATTGCTAGAAAAAACTGTTGTTTTTTTTTTATATAATTTCTTATTCAGTCGCTAATGTGCTTCCATAGTTTTTTCTTATTACTGTTTTTTTTTTTTTTTTTTTTTTTTTAAAGTAAAAAATAACTAAGAGGATGAATTAAAATAGGAAATATCTTGATTTTTAGCTATTTTAGCTGATTTCAATAGTTGTTTTGCATTATTTTATTTCTTTTCATCATCTTCAGACCACTGGCGTAAAGTCTTGAAATTACCTTATACACTCTCAAAAACAATATTGACAATTATCCATAAAGAATTGTATGAATTGTTTACAAGTTTGCTTGTTTGTCTGTTGTCTGCTATAGTTTACGCCTGTGTGCAGTTTTAACTAAAAATGTTTTCTGAATCACCCTGTGAAATGTCTCAACCTTTGCCGGACGACAACTGCCAGACCCTACCGCCATGCACCAACCCATAACTTTAATATGACACCGAACTCTGGAATCACTCTGAATGAAAAATCAGCCCAAGGGGGTCAGTGACGGAAAGAAATAGGGTTTCAGACCGGGTCAAGCAAAGCATACAACACTCCATACAGAAGTACGGGCAAGGCTTTCGTCTATTTTCAACCCATCGTTATTCCTCATAAATTCCAAACTAGCCTCTGACAGCATGACTGATGAGCCTGCCATTGTGAATGTCAAGAGAAATGGTCTCTCAACCTATACCTCGCCGTTTCTCATTGTGTATGAGACTTAAGGTTTATGGAGGAATACGGCCATTTTGATGAGCATTACTCGCTGGGTACCAAGGGCATGCTGATCTGCTGTCAGATAGGACAAGCACCAAGGTACAATTCTTCTACCCCTATTTTATTCTTATTCACAACAGATTAAAATGTCCAGTAATATCATTCTATTTCATGCATCAGTATACAGTAAAAATAGAACTTATATTGAGGGCCAGGTTTATTACATTTATTTCTTTCCTACTTTTAAAAAGAATAAAATTATTAGAAGGACTAATACTAAGTTCACTACATGAACAATGTTTAAATCTGTGTGCAATGTTCTGTTGATGCACGGCCCATAGAACCCCACTGCACTAAAGTTGTTTCACTGGATAACTGTATTGATTTGAATAAAGCAAGATTTTTTTTTTTTTTTTACTGTACAACAGGCTCTAAGCACATCATTTTTGGTCCTGCTCAGATGTAAGAGAGCTGTAAGAGCATAATACGTAGTATTTGCACTGAAAAACAACATCTAATAATTCATTGGATAGATGGCTATCAATCACTGGTTGGTCCGCCATCTTTATATGATGATTGGGTAAACTTGAAGATGGGCAGAGCTTTGTACATTTTAAATCACAAACATCTTAAAGAATAATTCATTGACATAGATGGCTATCAATCACTGATAGCACACGTGCGTCAAGATGTCTGCCATCTTTATATGAAGCATCTGCTGTGTACAAACATGTGACAGATGTCTGTAAGATGTCTTTGTAACACATGGCCAGTATTTAAACAGTTGAGTGCACAGAGACAGACAAACAGGTAATGAAAATCTGTTGCAACTTTTAATTTAGCATTTAGTTTGTTGTTTACAGTCTTGTTTCTTATATACTGCCATTTGTTGTTGTTGTTTTAGAAATGTAAGCTGGAATATATTACACTATGCAGTCTAGTTTTAGGATGAGTTGAGATTTCATGTGTATTTTGAAAGTCGTAGCGTATGATGGTCACAGTTCCTGATTTTTTTAGCTTCAGACTACAGTATAATTGCATGCATTTGGAAGATATCAAATGTGTTTTCATGTGTCTCCTAGCACCAAGGCGCATGTTTTTCATGAGTTTGCTGCGATTGGAACAACTTGAAAGTAACCATTTACTAAGACAGCAAATGCATGATGCGGAGTGTTTTTAAATCTGGTTAGATTTTAAGTCATGTTGTGTGTTCTATCCTGAATTAATTCGACAAAATACTGTAGATCTAAATTTGACTACATACTTTGTAGTGTTGTCAAAAGTACTGACGTGTATGGAAGCCCATTTCCGTGACTGAAAAAAAGGTTATTGTGACATTTTGACACAATTCTGACTTTTTTTTTTTTTCTCAGAATTGTGTGATATAAACCTGCAACTGCGAGTCGAATTTTGAGGGGGGAAAAAAGGACGGATATTTTCTCAGAACTGCAAGTTCTGCAACTCGCAATTGCGTGTTATGAAGTCAGAATTGCGAGTTTATGTCTCTCACAATTGCAAGATATAAACTCAAAATTCTAAGAAAAGTAATTTTTATCTCATAATTCTGACTTTACAACTCGCAATTGTAAGTTTATATCACACAATTCTGACTGTATTTTCTTCATTTTAGATGTAAACTCGCAATTGGATCAGGAAAGCATCTGCTGTGTACAAATATGTGACAGACGTCTGTAAGATGTAAGTTTTACATACATTTTAAATCACAAACATCTTAAAGACATCTAATAGACGTCTACTTGACATCTGATAGGAAACATCCTACCCAGATAGCACACGTGCGTCTGCAAGATGTCTGTTAAAGATCACTTGATCTGGAAAGCATCTGCTGTGTACAAACATGTGACAGATGTCTGTAAGATGTCAGTTTTACATACATTCTAAATTACAAACATCTTAAAGACATCTAATCGATGTCTACTTGACATCTGATAGGAAACGTCCTACCCCGATAGCACTTCTACTTTGGCAAGACGTCTGTTAAAGATCACTTGACCTAAAAAGGATCTGCTGTGTACAAACATGTGACAGACGTCTGTAAGATGTCAGTTTTAAATACATTCTAAATCATAAACATTTTAAGGACATCTAAAAGACGTCTATTTGACATCTGATAGGAAACATCCTATAGACGTATTGCAGATGAGCAAACACTTTAAATACATCTTCCAAATGTAAATCCAGACGTCAAATAGACCTCGCCCAGATGTGTGTGTGTGCTACCAGGGATGTGCCTCTATTTACATTTTGCAAAACTTGAAAAAACGTACCTGTATGTACGAATCACTGTAATTTCCACTTGACATGAACATTAGAGGTGGTAAAACTCCAACAACTTTTATTCCTTTTT
The DNA here is from genome assembly GCF_022985175.1 of Labeo rohita. NCBI lineage: Eukaryota > Metazoa > Chordata > Actinopteri > Cypriniformes > Cyprinidae > Labeo > Labeo rohita. The sequence goes on along the minus strand of NC_066885.1, from coordinate 23,845,905 downwards.
TACACAAAGTATGTTATACACAGAGTAAATTTTGTTGATTAGATTTAGGGTTGGGCTTGGTATAGGGTATATTTCACGATAGAGGATTAACCTTTAGCAACAATCCCTTGATATTTGAATTCTGAACAGCCGCAATACATACCTCAAGCAGCATAATAAAAACACAGCAATGCGTGCCTGTACTAACGTAATAAAATTATGCCATGGTCACGTATTGAATGTGTGTTTTAGCGCCACTCTCTGGACATTTCACTTTGTACCTGCCGTAATAACGGTGTTGCAGAAATCTATACAGAGGCACGTGTTTTCAATGAGCCTGGGTTGGAAAAAAGGTCAGAATTGGTAGATAAAGTCACAATTACCTTCTTTTATGCTTTATTTACTGGCAGAAATGGGTTTCCATAGACATGGGTACCAAAAAAAAAAATGATAATAGCATTTTGAGCACTGTTGAGTGGATTCTTAAACACCTCTGATTGGCCATTGTGTTCACACACTCAGCAGATATGTTTGTGATTGGCTACAATGATCATCACTTCAAAAGCTTGTTGTAAATACACATCTTTCACTGTCTTTACCGAGAGCTTACACAGATACATACGGGAGCATTTGAAAGTGTTAGATGCGGTTTTCAAATGCTCATGTCTGTGTAAGTGCTCAGGAAAGAGTGTGAAGCGATGACGATTGTAGCCAATCACAGACATTTCTGTTGAGCGTGTGCTGGTAGAAAAAGTAACTATACCATCTGAACCCTGAAAGCGCCTCTCTAGTTGCTGTCAATTATATAGTTTAACAATCATTATTACTGTAGAATGTTGCAAGTGACCAATCAGAATCAAGAGTTTCAGAGACTTGTGTAATAAAATACGGTTAAATTGTAACTGCCTTTTGGGTAACTGTATACTGAACTTATTATGTATTAAAAGTGCAAGTCTTGCAGTGTTTCACCATAACTGGCACAGTTTCTTGAAAATATGTCTCCTCTTGCTATGACTTGGTTACCAGATCAAAAAGAATTTGTTAAGGGGAGCTGAATTCAGCAGGGGCAAATGCAAAACATATTCCCCTGTACCTTGCACCACAGAGGCTCCCAACGGGCTCCCAGTGGATAATGAGGGCTGAGGCAGGTTTTAGCAACAGCTATTAGCCCACCGATTGCATATTTATGAAAGCTTTATGAAGCATTTAAGCCTCAATTCCACTAGAGCGTTATGTGCGCAGACTTGACAGCCTTCCTTAGAGATTAGTTTTCAGCTTCACAGCTAGATTGCAGTCTGCACAGAATGCTTTTTTTTCGCTGCCTGCACTCAAAGTCTCGGGCATTAACGGCTGGGTCCTGTACATGATGCGTACACGGATATCAGGCCAGTTGTTCTTGTTTGCTACGCGCCGTGGGAGGAAGGAGGAACGCAGCGGCAGGCGCTGTAGTAAATGTCATGGTTGATGAGGTCAGTAGGCCTGGCATCACTCTCACCATTACGCCAGCCCATGCAAAGCACTGTCTCATACTCCCCACTGCAGTGCACGCTACATCAGCAATTCAGTTTTTAGAGTGCTTCCTGAGTTTGAGGAATATTAGATTCATTTCCTTAGCAATCTTCTGGGATATGCACATTTATCCTCTAACACCAGCATAGGAAAAGGGAGTAAGTCTGCAGTATATAACAGCTCTTATTTCAAGAAAAATAATGCTAAAGAACTAGGCATACTAGATTGTTTTGATAACTTCTTACTATTCTAAAGTTAAGGTGCACATAATGCATCTCAATACAGCATTTGTATTATGATATACTGTTTATTTTTCTTTGGCGTCAAACCAACAGTCACATCCCTGGTGAAAAAAACAGCATATACTGGTAGGTATGTTTTGATGCTGGTTTAAGATGGTCCTTTGCTGGTCTATGCTGGTCCTTTGCTGGTTTATGCTGGTCTTTGACCAGCAACATGACCAGCATAAACCAGCTAAGGACCAGCTTAAACCAGCAATCACTGTAATATGCTGATTTGGTGCTTGTAGCACTTAAACCCTATTGTAATTGTTAGAATGGTCACGGATCAGCGATCTCCATGTAAAACTGATCATGCAGACCAAACCATAAGTCGTAGAGACTTGAAACTTGGAGGGATGGTAGTACTCACACTGCCGATAATTTGACCAAGTCTTGCCCCGATCGGCCGGATGGGGGCGCTACAGTGATCAAAAGTACAAAATTGCTCAGAACTCCTAAACAGTCAGTCACAGTCTCAAGTGTCTTATGTTGTTGAATTGAGCCTGGCAAAATTTTTGGGTATTTTGGATTTCCAGAAAGATTCTCTGGAGAGTGAATACCAATAATTATCAAAAAAAAGTTGACATTTCAACTCACCATCGCAAAGGGACACCAAAACGTTCAAAAGGAGCAGGGCCACTTTTACTAAAATGCCAAACTCAGAACACTTATGTAAGAGCTCAATCTGAGGTCGCAGGAAAAAAAATCGCAGAACTTGGCCACTTGGTGGCGCTATAAGAGGGAGAAAAAAAACAACAACATAAAAATGGCTATAACCATTTGTCCTATGATCATGAAAGTCGGTGTGCACGGTCTTGGTCCAAAGTGCCACAAGTGACTACAAGGACATTTGTGTATCTCAAAAAACATGGCCGCCATTGGCCGATGAATTTTGAGCTCCTGTTAGACAAGGTTAACAGAGGTCGATCGGAATGAAACTCACGGCCCCAAAGGTCTGAGAGAAATTTGAAAGAAATTGGCCACTGGGGGGGGTGATATTGCATTTTTCAAGGTCGTAAACAATTGCACGCCGCATGGTTTTTCGAACATACGCACACTATTCCTATCATATGATAGAACTCTTCATTCTGGACAACTTTGGTTTTAGAACCACCGCTGTAATTCAGTTCGTTTGTTAAATGATTGAGAAGATGTAAAAAAAACTACTTTTGTGAACCAGTCAATCTGGAAAAAAAAAACACTGCAGTACAATTCTCTGGACTCTCTAGGCCAATAATTATGAAAAATGTTGAAATTTACCCTTTGGGAAGCTATAATAGGGTCGTTTGAAAAAAGGGCCTGTCCAAATTTACCCGAAATCCTAGAAAAGCCTAAAGAAAAACTCTAAACAAGCAGACAAAGTTATAAGCGGATCGCACCACAGCTGGCGCTGTAACGATCATAAACATTAAAAAACATAATATTTCTATGGTAAATTACCTGGATTTGCCAAAAATGCTGTTTAAAATTATTGATTTAATGGATACAAGCTTGCTAAATAAGTCTTTTTTCATATATGCATAAATGCCTTAAAGCGCTTGAACCCTGGTAATCGCTGCTTGCTGCTTTTTTTTTTTTTTTTTTTTTTTGTCATTGTTAAAAACAGGTTTGCTGTTTCATATTTTTTAATTATTATTTTATTAAGATTTGATAAATAGAAAGTTCAAAAGAACAGCATTTATTTGAAATGTAAAGTTTTCTAACATTAAAAAATATATTTTTGATCAATTTAATGCATTGTTGGTGAAAGTATTACTTTATTTAATAAAAAATCTTGCTGACACACTTTTTAGTGGTAATGAAAATAGTCAAAATAATGACTTGTCATGACTCAAACGTTCACTCAAAAGTTACATTTAATAAGGTAAATCAACTTCAGACAATTAAAGGACAAAAAAAGGCCGTTTTATTTAAAGTTCTGTAAACATCTTGTGTTTTAGTGTTAAATCAGAAATGATATATACTTTTCTCCAGAACCCAAATAGTGTTTCAAATCATATTTATTCCTCCAGCTTTGAGAGCCCAGGACTATAAGTGTGCAAGTGTACTGTGACCCATTTTAGATTTTCAATTTTCACTGTAACTCTGTATACGTTTTGGGCATTATTCTGTTTGGTTACTCAGCACTTGTTGAGCTCAGTACCTGTCATATCGCAAGTAACAGTCATTCTCAGGCAAATCAAAAGCTGTTATCCATATCTATAAACAGCTTTTTCAATCTGTAATACACCTAGACAGGGCCTTCTCATCATTATACAATTTAAAACGTTATTCAAGGGCAAATATTTCTCACTTTTAATAGCAGCATATTTGCATTATGAAATATCTAAATCAGTGTACAAATTAAGGGAGAGTTCACCACGAACACTGGCCACTTTGTTGACTCCTGAACCAATTTCAAGGCCACCGTTTTTTGCTAAATGAGATTTTAGAGGTGATTTCCACACATTGATTGTGTGACTTGCCTCAAGCATGCATAAAGATGACCTGGAAATGTTTCTTTCAGATATGTTAATGAGTTCCAGTCCCAAACAGGTTGAAAACCGTTTCAAAGAGTCGCAATCATGCACATTTATATGCTAAAATGGATTAATTGGACGTCTTCAGAGACCAAAGCCAGAGAAGTCATCGGTGAGTCCGCGCGCTCCATCTAAACCCAGGAGAAAGTGAATGCGAGAGGGGCAGCCTGTCAATCAATGTGCATTTCACTCGCATTGGCCCTTAATTTAATCACTGTTTAATTAGGGGCTTTCCCCGGGGGCCTGCTCCGTGAGGCTCGGTTACAGAGCTTATTTCTTCCTCTACGGGTGCAAACATAGCCGACGGACAACTGCAGGCCACTGTCTTCACTATCTCAGCACTATTTAGCTACCTCAGGGCTTCATAAATCTGCTGATAATGTCAAGGGCAAACACATATGCATAGAAGTGATGAAAAGTGTCTGCAGGAGGGCAGTTACAACTTCACCTCAAGCACTCAGGAAAACTTACCTCCCGACTGTCATCTGGCACATGGATGAACAAAACTCCTGAGAGCTTGGAGATTCTTTGAGGAGTTTATTGCATGACAAACACATTGCGCATCTTGTAGTTGGATGACCAGATCACTTCAGACCATATATTGTCACTGCGTCTGGGGAATAACTCGAATTTAGCTCTTAAGCTACAGCAATCAATATAAATTTAGCATGGTAATAATCAGGCACTCTGGGTATAGTTCTGCAGGCCCCCTGAGCCCCTAATACAAGCTGCTGCAGGCAGCCAGTGGAGGAGAACAACTACTGCTACTCACTCTCTCTAATTTTCTCATTCACGCTCGCGCTCTCTTATGTACTCAATCCTGTCCCATACTGCCACACTTTAAATCTCACAAAACAAGGAAAAACAGAGTATTGTGCGCTGAGGTCACATTTAGCATTAGTGTTTAGCATTTCTGTATGAGAGAATAAGGCTTGCTTCAAATAGAGAGAGTAGAATATAATAAACATTTTCTTCTTTTGTGTTTTGCAGGAATCAAATGGCATACAAATTTGGAGTGACGTTAAAGCAAGTATATTGTGTTAATATTTTTGAATAAACTAGGCCTTTAATGTAAAAAAAAAAAAAAAAAAGAAAGTTACCCCATGATTTACGTACCCTCAAGCCATAGGTGTATATGACTTTCTTCCTTCTAACGAATACAGTCTAAGTCATATTAAAAAATGTCCTGGCTCTTCCAAGCTTTATAATGGCAGTGAATGGGTGTTGTGATTTTGAAGTGCCATGCGGCTCCAGGGGTTAATAAAGGCCTTCTACAGCAAACTGTTGCATTTGTGTACAAAAAAGATCCATATTTAAAACTCTAGCTTCCGCTAACTGTCGTACATGCATTCATGAGAGAGTCTTGTTCCAGTGGATGACATAGGATGCAGGATGTAGCATAGAAGTGACCAATGATGGGAATAACGGCTTTATAAATAAACGGCGTTACTAATGGCATTACTTTTTTCTGTAACAAGTAATCAAACGAATTAATGTTTCCCCCGTTACAACGCTGTTATCGTTACTGAAATGTGCAATTACTATAATTTTCCGTTGTATTCCTCTTCTGAGGTAAATTCTGGCTTATTCCTCTCAGCATGTCTTCTTCCAGAGACGAAAAGTAGCTGAGATGAACTTGATGAATGTTCACGTTTCTTTAAGGAGGTGATGTTGGCGTTTACCTACATGTCTGCACGCATAGGCAGATTAACCATGTGGGCAATTGGGCAAGTGTCCAGGGGCACCACGCAATTAAATGTTCTCCAGTAAGACAAGCGATGTATTCTCAAATGTCTATCTAGCCATGCCGTATACCCTTTCATCAGAACGCATTAAGTTTTGCATTTTTTCCCTCCTCCGTGAATCAGTGGATGCGCAATCTATCACCGGATATACACCCATATATTACTGAAACAGAACATGCTGGGAACATGCTGTGTGGTGTCAAGCAATTCGCCTCTGCAACTGAATCAAAACTACCTCACTCATAGATGTGTGAATCCGCTACAGAGCGTCAGCCTTGCGCTTTCACATAGTTCGCAGCCGTTGGCAATCAAGAAAGATTTGGAGTGTTAACGAGTGAGTTTGTAAGTTTAATTTTCAGTTCAAATCCTTACAAAACTATGTAGCTATATACAGTTCTTAACAAATTTGTTAGACCACCCATTACCCGCCATTTTTTTTGTAAAACAAAAAGTTGTATTGTCTTTTATTAGGCAAATAACAAACTGAAACAATAACAACCAAAACACTAATAAATAAACGAGGGGTGTAACACACATACTCCTATCGAAACGTTCGGTACGCATTGCAAACCGAACGATTCATTGGACTAATCCTATTACATTTAAAAAAATAACAGAGCTTACAGTGTGTGAAATATAATCATCTCTGTGCTACTGTGCTCAACAAAGCAGCCCCACCAACGTAACAGGCAACGTGATGTCTGCCTCTCCCATCCCCAAAGAAAAATCACACTTCTCCAATAGGGCTGTGAAGGTGAGGGAGTTTTGTTAGAGTTTTCCCCTCTTTTCCTCGCTTTTATTCATTTTTGTTCGCCTTTAAATACCTTTCAAATGCCTGTGCGCATTTTACTTTCACTTTCAAATTAGCGGCAATTCGGCATCAATTGATTAAATTGACAACAACAAAAACATTGTATCGAACCGAAACGTTAACCATTAATTAACTTGTGTGTCAAAAAAGTGTGTGTGTGTAGGGGGGGCACTGTAGGTGTCCTTGCCCAGGGACACCAAAGAGTCTTAATCTGCCACTGTCTGTGCGTCTCATGTTTAAAATTTGAAAAGCGGAGCTGCTCGTGGGTGTAATTACATTAGAGATAATGAGTTTAGACGGGGAAATATCATATATTTTCTGATTACCTTATCAGAGAATATTTGTTTTTCGATGTGACTTGCTTAATTTTAAAGTAGACATATACATATATGTCTCATGTCTGTGAGGCATGTATTTGCAGAGATTCAGGTTGCTTAATTTACATGTCTGTGAAGAGAGGTGACGAAGACCGAGACGGCTGAGAGCGCACCGTTTATTTTCTTTATTTTACAAAAGCACATTGTTGTTATTATGACTATACACAAATAAAAGACCCTTCACAGTTTCAAACAATACCTTATTCTTATCTGTACTATCAAATGATGGAGTATTTTTTTTTTTTTTTCGCGGTCATCGAGAAAAAACTAGACAGACTACACCTGGCACCAACCGCAGAGGGTTAACAGTGCTGCCATGGGATATTTTTCATGTCCGCAGGTTAAAGTGACCCCAATAACGTGATATTTAGCAATTGGAAGGTGTTTCTCACATCGTCCCACAGCAACATTAAAATAGTGTAGATTAGTGTGCAATGTTTTATTCATTTACCATTTAATAGCCCATTGGGAGCATTCAAGTTATTTGACATATTTGAATTTTTTTTTAAAAAGGAAAGCAATAGTTACTTTCCCTGTTAATTAGTTACTTTTATAACGATGTAACTCAGTTACTATTTGTGAGAAGTAACTATAACAAATTACTTTTTTAAAGTAACATGCCCAACGCTGGAATTGACGAGGAGAGCAAAACAAAACACCAGTCACGAATCAGAAGTACAAAACAAAAAGAAAAATGTAAAAGATTTCGATATAAGCCAAGAGGAGACTGGTTTTCCTTTGCTGTAAACAAAACGTGGCTCTCACAAGACTAGCATATTCTCACTGGAGCTTACGCTACGCCTAACAACAGTTAGCGGAAGCTAGAGATTACGGTTTATAAAGTTTTAAATAATGATTTTTTTCTTACTCAAATCCATCTATTTGCTTTAGAAGGCCTTTATTAACCCCCAGAGCTGAGTGGAGTACTTTTTATGATGGATGGGAGCACTTTATTTGACTTCAAAATCTCACCAGCCATTATAAAGCTTGGAAGAGCCAAGACATTTTTAATATAAAACTAAATGTATTCATCTGAAAGAAAAAAAGTCATATACACCTAGGATGGCTTGAGGGTGAGTAAATCAAGGGGTAATTTTCATTTTTGGATGCACTATCCATTTAATGTTACCAAAAGGCTTTTTAAAAATAAAAATATGACTTTTCCTTTTTCCTTTTCTTTTTGATTTTGTGACGAAATACACCCCAGGAATTGAAAAAAGGAAAAACATGTCACTTAAGCATATCATTTATAATTTATCTTTTTGTTTATACATAATACATGTATACAATGTAATACAACATTTACTTTTGGACCATGGTCTTTAATCAAGCTTGTTTCAGGTCCTTTGTGTAGTAAAAAGCTTTGCCTACTCTGGATTGGATCATTATTTTTTATTTTTAAACCAGCATTAGCATTTATTAATCATATTTTAAATACTGTATTAATAATACAAAAAAAAAAGAGTTTAAGAACCCCTGCTGAAGGCATTATATGAAATAGTTTTTCTGATTCCTGGGTTCAGTTCAGGGTATCCGTAGGTGTTCAGCTCTGCTGAGATCTAAATATAGTAAGAGGAGGTTTGCAGTAAAAGCAAATCAGTTGTTTCTGCAACTAATGGTAAAATATGTCACGACTGCTTAATTTGCGTGTGTTTGTCAAAGCTCAGTGTGAAGACATTGTTTGTGTCATGCACAATGCCTAGCACAAGAACAGAGCCCTAATGCAATTGACAACCCGCTGTTCCTGACATTAATAAAGATGGAACATGTACAGGAAATTAAACTCTCACTTTCCCGTCGTAATGAGATGGTATCCATCACCCAACTGTTTTCCTCACAATCAGATAAAATGATCAAATTGGAGCTGGAGCAGCCCACACACGTTGCCAGCATCAGTATCCAGCTACATTACTCTTTAAAACGGATGAGAAACAGAATGAAATTTAATTCAAAACTATAGATGGGATTCATCACAGCTTCAAACATGGCTTGATTTTTTTTAGATGTAGTTTAAGTCACTTCTTGCTTGATTGCAACACGCAGACCCTTCAGCTGATCACACCCTCTCTTATTAGCCCCGGAAATGGCCTGATGTGTATTCAGACAAAGATTTAGTGAGACAAGGATAGAACAATCCCTAGAGGAAATTCTTACTCAATTCCTTGATGTATCCAAAGAGTAAATGATTGACAACATCTTGAATTGAAGAACTGCTACAGTGCATATAACGCACAAGCAGCCACTAGAGGGGGTCAGCTGCACATTTCACTTCAAAACTAGGCACTATCTAGTAACAAGGAAAAAAAAAAAGCATCAGTAAAATGTCAGTTTCTTAATCGTGTGGTCCTTCTGTCACAGACTAATTATGACTCAATCAGATTAGAGAAATTAAAAAGACATATTACATATGCTGCAAGCACTGACCGTCATAAGCAACAAGGACCTTGATCAAAGGTTTCCTTCATGTGGCTGTAGCCAGGTTGCACTCGAAACAAGTGCTCTGTAGCCTTGTTGAATAAATGACCAGACAGGCTCATCAGAATTCAGCTGAAATAGGACGCTAGTGGAGAGTAATTCAAGGCAGATTTAAGCATATCCGCCTGGATCCCTGTGCTTCCACTCCACTGTAATTGATGGGGAAATGTTAATTATGTTCCCATATAATAGCAAGACCTTGAAAATGAAGTCGTCTTAAAATCTCACACGAGCTATATTCTCTCCGGGAGTATCAGAAGGGCTTATACCTCATATTTCCCTCTAGTTTAGTGGTTTCTTGGGAGAACGTGGCCACACAAAACTCACAGCACGTCTGTGAACTTTGTTGGCTGTCGGGCTGTAGGCTTCATGTTTTGGCTATCCTTTGAACACTTCTTATGAATTCCCAGGCTGGAGCACGGTGACGGGAGCTCACAGACGCTCTCTAATCGAGAGGCAATGACAAACAGCCAGATGGATAAAGCTAAAGATTCATGGAATGACTAAACACTGTGGGCTTGTGAGCGTGAGTGTTGTTTTAAATGAGTCCCTTACGAGTTAATCACATAATCTCACTGGCTTTTTATATTTGGAAAGGAACATATCCATGAATGTTTGTGTCAAAGAATGAATTTTTTTTTTTTCATATGTGAATGTACACTTTTTTGCTTTTGTTTTTATGCTGTTCAGCAAAATTAAATGATATCTGAAAGATCATGTGACACTGAAGGCTGGGGTAATGGCTATGTAAAATTACTTTACCACAGGAATGAATTACATAAACTAAAAATATATATGATTTATATTATAGAAAACAGTTGTTTTAAAACAAAATAAAACAGAAAACATTTTTTTTTAATTGTAATATTTTATAATATTACTGTTTTACTGTATTTTTTTTTTTCTTAAAATAAGCAAATAAATAATTAAAACAACACACTTTTGAATTGTAGTGTACATTTGGTAAGAGAAATATGTGTTTTTTTATGTAATAAAATAAAGCATATATTTTCATTTAATGAACTTATGTAAGTTTTTTTGTTTTAACATTTTGCTAATATAATAAAATACATAATTGTTTTAAATTATAATATTTCATATTAATACTGTTTTACTGTATTTTTGAACATAAGAGACTTCTTTATAATAAATAAATAAACAATATTTTCCAACCTTTTAAATTGTAGAAAAATGGTTTATTTTAATAAAATTAAAAATATATATTTTACTTTATTTTACTCTTCAATCACCTAAAATATATTAAAATAGAAAACAATTTTAAAAATTATATTAAAACAAGTGTTAAATTATATTGTTTCATAACAATACTGTTTTAGTGTATTTTTTGAGACTTCTTAACAAAAAATAAAAAATAAAACAAACAAACAAACAAACAAACAAACAAAAACAAACAAACAAACAAAACGTTCCCAAACTTTTGAACTGTGTACATTTGGGAGGAGAATTATTATTATTATTATTTTTTAATAAAATAGAGTATACTTTCCTTTAATTAGGTTATTATATCAAATTTTCACAGTTTTTAATCACCTAAAATAAAATAGAAAACAATTGTTTTAAATTAGAATATTTCATAATATTACGGTTTTGCTATACATCTGAACATGAAACATAAATAATAATAAAAATAATAATAATAAAAACTTCCTCAAACGTTTAAATCATAGTGTAGATTTGGTAAGATAAAGAGTGTATTTTACTTTAAAGAACTTATTATAAACATTTTCACAAATTTTAATCAGCTAAAATATAATAAAATAGAAAACAAAATTGTTTGAAATTGTAGTATTTCTTAATAATATGGTTTTACTGTAGTTTTGAACAAGAGACTTCTTAATAATAATAATAATAATAATAATAATAATAAAAACTTTCCCAAAATTTTGAATTATAGTGTACATTTGGTTAAAAAAAGTATTTTATTTAAAAAAAACAAAAATCATATATATATATATATATATATGTATATGTGTGTATATATATATATATATATATATCCATCTTATGTTTTGAACAATATTCTGGCATTGGTCTGTATTATATTATAAGTCTATATATGCAGAATATAGAAACCATATGATAGTTTGATAGAAGTACAAGAGCAAAATTCAAGGCAGTGATTACAGAAATTTCATTTCTGACTGAACCATCCGTCTATGTGGTCTTGCAGTGTGACAAATGCATTTTTTAGAACAACAAATATTTCATGTCTCTCAATTAAAATGAAGTCATGCATAATAATTGCAGAAGAATTAGTTTCAGATGTAGTACAGCATCACACCACATGATATGTCAACTTTCCAAAAACATTTCACATCAACCTATTTATCAAGATCCAGCTATGATTTAAAGATGACTAATAGTTCGAATCTCCAAATGTCTCCAATTTAACACGTAGCGCTCAGTCTATACATCAAAAGAAAGCAGTTGACCACTAAGACGTTTTCTTTTTCCTTTTCAAGATATCATTTATACCACTTCAGAAGTTTGAGTTTAAGCTTGGGTGACTTTCAAAGCTCCTAGTTGAAAATGAACTTGAAACTTCAGGTCCAGATCTGTTTCAAAAAACATTACCCTGCCAAACAGCTCACTAACAGCTCTGCTTCATAACCGTATTGTATTTGTCCACATGTCAGTCGTGGAAAAGCTGTCATTGCATCAGCCAATCAACTGAAAGTAAGATTACTGCTGCAGACCACAGCGATGGGTGACATGATGATTATTAGGCCCCGAAGCCTGCAAGGTATGGTTTGTCCCCCTTTTTTAAAGTGATATCCCTATTGCAATCTGAGGTCTGAGTGCACACTGCTTTGATATGCTCGGCCAGTCGGAGAATTTAGTGTGGCTTTTTTCTTTTTTTTCCCGCTCTCTTAATATCCCACTGTGGAGAGACAGGTGTCTGGTTTCTATTCCCTCCACACACGTTCAACGAAATGCAGATTGCCAGTGCAGATCACAGTCTGACTGAAATGATAGTGGTTTTGGAAATGCCTGTATGAGCTTTAGAGATACATTTAAAGCAAAATGGATACAACAGACAGGAATGATTGCTGTAATGATAGTCCCCTACCCAGGCATTTTTCATAACTGGAAACTTGGAAGTGGGCCTGATTTGAAAGGAGGGCGAACGGCAGTCTATTGGCCGAGCGCATGCTAAGTCCTGTACAATTTACGAAAATGTTTCGCTCTAAATCACTCCTTGTGTTCTTTAGAGGTTTAAGGTAATCGAGTTCGCCACGAGAGCCGGCAGCTGAATGATAACGTTTGGCATGGGTTTGATATTGGGAGATTCCAAATGCTGTTTTCACAACACTCGCATTTAGCGAATGGCTAGCACATGCAATTTCACAACAGCTAAAATTAGCATCCGTGAAGCAGGTATTGCGTTACGGCAAGTGGTGATTAAACACAAATGCTTTGATTTATTTTTATTGTATCCCATACAATGCAGGGTGACCTGTATAATTCACATCGACTTGTTACCCTTTGATATATTTTTAAAGCTAGACAGGAGGTTATAGCCGTTCTTCATTACGACTGCACGCGGGTGTATTTATGAGCTGAGATTTACACAAATAGCACATTTCTTTAGGAAGTAGCCATATCATTTCTTTAATGAGAATGGCGCAAAGGAATCTGTCTTGTAAAATGGCATGCTTTTAACAGTGAAGTGAAGCCGCGGATGCCGAAAACATGAGAGAGAGATAATTATGGGCCCTGTATGTTAAATCACATCATCAACCCCAACCCACATACTGTATATCTTTGTAACTTATTGTAGAATTTATCATAAAACACTCCAGTTAACTGAAAAGGTGAAGCTGTAAAGCAACAACTCTCAACCAACCTTCAAGGAGACTGCAGGATGATGTACAATTATTTAAATGTAAAACAAATATTTTAATATTAATAAAATAAAATGACCTAACACATATGCAGTATGAATTCATATATTGAAACTCCCAGTGTCTGTTAATTTAAAACAAATGTTTTGTTATCATTACAGAAATTCTTTTTATACAACTGTTCTTTCCGGTTCTTAAGTCTGATTGGCTGAGGGGAGTGCAATATTCTAGTGATAACAGAACTCCAACTGTTTCATCGTTTGCATCACTCCGTTTGTGATATTTCTCACAGCGAATGTCATGACAGATACCCAAATCCACTATAATTTTATAAATAATACTGCACATAGTTTTTTATGCGAGATTGTCCTTGTTTATACTTCAAATATACGGTTTGTTAATAAAGATAACGTTTGAAAATTCGCTTCAGCGTTTTCTGAGATGTGAGCTCCAGGGTGTCAGTGGCCGTTCAGCGCTCATGAACCCGCCAAGAGAAGCCTCACCTCGGCTAGATCTTCTGAAATTTGCTGCTGGCTCTGATGTCTCTATAGAGGTTAAACATGAGAGAAAATTTGCTTTGGGTAAATTTAATGGGCAGTCTTTGGTCTTAATAATCTATTATTTGTTCCAGAACGAATAGTTTTCCAGAGCAAATATCTCATCAGATATTTTATATAACTTTATTTGCTGTATATCAGAGCGCTGCCTTTGCACTTTTGACTGAATTGCCTATTGCAACTTTTATGATGACTGTTGTTGTTGTTTATTAAATATTATTATTCAATAAATAACATTTTATATTTATGTATTTAGTATTGGGAAACAGCATGTGTTTGTGATGGTGATTTTTAATTATATTGTTCCGCCATTAGATGGTGACAAGAGAGTAAAGACTTTTATATTGAACGTAATAATTAATTATAATATTTTTTTTTGTTTACTTTTAACAACCGCTTGTAAGACATAGCCAGCAAATGCATTGAGCTGTCATTGAAAATCACCTAAAATATGAAAGGATAGTATGATAAAGATATCGCTTCCCTCAGCGGATATTCAAACTAATGTTTTACTGTGAATATGAGATTGAGCTGAAGAATTAATGTATCAGATGCAGGTAATTACACTCTCTGAGTCCATCTCTTTCTCATAATACATATGTGAGCTTACACATAATACAGTGAGCTTTTAATAGAGTAATACAATAAGCTTTCAATGAAGCAACTCAAAGTTTCTTATTAGTAAAGCTAAGCTATGCTTAGCTGTTAAATTATCTTTAGCTGAATCACAGCCATGCCATATTCTGAACAATGTTTCAGCTGATGTTGTCCATACAATGAAAGTGAGTAGTGATCAACACAAAACTGGTCTCAAATGACTTTAATTGAACTGAAAAAAACAAAAACAAAAAAAACCATTTCTTTTCTGTTCAGCAGAAGAAAGCCATACAAGTTTAGAACAACATGGAGGTGAGTAAATTATTTATTTTTAGTGATGTGTGCTTTTAAGTGAACCCTATGGAAGTTGTTTTGATGGTATTGTAAGACCAGAACACCTAACAAGGTCCTTAAAAACAACTTCCAAAGACCACCATGATTAAACACAAGCACTGCTGAGCTCAAACCCGCCAGACAGCTCAATTTCCAGGGCTGCTTTAGACCTTCAGGTCAGTTGGTATTTAATTGGGTGCTTAAAATATTCACAGGGATACTGCATAGATAAATGAAGTCCTAAGCACAGTGTAAAATTTACAATAGGTCAGGTGTCATCTAATGCCACGGAATAATTTACTACGCGATCTTAATGTAACGTTAATGCCAATTAATACATTAAGCACATTAAAGAATCATAATGGCATTTACCAGTTACAGATTGTGAAATTATTTGGAATGAGAACGATAAGACCTTGTGTCAAGATCTGGAAGAAGGCGTTGGGAAATGCGTTATGTGCTTTTATTTGAACTGCAATTACCTTTAATGGATGAGATCCATTTAAGAAAGGCCTAGAAGATCCTATCATTTTCTTCCCGAGAACCGCATTAGCTCTTGATCCGGTTAACACCGCAACATGGAGTAATATCTATCTCCACTTATCTATACACCATTGTTTCCTATCAAACCTAGGATCCTTACCCTTCGCTTTCATCACTCTTTCTAATGGCTTATTTGATGATAATTAACCCTGAATCCTACAGAGATGGGCCGTGGGCAGATTGATGGCCTAGCCGGGGTGGAACACCTGTTTGGCAGAGGAGCTCACGGCACAGTGCATGCTGAATGTGACCGCGACAAGATGAAGGCGGCGATGCCAGAGACAAGCACATATGTGCTCTAGAATGGTTTCGTGGACCTTGAGCACAGAAATGACACAGTTCGTGACCTTGGTCAAACAGGTTTTGAACCTGTCTCAGGTAACTCAGTAGGTGGAGAGAATCAGTTATAGAGCCATAAATATCCATGTCACTGAGGCCTGTGTGAGACTAGACACTGGGAGGACACATAAATCCTGAAGTACGTTAGCAAATGTAAATAACAGGAAACGCCATGATGGTTATTTAATGGTTATTAATTTTAACTGTTCATCATCACACAAAACTACTGACATGGTCATAGAAAAGGAGGAAAAATTAAATTGTAATTCTTTTGTTATTAGTGTTGTTAAACGCAGACGTTAATTTTTTTTCAGTTTGATGGTTTTAAAAAATATTTAACCCCACTCACAACTGCTGCTTCTATCTTTTGTTTTTTTTGACAAGAAGTGCATTTATTTTTGTTGCAGAATGACCGAATCAAACAGAAGACAGTCCAACTTCACTTCAGCGCCAGGCGCTAATTAAATGAGCGAGAAAACTGTACAGGTGGCGAGGAGCTTCAGTAGAACAATGGTGAGCTCCAGTCAGGTGAGATGTTGTTAGGCCATATGTCAGTAAAAAAAATATACCTGTCCTGTCAGCCTTTATACTGAGCTTGTAGCATGCACACTTTAATTGCACACACAAATTCGGCAGTGTGCACTGTAGCCTGTATCATTTCATATTGAAGTGCGAATGAAACTACAAGTATGCATGTCAGATCTGCATCACGTTCAGCAGTGGTGGCTCTTAAAGTAATAGCAGCCAGATAAGTTAATAACCCAGCTGCTGTGATTTCTGTTAAATCAAAGAAAAAAAGAAAAAGAGGAAATCAATCACTTTTGTAGCTTGGATTCACTATATTTAATTTAGAATTTAGTGTTTGATAACTTTATTCAATTTCTGTATATTTCTTCCTTGCTGAAAGGCACAGGTAAATAATGGTTTATGTGAAGATTAAGATAAAGTTCACTTAAATTAGAAGTTGTTATTTTTTAAAGTCTAATAAATGTTAAAATTGATAGCTCTCAATTATACTGTAATGTTGAATGGCTATATTCAATGGTTAAATATTAAGGAAAAAGAAGTAATATTGGTATCAGTGAAACCTTCAGTTGTAAAAAAAAAAAAAATATTGAACAAATATTAAAAATATGCTGTCTTTATGTTGTTTCTACATTAATTTGAAGAGTGGATGTGAATTTGGATGATTAATTTCAGAGAAAAATGTAAGATTAATACTTTTTTAATCGATTGACATCACTAGTTATTATAGTTAACTAAAACTTAAGGCCATATTTAAAAACCTTTAAACCTTAAACTTATATTATTTCAGCTATTTTACATGGCAACATTTCTCATTTTGATTTAGTTTGCTGATGTACTGAAATAACTACAACTAAAACTGAAATAAAATTAAAAACTATATAAATATATTTAAAAACAATAAAACTTAATAAATTGACAAAACACAATGATATTACTAAAACTAACTAAAATTACAATGGAAACAAAAAATCTAAAAATAAAATCTATTAATTTATCTATTAATCTATTTCATATTTATCTCAGTGATTCCAAAATAACAAGTAAACACAAAGTTTCTTGGGGAAACGTTTTGCGGGTTTCTCAGGGGAACTTAAAATCATTGAAATGCCAAGTTCTGTCATGAAACTCTAGATAGCGCAGGTGAAGTGTCGTTAACGCAAACTGATGATATTCACAGCGGTAAACTACTTGGCTCAAGCTGATTGGTTCATGTTGCATATGGTCATGTGGCTCATACTGACCACTGGATGTTCAACAAGGCACCTCATGGCAAAGAAATCTCTGAAGATTTGAGAATTAGAATTGTTGCTCTCCACAAGGATTGCCTAGACTATAAGAAGTTCAGTAACAACCTGAAACTGATTTTCAGTACTGTGGCCATGGTCATACTGAGTTTTTTTTAGGATGCATAAGTGCTGCCAGCATTGCTTTAGAGGTTGCAGAACTAGAAGATCCACTTGTCAGCGCTCAGACCATACGCTGCACACTGCAACAAGTCGGTTTGCATTGGTGTCATCCGAGAAGGAAGCCTCTTCTGAAGCTGGCTTTTAAGAAAGCCTGCAAACAGTTTGCTGAAGACAACCTGTCCAAGAGCATGAACTGGAACCACGTCCTATGTTCTGATGAGACTAAGATAAACTTGTTTGGCTCAGATGGTGTCCAGCATGTGTGGAAGTGCCCTGATGAGGAATACCAGGAAAATTGTGTCTCTCCTACAGTCAAGCATGGTGGTGGTAGCATCATGGTCTGGGGCTGCATAAGTGCTGCTGGTACTGGGGAGCTGTGGTTCATTGAGGGAAACGTGATCAATGTAGAACATGATGCCTTCCATTCAGAAACTGGGCCGAACGGCAGTTTTCCAACATGATAATGACCCCAAACACACCTATTGAGCACCCAAGGGGCATCCTCAAGCAGCTCCATGATGTCAATATAGAGGATTTGAAGAGGATCCCAGCAACAACCTGTGCAGCTCTGGTGAATTCCATGCACAGAATGATTAAGGCAGTGCTAGATAACAATGGTTTGACACATAATATTGAGAGTTTTGAAAAGTTCACTTAGGGTGTACTCACTTTTGTTGCCAGCTGTTTTGACAGTAACGGCTGTATTTTGAGTTATTTTTAGGGGACATTAAATATACACTGCTATACAAGCTGCACATTGACTACTCTAAAATATATCATATATCAATATATCAATAAGTTTCATTTCTATAGTATTGTCCCTTGAGAAGATATACTAAAATGATCGCTGAAATATGAGGGCTGTGCTCACTTGTGTGAGATACTGTACTGTTTTTTAATGTTTTTTTAAGCTTTTGTCCACATTTATAGTAAATGTATATACAAGAGTGACTATGAGACTATGAGCATCTGGAATTTTGCATGATTTTGCATCATATTCAGGTTTGTTAAACTCAACACACAAATTTCCTGTTTTGTGTAAACCTGCCTAATTTGGAAGTCACCAGCAGTGCTACATTCTATTTTACTTGCTAATAGTACTTTCTAGTAGATGTTTTTTTTTTTTTTTTTTTTTTTTTTGCATATGTGTAACATCTCACATTAATTTCTTTGACACTCAGTAGACATCATATACTAGTATAACATCGAAAGATTGCTTAAATTATCAGTGCTGACAGAATTAACAACCTGATATACATTAAGGCTGTTCGTGCATATCAAGCAGCCCATGCGTAGCCCATTCATTATCAGTTATCCGTCATCACGGGGTAAAGACTTGTGGATAAACACATCTTTCTATGCCACTCAGCATATTCACCATAATTCCCAGACAGCCCTGGATTCCGAAAATACAGCAGCGCAATTAGTTTGCGGCATCTTGCCCCGTCTTTATTGAATGATTATGTACTACGTCTGATTAGCCCTGAGGAAATAAAGTAACATGTCTTAGCAGAATGGCATTCTCACATGTGCTTTCCATTCGGCCCAGCTGTTACCTGTCATGGTTTTTTCGCTCTGCATTTGAGGGAATTGTTTATTTATTTATTTAATTAGCTAAAAATATCAAAACATCCGTAAACAAGATTAGTTTACATTAAAATCAATGTTGCAAAAATATTCAGATTTTTTTTCTTATTTGTTCTTAGCCTAAATTAAAATTTAGCAAGATTTTTTAAAATGCATAATTTATTTTCTAAATCCATGTCATAAAAGGATATGACAGGATATAATATATTTAGTTTTAAGAATTTATGGATTTTGTTTTGAATGTAAAAAAACAAAAACAAGAAATGTATTTTTCACAGCATACATTCTCATCAGCCTTTGGAATTTATGCAAACACAAAAGCAAGAAAAAGAAGACGATGCTTCTTTTGGTGCATCCATTAATAAAGTGTCTTCATACATTGCAGCACGGTGGTATCTGAGAAGATGAGACGGCTTTCGTTCTGGCAGACCATATGCATCCATGAATATGCATGAAAATCTGTCAGCTGGTTAACAAGAAGGACATATATGCAAGACAGGAAGCCATAGGTCAGTAAATTGAGGTATGGAAATTGCTAACCTCTGTCTGTGTAAGGACGTATATTCACTGAGACTTTGGACTGATTCCTAGCAGGGAACCTGTCGATATTTTTAGACTGGTTTAGCTGTAATGGGCCACATATGTTTTAAATTGCCATGTAAAAACACAGAAAGTTGAAGCTGATGTTTAATGTGAGGCAACATTTAATTTTCTTAATTAATGAAATCTCCTTTACTAAACCGCATACGTGACATAACATGTTGAAGAGCGGTCATAAATAATCAAAATTATAATCTAACATTCTTGAAATGTTTAACATCTACCATTCATTTTTAATATCCGGGGACATGACATCTGTTGCTGATAATGTGTTCCAGAAAATGTATCAACTTCTTCCTTCCTTTTTTTTCTTGCAGCTTTGAATTGTACATTTTAAAATAGCACACAGCGCTTTGTAAACATAGGTATTGAATCTCTTGAAAAAAATAAATAATTCATTAGGCAGTACCACCCGTAACGGCACACTACACTGATTTAGTCCTTGCTCGTAATTTAATATGAATTCATCTTATCTCCAAACTGCATTTTCAAGTATGAGATGCCTCTCAGAAGCGCTTTCGCAGCCGTCAGAGTGCAAACAACCCTAGTTTCTTAACTATTTATCACCAGCCACATCAGTCCAGAGTTGCGCCCTGTGAAAACATGTGTCCCCGGGCATTCACGAGTCACTGCCAGGGCGCCGGTCCCTCTAGTATAAATTTCCCTCTTAAATTTTCATGATCTCAACACGCCAGGCCTCTGAATTCCATCATAGAAGAGTTCTCAGAGCTAATGACTGCAACTGCCCTGACAGTGCCATCAAAAAGCCATTTTTCCGAACACAAACACACACAAACACTTTCGCTATTGAGAACTCTGTAATAGTGCATTGGTTTTAAGTATAATCAATTACAGTTTAATCATTCCCCTTTCCCCGCTACCCTCCTTTATCTCCCTCTCTTCACGAACATTATATTAAACACTTAATTATTCATTGGTAATGCCTGTCGTGGTGAAATATTGGCTATTGCCGATCTGAATGCATCAAACTACCTCCCCTTTCCTCTGCGAGGTTAATAGAGGAGCCCATACTTTCATTAGCTTCACAAAACCTGGCACAACCCATACGTCAAAGTTCTCTAAGTGAGAGGAAAAGCTAGTTGTAAGTCTTAGCAGCGCCGTGAAACACATCTTAAAGGCCAGCGTCCAGTGTTTGAAGCTAATTTTGTTTCATGAGATGCTTTGAACCTGGAGCTAAATGGATACAAACTTGATAATGTGTGTGTGTGACTTGAAAAGTGATTGAATAGAAAAGAGAGTCTGTTCAAAAATGCATGTGCTCAAAGCAGCATTCACACATTAGACTCAAGATTAAATAAGTTGAGTCATTAGTCAACACACCTTCTGCAAATCACTCTCCAAAGCCATGCCTCCTCCAAAACACTTGAACGTGCACAGGCAGGCTAACCAGTATGGAAGGCCATTGTTGCCAGAAACGTGAAACTGCACTACTTTCCATAAAAAGTAACTAAATAACACAATGAGTTACTTTTCGTAGGAAGTTATGCAATATTGTAATGAATTACTTTTAAAAGTAACATTTCCCAACACTGTTCTGCGCTGTGATTAGTCAGATCACCTGTCAATCAAGCTCAATTCCATGTTAACGCGTAATTTACACGTTACCCCCACTATTACATGTTAACGTGTTAGTTTCACAAGTTT
This sequence comes from Labeo rohita, assembly GCF_022985175.1. NCBI lineage: Eukaryota > Metazoa > Chordata > Actinopteri > Cypriniformes > Cyprinidae > Labeo > Labeo rohita. The sequence continues at coordinate 23,824,188 of NC_066885.1, read as the reverse complement.
TGGCACTAATGGCCTTCCATAAACCAGTGACATGATGAGTGATGACGTTGATGGAGGGTTGAATGCAGTGCTGTCAGGTTACCTCATATTTCATTTACCACATTCCAGTACAAAGTGCATAAAATTACAGTAATAACCAGTGTTGGGGAAAGTTACTTTTAAAAGTAATCCATTACAATATTGCGTTACACCCTACACTGTAAAAAAACAATTTGTTGAGTCAACTTAAAATAATTTGTAACCTGGCTGCCTTAAAATTTTAAGTTCAGTGAACTCAGAAAAAGTTTATTCAACTTAGTGACAACTGACAAGTGACAACTTAGATATTTGATTTGAATCAACTTAAGATTTTTAGGCAGCTGGGTTATTTACCCATCTGTTAAGTTTAGCAAACACAAATATCTAAGTTGTTACTTAGTACAACTTAACATTTCAAGTTGACTAAACTTTTAGTTGACTGAACTTAAATTTTAAGGCAGGAGGGTAACTACTTATTTTAAGCTGACTCAACAAATTGTGTTTTTTATTTTTTACAGTGTAGAAAAGTAACTAATAACGTTATTTCGTTATGTTATATGAAAAGTAATGTGTTACATTATTTTTGAGTTACATTCGCGTTACATTTTAAATCAGGGCAGGGCTTCACACCAAAAATGAATGTGAAATGAATAAGCCTCAGCAATAAAAAACAATAAAGCACAAATTTTAGTTTATTCAAAGCCATTTTTGTTTATTAGTATGGTTGAACTGGATCATCAAAGGTCAGCAGCAAAGACATTGGTTAATAAAATGCCATTAAATACATAAAGGATATTTGTGTTATTTAACATATTGTTGCAGGTTTGCATCATATTCTGAGTTTGCATTTCACTATTTGAATTCATTCTGATGAGTACTAAATCTGTTTTTTTCTGAGTGAGATGAATTAATGCATGTTCACATTTAGTCTAGAACTATAGTAACATCATGTTTAAACAATGAAAACTTGATGCTTTTGAAGGCTGTCATCACATATCTATTTTTTTTTTATTCAAAACAAACAAGCAAGATCAGCCCAGTTGAGAAAAACTAACGCAAAAGCAGCATTATGCATTACTTTTCATAAAAAGTAATTAAGTAATGCAGTTAGTTACTTTTTTAAGGAAGTAACGCAATATTGTAATGCACTACTTTTAAAAGCAACTTCCCCAACACTGTTCTGTGTTGTGATTGGTCAGATAGTCTGTCAGTCAAGCTTCCTGTGAAGGGTCAATTGCGTGTAAATGCATAATTTGCATGTTAACACACAATTACGTGTTAACGTGTTAGTTTCACAAATATTGGCACTAATGGCCTTCCATAAACCAGTGACATGATGAGACACTATGTTGGTGGAGGGTTGAATGCAATGCTGTCAGATTACCTAATTTTTCATTCACTAGTGAGAAAACATTGCAGTACAAAGTGCATAACATAACAGTAACGCCTTCAATTCTCACTTGGTCTGCAATTGTGTAATGGAATCATGTTATGTCTGTGCGAACAGGGTACAGTAAAACTCTTACAACTTTTAGTCCTTTTCACACAAAGAATAAGTTACAGGTACAGAGGTTTGTATAAAAAAGCCTAATTTTCACACAATTACTTACAGAATATTATATGCTATGACTTTTTAAAAATCCTGCGCAAAACTGCTGCGAAATGTGCAGTAAGGTACGTAATTACAGTGTTGCAGAAATGTATATAGAGGCATGTATTTTCATGAGCCTGGGTTGGTAAATATATTTAGACCATTTCACCTACCCTGCCTTTAACTTAAAATTAGTGATGTCAATAGAATAATTGAGAATAATTATAATTATGTATCTAAATTCCTGACAGTTTTTAGAAAGCGAAATAAAACGGCAATAGTACTAAATTCATGAAATGTTAAAATATTGCTAACTCAAATCTTTTTCTCAAATTTTCTGTAGATTCTCCAGAGAAAAAAAAAGAGACATTAAATTAAAAATGTTTATAGCTTGTTGACACAATATGCCACATTGCTCATTATTTAAATGACAAAACTATTAACGCAAGAGCTTGACTTCAGTTTGTATGGCAACCATTTCAGTTTTGAGTATCAGTATGGATGTTAAAATGTGATGTGATTGATTTTTCAGTCATCTTTGTCAACCATTTTATCTGAGACCGAATGGTTTGATATAAAAGGTTCATGACATCACACAGTCTTGGCTTTTACATACTGCAAGATTTCTATGTGTTCACTTAAGCAACAGTTGCTGTGACAAGCATCGTTCAGCTCCGATAAGAAGATGTATTGGACGCTTTCGGCTGAAACACTGCGCCAAGCAATATTTGCCTTGCTAATATGCACACTTAACAAAAATGATAGTTCCGTCCACTTAGCAAATTGCATGTTGATTATATCTCAATGAAATTGCGCCGTGAGGTTACTGGTTAACAGGGGATTACATATAATGCAAGACTCTTTCCGAATCAAAAATGCATGTCAATATAAGAAAATGCTGATGCTTGTTTAAACATTTTACCAGCAGTGCAACTTTTTCCGTGTGACAAATAAAGAAAATTAATTTTTCTTGATGAAAGGTCAGCGTGGGTTAAACATGAGTGTTTGAGCAGGGGAAAATCCAAGATGAATTCTCGTCTGGAATCCAATATAGGTCAATGGTTCATTGCATTTCCATCCCGTAGTAAAAATGGTATGACCTCACATCGACAATGTACACACAGTCATTGCAGACCTCTTTTGAGTTGCTGAACTGGAAGGATCAGTCTGGAAAAGCAAATATTAAATGTCCCATCATAAAAAAACAGGATAATAGAAGTTCTTTATTCTCACAGGTAACGTGTTTGGCTTATATAGTTAAACATTTACTTACTCAAGGTGAATCCAGACCAGAACTAGTCCATCTGAATGTATGCCATGTGAACGTGAGTCAAAATAATAGCATGTTTCTTCAATACAGCTCACTACCAGGTCTTAGTATCACTTCCATATTTTCATGCTCATTAAAAATAGGATGAAGAAAGGGAAACCCTGCCTAAAGGCCAACAAAAATTCCGCTTCCCTCATAAATCATTTGTTTGTTATTAGTTAATGATTCTTGAAGTCCAACAGCACAATCTGTGGTGAAATTTTTGACCTTCACAACACAGCTGATTCTATCCACTGTAGCGCTCATTAGTGGCCATCTAATCTCATTAGGGAATGCTGGGATACCATGGCTTGGTGACAAAATAACAGCTTCTGAGTAGAGAGGAGACGGAGAAGCAGGTGGGATTGTGGGTACTACGGCCAAAGCATGTCTTCTCTTTCATCTTAATGAAAAGTGACTCAGAGTTCCCCTGATGTGACCTCTTATTCCTTCGGCAATGCATTATGGGAAATCCATTACGCTTAGTACACTTACAATGTTAATTGTTAAGAAATACATCACTTTTCAAAGTTAAATGCAACATTAAAACAGAAAAAGACATTTTATAACGCAGTGCGATTAGCATCTTTTTTTAATCTACAGTTCACCGTTAGCTTTCTCATCTGTATATATTGCGGCTATGTTCTCACATTAAACAGCAGGATGAAGTTGTTTCATTTCTTTCACCGAGCAAATGCATTCACCTTTGGGCGTCTCTTGGCATCATAATTTACCATTTCCTCTGTATTCAATATCTCTGGCAGCCATATTGTAAATTAGCTCTCTTATGTAACCTCATAACTACTTTAATGGGTGCATCTCCCTAATTCTGCGTTGATATTATTCATGTTCTCTCTCATTCGCTCCCATTGTGACTCCTAATCTAGCAATTCATCTCAACTGGCTGAGCCCCATTTTCCATGCTCATATATGCATTTACTGTCACTCCTTATTTAAATAATCACTTGCATGTCAGAACACATTATGGTTCTCTGTCAAAAGGAAAAAAGAAACCTTTGTCGTGCCTTTTGGATTGCAAATATTAAACCATAGATCAATGTTTAACAATTCATAATGTACCAAATGAGAATGTCAGCAGTTGTGTTATTATTGACCTTTGGCAAAATCATAATTATTTAACATCTCAAAATCAGAAGAAAGTCATTATCATTATTGTTTTTTGAAAAATAGGCCAAGAAACCCCTCTCAAGAGAATATTATACTGCTAATGTACAGTATTGCAAATTGTCCTTGTCAGGCCGGTCTCCCTTGACTCTTAAAGGTGAAGTGTGTGATTTATATGCTTTAGCAGCAGCAAACCAAAGTTACAAAATATTGGTTGAATTCGGAATAGCGCACTACTAATCTTACTGTTTCGACCTTAAGAAGCAGTATTTTATGTTGAGTTCAGGAATTGATTTCCAAATATTTTAATCAAGTATGATCCTTCAGTTTTCCTGCCCTGGTGAAAAAAACAGCATATGCTGGTAGGTATGTTTTGATGCTGGGATGCTGGTTAGGTATGTTTTGATGCTGGTTTAAGATGGTCCTTTGCTGGCCCTTTGCTGGTTTGTGCTGGTCAAGGACCAGCATAAATCATCAAAGGACCAGCTTAAACAAGCATTAAAACATACCTAACCAGCATATGCTGTTTTTTTCACCAGGGTGATCAAGTGACTCATCCCACCCCAGCTAATTGCAGCTGTAATACCAAAGAATTGTAAGGAAAAAGAACATCAAGAACTACCTCCAAGAACTACCTTACTAGATAAACAAGGAAACAAACAAGAACACACTAGAAATCAAGACAAACAGGGGGTCATCCCAAAACTGTGGAAGGCAGATGGGGCCAATACCCGACATGCATTTTGTGGCATTTTTCCTGATAACCCCTAAAGGAACTCAAATACTCATTTTTTATTGTACAGATAAGAGCAATACATCATTCAAATCTGTAGAGGGTCTATTTTTATTTGTATACATTCATAATAACAACAAAACTGAAAAAAAGAACAAATGTCAGGGCATGTCAAAACTTCTCCACGGCCCCAAAACCCCCTCAGGCTGTATCAACAAGAGCTGTTCAACATTTGAAGTGGATCAAAACCTTTCATAAAAGGTTCACCCATTCTTGTCTTAGACCAACTTTGATTAACTTTTTTGATCCACTTCAAATGTTGACTACTGTATACCAACGTACCATCATGTCACATATGCAAATAGAGTCTTAAATACAGCGACTTCATTGTATGTATGTATATTTGGTAAAATGTTTGCAGCTACTTTTTGTCTCTTAATTAGAAGCAGCATAATTAAACTGTCATTGCAGGGACTACTGTACAGAAATATAGATGTTTAATTTAAAGAAAAAAGTATTAAATGTACAAAATGTCTAAATAAAGCTCTGTGAAAACTTTATTTTTACAACAAATGTCATAATAAATGAACGGAAAGTCAAAAATGCCCTGATATTGTGTTAAAAAAATTAAAATAATGAAAATCTAAACAATTCCTTATAAAAGCAAGTTATTTCCTAATGCAGGATTCAAGTAATACAAGTTATTTCATAATATAATAATTTCTTACTACACTGAGAGTTTGTTAAGGTCTGCTACCTTCCCTCAACTGGATTCTACCATAAGTTTTCATTCTTTATCAGTAACCCATACTAGTTCCTTTCAGTCTCAGTAGACAGTATGGATGTTAGAGAGCATAGCTAATGTTTCCCCCACCGCCTGAGTCGTTCATGAGCGGGAGAGCATAACAACAGCTCTCCTCATCGCATCCCACAAGCTTCACTTAGGCTGCAAGACTATCTTGAGGAGGGTCCTTGGCCTCTGGTATTTACCTGAGGGATCGAAACCTTATCAGGTGTTGCTGAGTTAGCGCTCTCCGCCACTGGGGAGAGCGCACAGGTGAGCCTGATTAGCTCTCAGTGGAGGAGAGGTCAAGGTAAGGCAGATCACGTTACCTTTAGGAGGGAATGAAGAACAAAAGAGTTTGCTCTGTGGCAAATGAGAGTCGCTGCCAGTTAATGAGGGCGTATTAGTCAGATGCCAGGAGCAGTCCCAATTTTTTTGGAAAAGAATCAGCATGATACCTGCCCTTGTTCTAATTGGTCAAGGTGTTTCACAGTAATCCAGTCAGAGCTGTAGCCCAGCAGTGAGTCCTAAGCTTCATTCAGCTCTAAAGGACCCACAAAAGAGGCGATAAAGCGGGATTCAACCCCGGCTTTAATCCAATTAGAGCGCTCTCTCAAGCACCAAAACAGAGGTTCACTCTTTCTGAATGCAAAAGTTACTTTGTGAACACACAGACTTAAGAAAAGGCTTCTTGTGATAAACACAAAAAGAAAGAAGAAGAAAAAAAAGAAAGTAAAAGGCTTTTCCCTTGATCTTTACTAGAGCAGTTACAACACATGAGTTTTGTGCACAAGTCTTAGTGTTGGTACTTGTTACAACATAAAAACAGCACCTTTTGCCTGTTTTTTTTGCCTGAGACAGCAACTTTTAAAGTATCTAAAATAAAGTTGTTATTGTTATTATTATTATAGGGCTAGATTTTGAAAGCATGTATTTTTTTAGACAATATCCAAGGACAATCCTAATAATGAGTGGATGAATTCTAAAGGTCAGAGATAGGGTGAAAAATGGTAATTTTGAAAATGGTAAAAAAACTAAATTATGACTGTTTTTGTGAAAAATAAAAAAATGTAACATTAATACATTCAGTTAGGAGACATTAAACAAAAATGTTTGAGAACAAATTTTGAAGTTGGCTTGAGAAAGCCTAGCTTGAAAGTTTAAAACAGTTGTAAAAGCTTGAAATTTTAAAGTTTAGATAGATTAGATACCCTGGTGAAAAAAAAACAGCATATGCTGGTAGGTATGTTTTGATGCTGGTTTAAGCTGGTCCTTTGCTGGTTTATGCTGGTCATGTTGCTGGTCAAAGACCAGTATAAACCAACAAAGGACCAGCTTATACCAGCGTAAACAGCATATGCTGTTTTTTTTTCACCAGTGTAGACATAGATAGCATGCTGTTAGCATAATTAGCATGTTGTTAACATGTTTTAACATTATTAGCATGTTGCTAATATGTTGTTAGCATGTTTTCACATGATTAGCATGTTTCTTGCATGATTACCATGTTGCTGGTATGTTGCTAGTATGCTTTTAGCATGATTAACATGTTGTTATCATGTTTTAACATAATAAGCATGTTGCTAGCATGTTTCTTGCATGATTACAATGTTGCTGGTATGTTGCTAGCATGCTTTTAACATGATTACCATGTTGGTAACATGTTTCTAGTATGATTACCATGTTGCTAGAATATTGTTAACATGTTCGTAGTATGATTAGCATGTTGCTAGCTATTCTTAGCATGACTAGTATGTTGCTAACATGTTTTTTTAAACATTACTTAACACATCCTTAAGCTGGTTGGCTGGTTTTAGCTGGTATCCAGCCTGGTCTTAGCTGGTCAGCAGGCTGGTTTTAGAGGGGTTTTGGCCACGTCCTTAGCTGGACAGGCTGGGAGACCAGCTGGAACAACCAGTAAAAACCAGCTTGACCAGCCTAGCCAGGCTGGGAGACCAGCTAAAACCCAGCTACGTACAGCTTAAACCAGCTAAGACCAGCCAACCAGCTTAGGCTGGTTTTAGCTGTTTTTTTTTTTTCAGCAAGTAAAAGCGTTGGTCTTTTAGCAGGTTTCCCAGCTTGACCAGCTAAGACCAGCCTGACCAACTAAAAAGTGCCCAAAACCATTTGAAAACCAGCCTGAGAGAACAGCTGAGGCTGGTTTTAGCTAGAGTTAGCTGGTTTTAGCGAGTTGTTAAGCTTTACTATAGCCATAGACAGTTTTTATTATTGTTTTATTTTTTTTAAAGATTTATTTTTGGTGTTTTTGCCTTTTGTTGAAAGGACAGTATTGAGACAGTAAATGAAATGGAAGAGAGAGGGGGAACGGGATCGGTAAAGTTCCGCGAGCCAGGACTCAAACACGGGATGCTTGAACAGCGCTGCATGTCAACACACTGCCCATGAGGCTATGGGCACCGACCATAGACAGTTTAAATACAGCATTGTCCAAAAGTTTTCACTCCCTCAATGAAAGTCTATAAGTCTTTAGGTGGTTTTGATAGTCTGGCTTACGAAAACCGTAAGTTAGATCAACCTGAGCCAGACCAGTCAGTTTGGTGGTTGTAGCTTGAAAGCTCTTTCTTAAGCCGAATTAATGATTTTAAAAACACGAATGAAATAACCCCCTAAAATTTCTACTTTATAAAGTATAAATATTTTTGATGTTTACTGTTTACTGTCTAAATACTTCATAACATTTTAAAGAGAAAACACTTAAACTGCAATATGTTTTTCCAGACCCCTTCTTTACATTTATGGCTAAATCGATTAATTTAGCAAATCACAAATCTGAATCGAAAGCTGGAGAAGCATATCACAAACTACCATGATTCAAAGGTTTGATATTTAAGTGCTGATATTTAATCCTTACCATTTTATGTCTCTACAGATTACATCGTTATGCCAGTAGATGGTGACAAGTGACTGTCTCTATGAGTGATTCATTGAATCATTCATGCTTCCAATTAATTCAAAACACTGATTCATTCAGGAATTGTTCAAGACTTTATAGGTGAGTTATTGAATTGTTCACTCAACCAAAGCAATCAAAACTCGTTCTGAAATTAAAATGTCAGTACTGTGTGTTGTTCACAGACATTTGAGTCTGTTGATCTGGCTTTCTTTGGAACTATTTTATTGTGAAAATATAATAGATGAAGCCAGTACGTGTAAAAAAAGAGTGCAAAAAATGTCTTATTTCAAACTTTTGTAAAGGTATCAGACACGCAATATGAACAGCACAGGCTGATTTTGCTTGATTAGTCTAAATCATGATTTAACACAAGATTCTATACAGAGTAAATCACTGAAAAAAAGCGTTTTTAGATTTATGGTCAAATGCCAGCTTGTTTGTAAACAGAGACCTGGACTCAGTACAGCTCATTCACCCCCAGAGCACGAGAAGGTGATCAAACAATGAAATTTAATCAGATCAGCTCTCCAGCCAAGCGCACATAAAAGCATTTCACCAATATTTCAGTAAAAGTTCAGTTCTATGAATATTAAAACAGCATATGATCCTTTTAATATTTAATATAAATCCACCTTAATAATGCAGAATGAATATTAGGCTTTTTTTGTGTGCCTTATGGATCTTCTCTTTTTGTGTTCTGCACAGCTCTGAATTACTTGTAAGCATAAGATGAAGCATCATTCTCTAAAGGGTTTTATTCTGACAGCTTTCCTTAAGGCTTTTTTCATGGCATGTAAAACAGGCTACACTTTTTTCTTTGCTTCTTTCTTTTGGCTGTTCGGTATTGTAATTGCACAGTATCAATATATCAAATGTTGTCATTAATGAGAGCTTTTAATGTTGAATGTCGCAATTACATTTTCACAACACAAAGGTTGTAATTATCTGCGTTTCATCACTTCAAAGATGAATATTTTGTTTTTCCGTTGTCATTCTGACCTGAGGCCAATTAAATCTGGAGTTTTGTAATTATTTTTCTTTCTCCTTTGCAAATTCTAGTTAAGATGGATCGTCTGTTTTCAAGATAAAGCCTGTTATAACAGAGGAAACAAGCCCTAAGAACAGTGAAACCAATTCTAAGAAAATTGCTCAGTCGCACAAACTTCCCCAAATTCAAATTAACACCTTGCAGATGAGCAATGATGTCACTGGAGAGAAAATAATAAGGTCATTTTCATGTTCCACAGAGCTGTTTCTGCTGAGCGCCAAACACGCTGTCAACTTATTACACGGTGGAAGAAAATGGGATACTTTGACACACCAGAACATGTGCGGACGATAAAAGTGTGTCTTTCATTCTCAGGGATCGCCTGCGAGGGTAAGAGGTTTGAAGTGCTCTTTTTGATGTGGAGAAAAATCATCTGAGAATCATGATTTACACCTGTCCATAAAATGTTGTTTTTCCTGTAGTTGCTCTGGTCGGACAGCTCTGGTACATTATGAAACTTGTGATGCTGGCATTACAAATATCAGTTTAATATTCACACAGTATTTTATACCCTGATTTAATTCATTTCAGGCCTAATTACAGGGTGATATACACCTGGCACTTGCAGGCACTACCACATTCCAGTATTTTTAATGCTTTGGCTCAAGCTTCAAAGCCGCTGGTTTTGATGGTATTTGGCATCAGGAGATCTTGGCCGCTGCATAAATAAGATTAGAATGTGGCACGTTAAAAAGTACAGCTCTTGATCTCAGTACAACGGGATATTCGGGCTATTTTCTTTGTCAAGCCAGCATAAAACATGAGGAGTTTCCACATGCACCTGCCCCTTTTCTCTCAGATAATCTATTAAAAACACTAGTTTTCCTTTAAACGTACAGAAATGTGAGAATAATGAGAATATCATGCTGTTCTGTCTGAATGAGTCTTTGAATCCAAGTCTGTGAATGATCAATAGTATTACGAGTTTAAAGTAACTGTGATGTGCCTTGATAACAGTAAACGCTGACACTTTTCACGCCAACTTGAGGAAAGTCCAACATGAGGTTTGGGTTCAGCTATTGCTGCCAAAAGACCAGATGCTGAATGCAATGAAACTCTTTCATTACGTGTGATTGCTGAAATAAAGCAGACAAGTGAATGAGAGATCAGCCAACAAAAACTCTGAATGGAGACATACAGCGCACAGTCCGTATGTGCTGGTTCTAGATCCTGCATGTATGTTGGTCTTTGTTATATTTAGTTAAACTGCTGTTCATTGCTTTAAACTAAGGTTTATTCTTAGTTTTTAAAAGTCTGTTTATGGTTAGCCTATTATGTTTTATTTGTCTGTTCAAGTTTAATGTGGTCACAGTTGTTCAGCCTAAATGTCATTGTTTTTGTTCTAGACAAATGATAAATAATAAGCAGATAGCATATTCAGTATTTACACTACCAGTCTAAAGTTTTTGAACAGCGTTTTTTATTTATTCATTTTTTAAAGAAGTCTCTTCTTCTCATCAAGCCTGCATTTATTTGACCCCAAAAATACAGCAAAATCAGTAATACTGTGAAATATTTTTACTATTTAAAATAACTGCTTTCTATTTGAATATATTTTACTCCAGTCTTCAGTGTCTCATGATCCTTCAAAAATCATTCTAATATGCTGATTTGCTGTTCAAAAAACATTTTATTATTATTATCATCAATATTTGCAGTTGAGTGCATTGATTTTAGGATTCTTTGATGAACAGAAAGATCCAAAGACTAGCATTTATCTGAAATGAAAAGCTTTTGTAATTATTTTTTTTGTACTTTTATTTAGCAAGGATGCTTCAAATTGATCAAAAGTGATGATAAAGACATTTATAATGTTATAAAAGATTTCTATTTTAGATAAATGCTGCTCTTCTGAACTTTCTATTCATCAAAGAAACCTGAAAAAATTCTGCTGAGCTGTTTTCAATATCTTCATCATACTTGTTTTTTTTTTTTTTGCGCAGCAAATCAGAATATTAGAATGATTTCTGAAGGATCATGTGACTGGAGTAATGATGTTAAAAATTCAGCTCGAAATCACAGGAATAAATGACATTTTACAATATATTAAAATAGAAACTGTTATTTTAAATAGTAAAAATATTTCAAAATTGTACTGTTTTGCTGTACTTTGGATCAAATAAATAAAGGCTTGGTGAGCAAAAGAGACTTCTTTAAAAAATATTCAAAATCTTACTGTTCTAAAACTTTTGACTTGTGTATATTTCTAAATGATTTATTCTAAATGCATACATTTTATTCTACTAAAGTCAACACAAACTGTTAAATGTGTGATTTTACAGCTTTGGATACTCAGATTAATTTAATATTTTTGTGATGCTTGTTTCAAAATTCTTTGAGGAACAGAAAAATATACATTATTAAAATGTACATGCTAGAAGTAAAAAATAAATTGATAAATGTTTATTTATTTTGCATTCTGTCCTCCTGATAAAAATATGTGTTGTAACACTGGTAACAACTACTAAATACTGATAATTCAAGTGTGCAAACAATAGAGGTCGACCAATGTATTGGTTTTGCCGATTAATCGGCACCAATAGTTGATTGGCGGAACTATCGGTTATCGGCAATAATCCAGTTAAATTGCAGTTAAATTGTGAAAGTACACAATATCCATATGTATGCAATTTCAATACTGTGACCTTTGTGTAGATATTTAAAGATGGTCATCTTTAGCTTGATTGTTGATGTAATGGTAACACTTTACAATATGAGTCCATTTGTAACATTAATATTGATAAAAGCTGTAGAATATAAGTATTGTTCCTTGTTAGAGTGTGTTAATTTCAGCATTTACTGATATATTTTTTAAAAAATATAGTTTATTTTGTTAACATTAATGAACTAACTGTAATGGTCAATACATAATTAATATTAATGTTTTTAATATTCAGTAGGCTACTTTTTTTTTTTTTTTTAAATAGTAGAGTATCCGTTCAGTATCCATTTTAAAAACTATTGGTCGATTAATCTGTATCGGCCAGTGTGGTCCAACCTAGTTATCGGTATCGGTAAAATTCAATATCGGTCGACCTCTAGCAAAAAAGTGAAAATAACAAGATATACCATATAGTACATGAGGAAAAACTAAATGTGTGTTGCAGTAAAAGTAACTGCAACATAAAATGCAACATAAAAAGACGTCACATTGGGCAAAATGTGTTAGCATGTGGACTTACACAGACCTTTTACAGCGGTTAGCTTTACTTCGCAAACAAAAGCCAGCCAGCCTTGAGCTAAATATGAAATAATAAATGATAAAAGTTTGATATTTATGATATTTCCGTGACATTGTTTATGTGCGCACTCAAGCTCAGAGGGTCTCACATCTCAGACTTTTGAATTCTGTGAATTGTTACCTGGAGAGTCGCTCTGATCGAATCATCTGAATAAGTGAGTTGCTGACTCGAGAACAGATCCAATCGAATCATTCCAATTCACAAATGAATCGTTCATTGCGATTTGCGGACCAATTAAAAAGAATCATCGCTGTCGCGTCTGTCCATCTCTGCTGGCAAGACATGTATGCGCCCAAGTCTTCAGATCTAGCCAAATTCAGTTCAGCTTATTGATTTACTCTCACAGTGGCTTGCAGCGGCTTTGCGAGAGGCATAATTCTCTTTATCTTTCAGTGGAATAAATGGCTTAAGTTTCTACATTGTGAAGAAGCCTAAACAGGATCCAGCTTCACACATGACATGTGTTTGGAGCCTGAACATGTGCTGACAGATTGCCTATGATACTAGTGAAAGATCATCTGAATTCCAATCAAACCACATCAGTAGATAGATGCGATGACTAACTCTGGTTAGTCCGCTTTATACCGCGCCAAACTCACGGCGCAAGCCTTAGCTGGAGCCGCTGACATCTGTCAGGCTTTGGTGTGGACATGAAGGATCAAATTACACTGGCTGGCATGAGCCACATTGATAACTCCAATGTCAGTAAAGATCCAATCCAAATCTAAATTGTTCCTTTCTAAAACGGCCCTGTTGATTAGTTCTGCAGTGAAATCCATTTCCTGGCCCCATGCCTATTTCAAGATGTTTATTTCCCAAGTGGTATTTGGCTGTTCAGGACTCTTTCTGGACTCCATTTAAGGAGCCCTAATACGCTGCTTGCATCATTTTCAGGACAACTGATTTCAAAGGTGTTTATGGGTTCTTTTCTCGTCGTTAGCAAAGACGACTGCACTTCAATAAATTCAGCTTTCTAGTGCAGTTGTCATGATGGCAGTCATATTTTATAAGACTTCAAATGAATTTTATTGATCCTTAAGTCAAATCTGATAATATATAGCTGTGAAGTATAAAACTCACACAGCATCTAACTTTTGTAAAATAAGATTAACATATTAATAATATATCTTCTATTACCAAGAGCTCAGAAGTGAGCAGCAAGATTGGAAACTGTGCAAATTATGTTAAGCACAATACATTGGGGTCAATTCCTTTAGTGGATTTGGTGCAAATAAATGGCACTATCAGTCGTCGCAATTCATTCTTAGTGAATTATCCATCGTCTTCAGACTCTGTGTTCGTCCATTTGTTTGTAGCCGCCATCAGCTAAATCTGATCTATCAGTAAGTGACACTTAGACACTCACAACAGATCGGGGTGTGTAAGTGTAGCCTGCTTGGACAGCTAACATTAATTGCCTGTTGTAAAGATGAAGTTGTTAAAGACAACACAACCGTCTTTGTGCATTTCCGAACAAAATTACCTCATTTACTGTATTGATAGTTGCAAGGGATCAATACACCAAAGCCAGGGTTTATTCTCGGCTCCAATGAGGTTGACTGAGGAATTACTTCTATTAGAAGTTTCCACAGAAGAAAAGTCAAGTATTATTTAGTCCTGGAAACCTCTGAAGGCACACAAACACATGTGGACTCACTCTGTGTCACCTGTGATGTGGTTTTACCCATTTTAGACAAAAGAAAAAAACTGATCTAAAAATAAATCGAGTGCTTCAGGAGACTTGGTCAGAACGCAGGGTTCCATCAAGAGGAAAGTTTTGCGTTTTCTTACCTTCTTCATCTTGTTTCCTTTTTCTCTCAGTAAACCCACTACTTTCTTGTACACTGCCCTCTAAAAGTTTGTAAACGCCCTAGAAAAGTGGGGTTTTGGACAATGTTGGCATGAATCCTTTTTAATTTGTTGTAATTTCACACTGATAAGGGACAACACAAACTATGAAAAAATATTTTATTACATAAACAGTTTATACATGGAAAAAATGCAAATTTTTCAAAAGATTCATCAAAATATTCACCATTAGCAGCTATTACAGCTCTGCATAATCTGGGCCTAAATGCACTGTATTCTAAACTTAATTGGCAATCAATTGTTGAAGCTATTAAGGGGTCCGGCCCCAAAAATCTTTTAAAAACCTGGGCCAAGTTTAAACCAGTAACCAGGCATCACGGCTGGCAAAGAAGCATGTCTGACTTTGACATGTATATATTGCCATTATTATGTAAACAAAATGAAATTTATTATTGCTGGTCTTTAATGATAATGTCAAGATACTTTAATGTATTTGCACCGAAACATAATAAGGATTTATGCTGATATCGTCCAAAACCACACTTTGCCAGGGGTGCTTCCAAACTTTTGAAGGGCAGTGTATAATTATAAGTTCTTAAGAAGGCAAAAGTCTAAGTGGATGCTAAGACATGCATGCTTACAAAGACAAAGGTAAAGCAATCCATTGTCAAATCCATTCAACAACACTTAGACACAACACAACAGCTATGTACTAAAAATGAAAACAATTTTCCTTTACACATCACATCCTGTCGCAACTGGATTCATCCATTCCTTTTCTAAACCGCATGATTGAGTTTCTCTAAATTTAACATGAGAAACCACACACAATTACTTTGTTGTTTCGAGTTATCCTACAACAATGATAGAAGGAAATGAAAATGACGCTTCGCACGATCTGCTATTTTCTGTAAACAAAGCAAGCGGCTATTGCATGATGGTTGCAGGTATTGTGGTGATGTTGAAACGTTCCACGCATCTGTCTGTCTATTCTGTGTTCCATCAGGTGAGATTTCATTCTGCCTTCAAGTTGCACATAGTTATTACATCAAAGTGCCTGCATGGAGTGTTGCAATAATCCATGCGGAGGCAAGCCAAGCGTCAGGTATTGAGGAGACGAGGGCTGTGGAAGTGGGGTCAAGACCTTCCATTGCCGCCTGGATCATGAAAGAAAGGTTTGTGCCCAGAATAAAAGACAGGGAATTTCTGGTTCCCACATCTGAACAGCTTGAAACAAAGAAAGAAATACATTTCTGTGATATGGGTGTTATCAGATAGATTTATTTGAATGCACACAGGGTTTCCGGTCATACTACATGAAATTATGTATTTACATAAAACATTGTTAGACTTTGAGTTATCGTGTGTTCTTTTGACTCGGTGAATATGTGTTTTGGAATCGGTCTCTTGTATCATTTTTCTCCTTGGAAACAGGAGGATTTTTTGGAAAGATCAAATTGGATGTTACCCTACTTTTCCATCTTCCCTGAGGGTTTTGGAACCACTTCTATTTACAACAGGAGTTCTGCTGCAAAACTGTGCCATCTATCATTCCTGTAATCCCAGGCTTTCCTATTAATTAGTGAAGCTAGAAAATATGCAGAATGAGGTGCAGGCGGGCCATGCTGTCAGCGTTATATCTCCAAGCTAACAAAACTGCACAGTGGATGTAGAGTAGAAGGGAAGCGAAAATGCTGCCAAAAGCAATATCAAGCTGTTATTGTGCTGAATACAAGATAAAAAAAATAATAATAAAAAGGAGGTCTTCCCCCCTATGTTTACATGTGTAGTTATTTTCTGTATAATGTAGACAGCATTTGTAAAGAGAAGCAACTTCACATTTTTATTTGTGAGGAATTATTTGCTCTCCATCCATCTATTTCACAAACTGCTCGTCCTTTATAGGGTCGCAGGATTCTCTGTTCTTTCTCCTTCCAAAAATTCCAGTCAGGTAGGTGAAATATTAGGCTAATATCTTAATTAATATTGCTTGTATGTATATTTACCATCTAAACTTTAGTTTGTCAAAATATTGCACCCTTGCCTGCTTACTAAGTCCTTCTCTATATGATTTAGCAGCTTCCACACTTTTTTTCTGTGGTTTAGACAGCATAAATTAGCAGAACAATTTATTTAGTAGTACATTAACCGTGCAATCCATGCTATTGTTTATATCTGAGTATCTCCAATATGGCCTTGCATCCGGGTAACTCACCAAACCATGACGTAAGTGCAAACCCTCTATAGAGTGCTGCAGGGGAGTATTTTTGTAGGCCAAATGTGAAGGTAGCATCAACCTGGTTCCCTCTATAAAAAGCCAGTAGGATTTTTCCATTCACTTTTGGATTATTGCATTGAATACGCTCTGTAAGCAACAAAGCTTTATGATTCTTCAGTAGTTGTCCATCAAGATAATCCAAATGAACACAACTTCTATGCATTTTGAAGTTTAAATACAAAAAAGCTAAATAATAAAAAAAAAAGAACCTAAAATTAGGCTGTAAATAAACTACACCATGATAAATAGGGTGACCATAGTCCTCAATTTCCTGGAAATAAATTCCTGGAAATAAAACAAATATATTTCAATGCTTTCTCTCACAATTATATCATTTGGGTAATTATACTGTATAAAATTGCGGGCATCTGAGAGCCGCTATTAATATATGGGCATTGAAATCGCTTTTAAATGCGTGCTTGGAGCGCAGTGCTTACCATACGTTTTACAAGATTAGATGTTTGATAGTGGCATCTGCAATCATTCACTATCATCCTATCAGTCATTTCTCCTTACTCTGTTTATGTGGTAAGTGAAATTGTTTGTACTCTAGGCTACCAATAGCAAGCGGCTAACCATGCCCCTTTAACGGCTCCATAGAAAGTGTTATTCCAACACATTCTCACTCCCAACTCTTCACAAATTGAGGCTTAGTCAGGACCCTTTGGCATCAGTTTTTGATGCACAGGGTACCCCCTGTTATTTTTTGATATGCAGTGTCCATTGCTTTAAATAAGAAACCCTTGGCATCAATACACTGATGCGAAAGACATTTATTGAATTTTATTGTCTTGATCAAATTATATATTGGGTAATCATTTTGCCATTACTGCATATATGTTGGGTTGTGATTTTTCAGTGCAAACAGTCACAACAGTTTTATTTACATTGCACTATTTACACATTTATGAGCACATAACCCAACCCCTGCCCCTAAACCTAACCATTTGTCAAGAAAACACAGTATATAACAGGCAAATACAACTACAGTCATAATTTATTTAAAAAATATTAGTATTCCAAGTCTTCCGAAGCAAAACGATTGATTTCTGAGAGGAATATACACAATTGCCATCTCTATCCACCATAAAGCTCATCCTGTGTGCTGCAGTCTGTGCACAAATTCCAAAAATGCTGCTAGAAGAAGCGTTACATCAGCTTAGGTTCTGAAATGCCATTGGCTCTTGTGTGTCTCGTGACTGATTGCGTCATGCTAAAGTTCGGGAGTATGTTTTGAATTCGATGCAGTGTTGCCAAGTCCGCAGTTTTCCTGTGGAATTGGGCTACTTTAACACTGTTGCCACGGGTTGTTTTTGATGTCTGCGGGTTAAAGCAACCCCAATAATGTCATATTTAGCCCCTGAAATTACCTGGCAATCCTGATTAGATGTGAGCATGTTTGCAGAGCGGGATTATTTTTAAAAGATTATTTGTTTGGAGTGAGAAGTTGTTGGTTATTCATTTTTACTTCTGTGCCCAGCTGAATACGGATTTACTGTAGAGGGCTTTCACAACGCATCATCCTCATCAGTCAACTATATTAGTGACACTTACTGTAAACAATGCCACTGAACCAAACGAAACTCGCATATTTTGCTGATTATTTCTGCTGAAAATGGTCAATTATTGTCATGTTTTGGTCTGTACTAATCAGTCAGATCAGGAAAAACATTTGGAGTGCTACAGACTGCCAAAAGTTAAAACAACTCAAGGAGAAGAGTGCAAAAAAACTGTCTGAGGAACAAAAGGTGTTTGTGGTTGGCCAAACTGAACCAGAATTTCCAGGGCAAGAATCTTGACAACATTTGTGTTTGTTCTTATCATTTCCAGTCAGGTAGGTGAAATATTAGGCTAATATTTTAATTAATACTGCTCGTACGTATCTTTACCACCTATTAACTTTAGTTTGTCAAAATATTGCGCCCCTTCCTGCTTACTAAGTCTTTCTCTATATGATTTAGCAGCTTCCACACATTTTTTCCATGGTTTAGACAGCATATGTTAGCAGAACAACGTATTCAGTAGTACATTAACAGTGCAGTCCATGCTATTTTTTACATCTGAGTATCTCCAATATGGCCGCACATCCGGGTAACTCTCCAAACTGTGATTTAAGTGTAAACCCTGTATTCGAGTAGATCCCAACTCATAAGCAACTAGTTTAACCCGTTGAGCGTTACGGTCCCACATATGGGATTTAGAATGTTTAGTGACGTCACGCAACTGCCAAACTCAAACTGTGCTTTTGTGCGTTGGCTGGTGCTGAGACAGAGAGAGACGAGCTCTGCACTTGTGATATAATCAATATGCAGTGTTTTAAACCACATAACGCTTATGCACTTGGGAACTGGCACCTAGTGGTTTTAATGCAGATGCAAAAGCAAAAAGTTTCAGTTACAGATGTTGTGTAAAAATGTACCAGCGTCAGCGATGGTATGTAATAATGGGACATGGAGATAGAGCAAGAAGTATTTATCTGGTCATGTGATCTCAGCATGTCTGTCGCCACCTGTTTTATGACAAATAGCTTAATTAGTCTACTGATATGACTGGATTCTTCACCTTAAACATATTTTTCATCCTTTATGTGTAAACCATTTAAAGCACATAGGGACAAATTACTGAGCACACATTTAGCAAACTAAAGGGCTGATCTTTAAATGAGTGCCACGTTCTATGAGGCCACCCTTATGATGAAATACTGTGAGAGGAAAAAGAAATTGGACTGTAGATCACCTGAAAGGGGGATGGATAGACTACTTGTTGTTGCCCTCTTTCGACTGTGTTGCATTTGCGGTCAGGCTAACAGCAATACCTCTGATGACCTCCAGCTTGAATGTATTGATCTGTAAGTAAAGTCTCAGCTGAGTGATTGCACGTCCAAAGCCAAGCTGCCTTTTCTGTGCCTTGTGCTGTCGCCCAAACCAAAACATCCATCTCACTCAAGCTAGCTCGTTCTGATTGCCTCTATCAGCACAAGTAGTCATACAACATTCAGCCTTTTACTTGAACTAGGAAGATAAAGGGAGTTTAAAAAGTTTAATTTAAAAGTTTGGACCACCAACTGCGTTTTGAATTATCTTGATGGGATGGTGATGCAGAAAAAATGTACCTTCTCACTGCATTTTCAATGCAATATTTCTATAAATATTTCTAAATATTTCTAAGTTCCTATACTGCGCTTTTTGTTCAGTGGGATGTTGATGTGATTCAGATGCGCCACAAATCAGTCTGAAGCTGATCCAGATGAACTTTTATAAACAATAATGAGTGGAATATTCGAAGCGGCATGCTTTGTTTAAAAGTTGTGCACCAAGGTAAACATGCGTTCCCTTTCCAAATCCCGGCTCTTGATTTCAGTAATTGCCTAGCAACAGACGCTCATTCAAGGAGCGCATGACCGAGTTCCTTGTTGTGATACTCCATGCCGAGTGACACCATGCATGAGTAAATCAAATGATGTTTCCCAGTAAGGGTTCTCACAAGCACAACCAAATGATATCATCTGCATATTTCAGCTATGCCTCATGCCACATCCATAATGTTATGACTAAACTTTTGATGTCATCCCAGTGGAATTAGCTGCAGGAAATGCCAAAAAAGTGACTCTTTCATCAGATTTCTGAAGACATACCCCTCACTTGTTTCCCTTAAACTCAGTAGGTTTGCCAGCGCTTGTTACAGAAAATCATGAACTCCTGCTGTTTTAAAACTGATGAAAGCTGCCATGTCTTGCAGAGCTGATTTACAAAAACATTGAGAGTTTAAATTGATATCTGCATTTTTACGCATTCTTTGCATGCTCACAAAACATTCCTGTTGTCCCATAGCGCTCAGTAAAGTTGACTTTACATGGTACTTGATTTACCAACCAGCCAGTATTATATGTATTCTATGAGCTTTTTTTGTTTAATTTACTTCATAAATGGTTTTTAGGAAGTTTATTGCGCATCAAATATATCATAGTTTCAAGATTCATTTTATAAATTAACCTAATCACAATTATTTTCATGTTTTAGCATTTTTCCCCCCCAAAATGTTTTCTCCAAAGTCAGCAGTCCTATATAGGGTTGCTAGAACCTATAAACATTGACTAAATATAAAGATTTTACATACATATGTATACATAAAATATATATATATATATATATATTCTCTTCACCCAGGTATCCAGAAAACACTTTCCACAAAAATACTGTTTTTTTTTTTTAAACTATATTTTATTTAATATTATATTTTGTTTTTAACCAAAACCTTTAATTTAATTTTAAAATGTATTATTTCTTAAATCTATGTTAATAATATTTCTGAAAGGTCATGATGCTGAAGACTGGAGTAATGGCTGCTGAAAATTCAACTTTGCCATCACATGAATAAATTACATTTTAAAATATATTAAATTAGTTGAAAACAGTTATTTTTAATCGTAATATTACTGTTTTTACTGCATTTTTGATCAAATACGTTTATTACATTTATTAATTAATATATTTGGATAGTTGTACATTTTTAAAACATAACACAGTATAATAAGTTTATTCATGTAACAAAAAAAAAAAAAAAAAAAAAAAAAAAAAAAAACAGGAATTTTGTGAAATATAATTGCAATTTAAAATAGTGATTGTCTATTTTAATATGCTTTAAAATAGAATCTATTCCTGTGATGCAAAGCTAAATTTTCAGCATCATTACTCCAGTCTTCAGTGTCATATGAACCTTCAGAAATCATTCTAATATGCTGATTTATTAATAATGTTGGAAACATTTGGGCTGCTTAATTAATTAATTAATTAATTAATTAATTTATTTATTTATTTATTTATTGAACTTGTGCTACGTTTTTTAGGATTCTTGGATGAATAAAAAGTTCAAAAGAGCAGCATTTATTTAAAATAGAAATCTTTTGTAACAATGTACACTACCATTCAAATTTTGGGGTCAGTAATTTTTTCTTTAATTGTCTGAAAGAAATTCATACTTTTATTCAACAAGGATTTGTTAAACTGATAAAAAGTGATAGTAAAGACTTATATTGTTAGAAAAGATTTCCCTTTTAAATAATTGCTGTTCTTTTGAACTTTTTATTCATGAAAGAATCCTGTATCACAGGTTCCAAAAAATATTAAGCAGTTTCCAACTGTTTCCAACACTTATAATAAATCAGCATATTAGAATGATGTCTAAAGGATTGTGTGACACTGAAGACTGGAGTAATGGCTGATTAAAATTCAGCTTTGCATCAGAGAAATAAATTATATTTTAAAGTATATTAAAATAGAAAAAATGTTATTTTAAATTGCAATAATATTTCATAATATTACTTTTTTTTCTGTATTTTGGATCAGATAAATAGAACTCTGATGAGCATAAGAGACTTCTTTAAAAAGTCTTACTGATCACAAACTTTTGAACAGCTGTGCATTTAAAAAAATATGCAGTATATTTATTGTATACTACATTTAAGGTATATTATTCATTCACTGTGACTGAACACAGCTTCAGTCTCCAGTAATTTTCATCTACGCAAGACACGGATCACAAAATAATTTCTCCTGTAGTCTATAACACTAAAAAATGTGTTGCATTGTGGGGGTTTATATGGGCACTGAAAATGTTTTCATTTTTCGCCAGTTTCCAATTGATGTACAAATTATAGCAGTGTATGTCAGTAGACAATATCATGGCTCAATATTCCCATAAGAGTCAGCCGTAGGATCCAAAATGCATTAGGTTTTCATTATGAGCGTAGCAGTGTGGCTCATGCTGAAGGTGCACTCTCTCTGCACCCCATTCATTCAGAATGAAGGGATGGCGGCTTCAGTTCAATGACCTCTTATCTGATGCTGTGCCTCTGTCATTGAAGCCGTCAGAGTGGAAGGATTAGGCCCAGCTTATATCGATATTTTGGAGAACACACACACGCACGCATGCATTTTGAGAGTGAGAGAGAGAAAATAAAAGACGGACACAGAAACCCACTACGAATATGATGGGGAGATCTGGGGTCGTAACAGTTTGTTTTGTGAGATATGTTTTCATCATGCCAACAGACAAAGAAAAGCTGAAATGTCAATACTATGAGATCTAAGTCATTTAACTTAGCTTTAGCTGTTAGCGTGTCCCATCGTTAACAGTTCAGCATTATGTTAGCTACTACACATAAACGCCTTCTTACTGGCTCTCAGACAAATATTACGTTAGTTCATACATAGTAATGCAATACAGTATCTTGGTTAATGTTATTAAAAATCTGAAAGAATGGTCACCAGTTTAGCCTATATGGAATG
This sequence comes from Labeo rohita, assembly GCF_022985175.1. Taxonomy (NCBI): domain Eukaryota; kingdom Metazoa; phylum Chordata; class Actinopteri; order Cypriniformes; family Cyprinidae; genus Labeo; species Labeo rohita. The sequence goes on along the minus strand of NC_066885.1, from coordinate 23,801,050 downwards.
ATAGAAACTAGCTAGTATACTAAAAAAAAAGACTGTTTTCCCAGAGATATACTATAGGGTATACAGTTTACTTGTCTGGCTTAATGTGAAGCATAAATTATGTATATGTATGTTTTATGATAAAGGGTTGAGATTCTCAGTACAGATTTGTTTTTTTTTTTTTTTTTTTTTTTTTTGTGCTCTGGTGTCAGTAGTTTGAAAGAGCTTTTTAATGTTTTAGTTACTGTTTGCTATTTTATGCTGTTAGGGGTCACGTATATAGAAGAGAATTCATCCTCTATCCACATAAACCTTTCTCCCTTTGGAACACATTACCATAGATATATGCATAATGCATTGTTATGTCTGTGCATATCTACCTCAATGTCAGAAACTGAGTGGACTGCAGTGGTTATATGTTGAGTGTTTCTCATCATATATCAGTACTGATTATCAGATCTATCTGTTTCCCAGTGTTTTCCACAAGGGACCCTGGTTTTATATCTGATACACAACAAAACCCCTCAACACACCATAAATTCATGGAGAAAAATCGAGCAAACACAATCCTTGAAGAGAAAACATTTAAGATAACATTTAAGATATTTACGGTACTTAAATCTATCTATACATCCATAAAGATGTACATCAGAATCAGAATTCTTCCATCCATACATACATTATTCCATCCATCCATATATCATCCATCCATACATTTATACATACATTCATACATTCATTCCTCTATTCATATACTTCGTACATCCATCCATCCATCCATAAATCCATACATACATCCATCTATCCTACCTGCATCCATCCATCCACCTATTCATACATACATCCATACTTCCATCCATCCATTCATTTATACATACATACATCCATCCATATATTTATACAAACATTAATACATCCATTAATACATTTATACATCTATCCATCCATCCATCCATTCACCTGTCCATCCATCTATCCATCCTTTCATTCACCCATTCCATCTGTCTGTCCATCTGTCCATTCGTCCATGTCCATCCATCCATCCATCCATGTCCATCCATCCATCCATCCATTTATAAATACATCCATCCATCCATCCATCCATACATTCATACATCCATCTATCCATCCATAAAATGTATACATATATCCATATATCCATCCATACATCCATCCATTCACCCATCCATCCCTCTGTCCATCCTTCCATTCACCCATTCCATCCGTCTGCCCATCTGTCTATCCGTCCATGTCCATCCACCCACCCATCCATCCATTCATCCATCCATTTATACATACATTCATACATCCATCTATCATTATGTATAAATTTTATACATATATTCATCCATCCATCCATCCATTCATCCATCCATTTATACATACATTCATACATCCATCTATCCATTCGTACATTGATATATACATTCATCCATCCATCCATCCATCCATCCATCTGTCCGTCCATCTGTCCATCCGTCATTCATAGATTTCTACATCCATACATCCATGTATCCATCTGTCAGTCTGTCCATCTGTCCATCTGTCCATCCGTCATTCATAGATTTCTACATCCATACATCCATGTATCCATCCATCTGTCAGTCTGTCCGTCCGTCTGTCCTTCTGTCCATCCGTTCTTCTGTCCATCTGTCCATCCGTCCATCCATCCATCCATTCATCCATCTATCCATCCATTTATACATACATTCATACATCCACTCACCTATCCATCCATCCGTCCATCTGTCCATATGTCCATCCATCCATTCACCCATCCATCCGTCCATATGTCCATCTGTCCATATGTCCATCCATCCATTCACCCATCCATCCGTCCATCTGTCCATCCATCCATCCACCCATCCATCCATCCATCCATCCATCCATCCATCCATCCATCCATCCATCCATCCTAGGCTTATCACTGACTATCTCTGGGATTTGGGGAAAACATTTGTTAGGAAATTAGAAAAGTAATCAAAAAGTAGCCAAATGTAATCAGTTACATTGCTTCAATAAAGTAATTGAAATAGCTATACTACTTATTGCATTTTGAATAGGGTAACTTGTAATCTGTAACCTATTACATTTCCAAATGTTTTTTTTTTTTTTTTTTTTTTCAAATAATATTGTTTGTATTACTGTTTTACAATTCATTTTATAATTTTATTTTAACTAACTAGATAAGGGATTCTTTTCACATTTACAGGGTTCCCCTGAAGTGGAAGTCATCATAGTTGGGTAAAATCCTTTTTATTTTTCAGTTAATAAAAATCTAAAAATCTTTTGGTAATAATTGTGGAAAACATGTTGTTTGTGAAGACTGTCCATGATGACCAAGCTCTGCAAAGTAGTTCTTTCTTCGTAATGACAGACAGAGAAAAAAGAGGACTTGACACAGCATATATAGTCAAATGTAGCGTATTGTTGAGTTACCCATGATGCACTCTGCCTTGCAGTTTTTCAGATGCTAATGAGCTGTGGGGCTGAGTGCTCTAAATTAGTCTGTGTGATTGAGACTGGCCTATTTGGAGAAGGCCTGGCTGGTCTTTGGGAATGGAGAGAGTGGAGAGGCCCTCCGCCTCTTTTGTGTGGGCTGGTACAGGCACAGATGTTCCCCTCGCCCCACACAGGGCCCCACGCTCCCTAATCGCCACCTCATATGCGTGTGGATTGCACCTGCCTGCCTGCAATCTATCCCCTTGTTTTTCCATGCTTTCTCGTTCCCCCTCGTTCAGTCTCTTTCTTTCATTCTTTCATTGGCGCTTTCATTCTCTACGAGAGCCGTACTAGCCGTATGACCTCCAAATCTTTTCTACCGTCCAGGATGGACGATTACTTAAGCCCTGAATAGTGTGTGGAGTGGAGGCAGGGAGTGGTGTGGGATATTTTTAATGTTATTTAGGGGGAGCCAAGGGAGGTAGATGAGTTGGTTTCCCTTCTCCAGCTGGATAGAATTTGGAACTTAATACCCAAAGCGAATAAGCCAAAACCTAAAAAACCTCAGCGCTCAGCCTGCACTGGGTCTGCCGCATATACGTGGGGGGAGGAAAGAGAGCCATAGTGCCTTATTTTATGCATCTCCCACTGTGAAGTGAGATTTTCTTCAATCAAGTGATTACGCTGTCAAACTGTGTAAGAAAATGAAGTTTGCTCTCGAAAATCCCAGGGTGTTGTCTGGTAGCAGAAAAGGCCACTGATGTGTTGTTGACAGGTCATCGTAAACATGCATACTTTATTCCAAAGGCACTGAATACAAGCAAGGCATGCTAAAACATACTGTACCTCGATGAACACACAGCATGAGTTTCCATATTACAATGTTCCAAAGTGTCTTTTTCAATATATAAACAGCATTGTAATAGTTGTTGCACTGCCAATTTATGCAGCTTTAATCAAATCAAGTATAATATAAAAATAATTGTATTGCAGTAAATTGAATCTAATGACAATCACCATTAAGAATAATGGGAATCATAAAAATAAATACAAACATGCATTACAATTGACCCTTGTGTTTGAAGTGCATTACTGCAATTATACCCTCAACAAAAGAATATGTACAATAGAAAGAACATATTTCATCCCAAATTTAAATTGTTGTACTGACAACTTATGCAGATTCAATTAAATCAAATGTAATATAAATTAATAAATTAATTGTATTACAGTAAAATCTAATGAAAATCACCTTAAGTATAATAGGAATTATACAAAATAAATAAATAAAAACATGTATTGCAATTAGCCTTTATTAATCTTGATGTATTCAGTGTATTACCTTCCAAAAATTTGTTGGAATATGTCCAAAAAGAAGAATTATCAGGTATGTCCAGAATATGCAATACATTTCATCCAGTAAGAAGGAAGAAATAAGTATTACATAGTTATTTAAAGGTCATGGTAATATTTGTTGTATTGCCTATTTATACAGATTAAATTAAATCAAATATAATATAAAAATAATTGTATTACAGTAAATTGTATGTAATGAGAATCACCTTTAAAAACAATGATAATTATAATAAATACATTATTAAAGGGGTCATCAGATGCTAAGTTCACTTTTACATTAATGTGTGTTGGCAGTGCATGTACACATCTACCCTATAATGACAAAAATCCATGCAGTGGTTTTTAATTAATCTGTAAAAATAATATTCCCTTTTTCAAATCGAGCCATTCTCAGATGCCTGTCGTTGTGGCGTCACACCGACAGAGGCCGTTCCCACAATAGTTGATTGACACAAGCGTTTTACCTCAGATCAGCTGTAACAGTCCAACCTCCATGTTTTGATGCCGGAGCAAGTTGTAAATTAGACAAGTATTGAGCGACTGAGGTGTTGTGTTGCTGGATGTAATAATGAACGTAGTGTTCGTCATTTACTCCCGACACCTGAGCTGCTGAAGATGCAGTACACTGTAAAAAAAGTAAAAAACACAATTTGCTGAGTCAGCTTAAAATAATTTGTTACCCTGCTGCCTTAAAATGTTAAGTTCAGTCAACTAAAATAAGTTTAGTCAACTTAAAATGTTAGGTTGTACTAAGTAACAACTTAGATTTTTGTGTTTGCTAAACTTAAAAGATTGGGTTAGTAACCCAGCTGCCTTAAAATTTTAAGTTGATTCAACTCAAATATCTAAGTTGTCACTTAGTATAATTTAACATTTCAAGTTGAATAAATGTTTTTTGAGTTGACTGAACTTAAAATTTTAAGGCAGCCAGGTTACAAATTATTTTAAGTTGACTCAACAAATTGTTTTTTACAGTGTAGATTATGTTTGTTTGTGAAGGGAATGCACCTCCCGATCTACATAAATGCGTCTATGTTCACGCAAATCATTTGTGATCCAGCTTCACTTACAGCAGATATGAGTACAAGGGGTTTTTTATAAATTTTTGCGATCGCCTTTCCTAATATCATGCTAGTTGGCAAGTTTAGCGGCTAAATGCGGCTAAAGTAAACAGGCTCATCACTCCACAGAAAGAAGAGATTGGCGGGGCGAGCAGAGCTCGTTTGCATTTAAAGCAGCCTTTAGCAGACCAGAATGGGATGATTATTGCAGAGCTGATTTTGGCAAGGTAAAAAGGGTGTTGTTTTAAACAACCATTGAGAATTTTTAACCAAAGTGTATTATAGACTTTTCATTAAGACCCTAAAGAATCATATCAACTTGTGGAAAATGGGCATATGATGACCCCTTTAATAAAAAATATACAGCATTGGGAATTTGAGGGGAGAAATCCTTAATTGTCATGAAAATAATGGTGCAATGAACCAAATCTTAATGGTCCTAAAACTAGGTCTGTTTTCTTTGTTTATGCAACTACAATTATGCTTTTTTTTTCTTTTGATTTTGGGGTGAAATGTGACCAGGGCATGCTTTCATGAGATTTATCCTGTTGTATTCATATCAGAATTTAATTGGGTTCTGAGGGATTTAGCTGTATTGTAGCATAACATACTCTCTATCTATATATACTGTAGAATGTTTATAAAATTGAAAAGTTTGCAACAACAGGTTATAAATAAGTCGAACTTTAACACAAAAACTTGAGGGAATATTAACTAGATCTGAATGTTCATTGTGTTGCTGAAAGTTTAACTTAGTATATATGAGCAGTGTCAGAAAAAGAAAAAAAAAATCTATTTTAGAATTTTACAAACAATGTAATTAATATTCTGTTTATTAAAGCCAAATCTCATTAAGTTAGTGTTTTTAAGCATTTTACATTTATTCCAAAATAAGAACTCAAGACATTAACAATTTAAACAATATCTGTGTGAGTTGTTTACTTACTTTTTAAAATTTGTCTTCTCATTAACTCCATTATATTGTTCATTCAGACTGATTCATGAACGTGGAACATGCACAAACACAAGAGGCGGGATTTATCGCATGAACCAATCACAGCTAAACATAACCAGTCATATCCAATCAAATCGCAATGGAGGGATTGCCTCCTCTCCTGTGACTTTCCCCCATTCTTTCTCAATTACCCCCCACCAAATCCACCGCATGCTTTAGGAGGTCTGTTAAAACTCGTTGGGCTCAGGGGAGGCGAGAGAGACGCGGACTCCTGCTGAAACTTTATTTGGTGGTGTCGCTTTTGGACAATATTTATTTAGAAAAACGAGTGATGTATACACTTTTTAATGTTATATTTAGTTTCATCCAATATTTTGAGGAGGCACTGCCTCTTCGAAGGAAACCCCTCTGGTTTAAGGATTAATGTGTAAAAACACAAATGCTAACAAATGCATTTAAGATGTGATGTTCTTTAGTTTCCAGACAAAACAAATTCATGAACTCATTGCTCTGTCACCAGTACTGCAAGGAACTTGTTTGTGACAGGCTGCATTGAACTCAGCATGCAGCACATTTCGCCCCCCAGTCATGGAGTGCATTTGCATTTACTAGAATGATAAAACTACTAAAAAGAGGCTAAGTTAATTGAATGAGCAACAATTAATCTTTCAGTTACTGAATTATTAAGAGCCGAGCAAAGCCAATGAGGCGAGGAGATTAGCTGCTTGACAGGCAGGTGTTTGATAGTTGCACTCCTGAAGGGCAGATCTTTACCTTCTATTTATAATGGCGCGATTGTATGCTCGCATTCAAGAACCGATCGCTCCTCGATTGCTTCACTCCGTCTATCTGACTGATGCAAAATGATGCTGGGGGTAGAGTGATTATCCAAGTCCCTGATGTACTGCAGTCAAAGCAGTCATGGTTACCTGTTTCTCTCTCCACAAAAGGCAAGTGTTGGTCTGACACGCATTCAGATGAGGCGGTCGGTGATTATCTTCATAAACACCATCTGTTGCTGCTCCTCTACTCACTTGCCTAAATACATCACAAAAAGAACAAACAAATGGTTAATCCGCCGAGCATGGAATTGTAAATTTTGGTGAGGATGCATGGAATATGATTTATCCTAAAAGAAATATGTAAACAAGAATATCGTAAATCCATAGTTTTACTGTAAAATGAAAGAAAAAAAATTCAAATCTTGTCATTCAAATCTTTATGTGAAATTGACCAATCCGCAAAGTCCTTTAAAAACATGGTTTTATTTTATTTTATTTTTAAATGAATATTTTATTCAATTGACTAATCCTCCCATTCCTTTAAAAAGGTGATTTTATTTTATTTTATTTTATTTTATTTTATTTTATTTTATTTTATTTTATTTTATTTTATTTTATTTTATTTTATTTTAATTCAACTGACCAATCCTCAAAATCCTTTAACAAGTGGTTTTATTTTTTTTTTATTATTATTATTATTTTTTAAATAAATACTTTTATTCAGCATGGGCACATTCAACTGACCAATCCTCAAAATCCTTTAAAAAGTGGTTTTATGTAATTATTTTATTTTATTTTTATTTATTTTATTTTATTTTTATTTTATTTTATTTTATTTAATTTAATTTTATTTTATTTTATTTTATTTTATTTTATTTTTTTATTTTATTTTATTTTATTTTATTTTATTTTATTTTATTTTATTTTATTTTATTTTGAAATGAATGTTTTTATTCAATTGACCAATCCTCCCATTCCTTTGAAAAGGTGATTTTATTTTATTTTATTTTGTTTTATTTTATTTTATTTTATTTTGTTTTGTTTTTAAATAAATACTTTTATTCAGCATGGGCACATTCAACTGACCAATCCTTTAAGTGGTTTTATGTAATTTTATTTTATTTAATTTTATTTTATTAACAAAACAAACAAACAAAAAAAGCATATTATGATTCCTGAAAACACCTTTGCCATCACAAAAATCAACAAACATTTAAAATAAATTAAACCAATTTTTTTTTAATTGTAATAATGTTTTGCAATATTACTGTTTTACTGTATTTTTGTTTATTTATTTATTTATTTATTTATTTTTAATTAACTACAGCTTTGGCGAGCATTAGAGATTTCAAAAACCATTAAAAGTCTTTTTCATCTTCTAGGCTTCTTTAAATGTAAATATCTCAAGCAACTTTTTCTTTAATCCAACAAACATCTGTGAGAGCAGCTAAATTGCATCATATTGACTCGGCCATCTGGATTTGCTGTTATGCTAAATAAAAACTGAGTGCTCCATCTCATCCTCCAATTAATAGATGTTAGTAATTATCCAACCAATACCTTTCTATCAGCTTGTCCCATATCCATCACTAAGTTAAAAATAAATTGAAATCAATATCCCAGCGGTGGCTTGGGACAGTGTCATTGCTTTCAATGGTAGAACTCTGGACTGAATAACCATTATTGATCTCCTCTAGGAATATTCTCTTTTTTATCTCATCTAGCCCACAAGATAAGTATTCCTCTCATCTCCTCCAATGGAAACCGTGTCAGGTGGCGACAAACTGCTCTGTGTTTGTTCTTATCTGCTCTGCTTTGATAATAAATGCAGAGATTGCAGAGTGATGGAGCAGGGGAGGACAAAAGAGGAGTTACACTGATAACACCTAACAAAGTTGAGATTTATGCTTCCCACCCCCAAACACACACACACACACAAACAAAAACCTATTGTCAACCAACAACAAACTGCTTAAGAAGAGATTAAAGTAGTCTGAGAAAGAAAGTGTGTGGTTTTGGTGGTGAGTGGGGCTCAGAGGTGAGTCAGCAAACACCAGTGATCTACCAAACCCTAGCGAGATCCCTACCAGGATAGCATTTTTAGACATCTTAATGCATCTTTACACAGTCAAATTAAGGCTGCTCTGTGTCTGCTCAAAATTCAGTGTATTGATGCAATGCCACATAAAAGACAGACCAAATTATGCCTGCATTCATGCCACCTCTGAGTAACATTAAATAGTGTGTATAAATGAACCTAAATGCCAGCTCAGAAGCACTTCTGTGCCACCTTTGCGGTCAAATTTGGCAAAAGACACACTACAGATTTGAAAGCTGTTCCAAAAGGTAAACAGCAACATTAATGTTAAATTTACACTGCAATTTAGTGGCATTTAGGTGTCTTTAAACAGACCTCTGCTTCTCAGAGGTGACTTAAATGCATTTACACAATAATTAAAACTTTTTAAAATTAATAGTAGGACTAAGGTGGGTCAGAGCAGGCATATTTTAGTCTGGCTTTTATTCTGCATTACGTCTTTACACAAGAGTTTTGAGCAGGCACAGAGCAGAACAAAACAAAACAAACAAACAAAAAAATATTATTTCATTTTATTTTATTTTATTGTTTTATTTTATTTTAATTTATTTTATTTTATATTAAATAAACACTTTTATTCAAGATAGGCACATTAAATTGACTAATCCTAAAAAAAAAAAAATTATGTGACATAAAATAAAATATATTAGAAATTGAAATCCATTTTATTTCTGATGAAGTGAACTGTCAATCAAGTATTTATTATTTTATTTTGTTTTATTTATTTTTTTTTATTATTGTTATCATTATTATTATTTATTTAAAATGAATACTTCATTCAGGATGGGCACATTAAACTGACCAATCCTGAAAATCCTTTTTTAAAAAAATACCAAACCAGCATATTATAATGATTCCTAAAGGATCAGCTTTGTCATCACAAGAATAAATTACATTTAAAATAGATTAAACAGAAATCAATTTCTTTGAACTGTAATAATATTTCACAATATTACGGTTTGACTGTATGTTTGATCAAATAATTGCAGCTTTGGTGAGCATTCGGGATTTCAAAACCATTAAAAGTCAAACTTGTTTTGTTAAACTTCTAGTCACCTTTACTTCTAGTTTCCCCATAATTATGCATGCAAGTATATACTATTTTTATGTTTATTAGTATTGTAGTGTTAGCTTAACAATATGCTAACATCAAAATCTATTTTCTTTCTGAATCCATTTTCTTTCTGATTATTGATATCAATGCTTAAGAGACACTCATTTCTGATTTGAAATCTGGATGATTTATCATCATTTTTGTCAGTCAACGATCATGTGTCTTGTATGTGCTTGGTTTTAAAATGCGATTAAAGCGACAAAACGTTTATTTCATATTTTGCTGTGATCTAAGTATAACAGACACATTGAAAAAAAAAAAAGGTTGTTTATTGGATCAGTTGCTGGTTGGATGTTGAGATGTGGGTGTTGCACTTAAAAATGGAGGAAGATAAATGCAGTCTTGCAAGGGTGGGTTTTAAGCGGACTAAGTGATTGGAGAAGTCCTGTAAAAGTCACCAGAGAAGACTGGAAGCTCCAAATATCAAAATGTTTAAAAAAAAAAAAAAAGAACCAGGGCTGAGTGGTTCACAATAAGATCTATTATAGCATTTAGAAAATAGATGAAAATAGATCCATGCCAACTTTAAAAAAGCAGTATAGTACAGTATAAGCTATTGACTCTGTGTGAAGCAGGCTAATATGCAAACGACTAATCAATAACTAGAAAAAGACAAACAGAGCAAGTGAAAGAGAAAGGGAAAAGTGTGAAATGCATTAATAGATTTTTTTCGTACGCCAAGCCCTCAGTGCTTTGTTTATGTTCAGAGCCCTATACAGTATCACAGTGAGTCCAGCACAGCAGTGGAGGACATTTTGGCCTTCTGTTTTCACGGGCAACAGATCCATCAACGCCCACTCTGGGCATGCGAGACAAAGCATAGCGCAAACTTTGTGACCTGCCTTTGGAAATGAAGCCCCGTTTGCCATAATGACTCTAATGACAATTTGCTTATCCTCATCGGAGGCCCTGCCATCAGTCCCTGGAGAGCTGGAACATCTGGTGGGGCTTTTGCCAGAGCCACAGTACCCTCACCGAGGGGCACTCACAGCTGGGAGGGAGGGATAGATGGTGTCATGTTCAAGAACGACCATGGCTTTAGTACTTCACTTCGAGCCACTGGAGTAAAAAGCCCACAGATGGAGATCAATGTCAATGAAGCAAACTTCTGACAAACCTGTAATTGACAATTCTCCTTTTTCTGACTCTAAATAGCCCTGAATTTCCCATATGCAGTGCATATATTGGTTTATTTTAGCTGAGGATGCATCTGAAGTATGCATATCAGTTGTCCTAGGTGTACTTCTCATTCATTAGCCTTTACTTCTGGCGTCTTCCAACAACTGGGTCCATTCTGGTATATAGTATTCACTTTTCACTTTTACATGAAGTCCCACTATTTTTTATTTATTTCCTTTTTTAAATATAAAATGTTATGCCAGATTATAAAAGTTTAAAATAACTGTTTAAACTGAAAAAATAACTGTTTTCTGTTTTAAGGTTATTTTAACATGTATTTTTTTCTTTAGTGTCTTTAGTGTCACATGATCCCGCAAAAATCATTATGGTTTAGTGGTTAAGAAACATTTCTTCTTATAAGCTTAAAAAGAGTTTTGCTGTTTAATATTTTTGTGAATCCTCTGGTATTTTCCCCTTCAGGGTTCTTAACAGCATTATAAATGTCTTTAAAGGTCACATTTATTCATTAAAAGTTCTACTTCTGAACTGTAGTGTATATGCATTTTTTTAGTTACTAAGTCTTATGTTTTTATTAATGTATGGGTGGTGAATTATAATAATAATAGCCCTCACAAAAACAGGAGACAAAGTGTCTGTGGATAGGAATGTAAATGTGAATTTAAAAAAGTCCCATAATGTCGTTGATTACTTTGTTTTTCCTAAGCACATGCAGTTTAACCTCTGAACCAATAGATGTCAGTGTTCTTGAGTCTTTAGGTGTTGAGAACCTTAATGTATGTAATGGAGGAATGTTTTGCCACCCACTCTGAGGCCTGTTGTTCCTCTCGTTTTGGAGTCTTACAAGGTTGTAGTGCAACTGAGGATTCCCAAATGCTCCTCAGGATAACACAAGAAACAAAAGGCAAGTGTTGTTAGATCATTGTTTTTCCTGGATGTAAACTAATCTCTGAACTTCAATGTTGTATTTGGCTTAAAGAGTAGTTTTATTTACTAAACTTCCTCTCAGGGGTGTATCAAGTGTTTCAGGTGGATGCTTTGAAAAAAACATCACATTCACAGCCATCAGTCCAAGCAGGGGTTGTGTTTTTCCTCAGCATGTGGATCTAACCACTGTTTGATGATTTAATTAAACTAATCAGTGAGGAAAGCACTTGTGATAGACTTGCCCAAAAAGAAACAGTGCATTTATTAAACATTATATACGTTTTGTTGAAAACAAACTTTTGAAGAAGGCCTAGGCTAGAGGTTGGCCTCTGTAGACATGCAAAAAAGTATACCAAACTGAGAGAGAGAGAGAGAGAATGATTGTAACTGTATTTAGTCTATAGATTATTATACTTTAGAAATGGTGATGTCTATATGGAAAATTAATACCACCATATGAAATACAGGCCTTGGCTAGTAAGTGTTGCATACATTTCAGTTGAAGTCAAAAGTTTTCATACACCTTGCAGAATCTGCAAAATGTTAATTATTGTACCAAAATAAGAGGGATCATACAAAATGCATGCTATTGTTTATTTACTACTGACCTGAATAAGATATTTCACATCAAAGATGTTTACATATAGTCCACAAGAGAAAATAATAGTTGAATTTATAAAAATGACCCTGTTCAAAAGTTTACACTTGTTTGTCCTGAACAGTTAAACTGCCTGCTATTCTTCAGAAAAATCCTTCAGGTCCCACAAATTCTTTGGTTTTCCAGCAATTTTGTGTATTTGAACCCTTTCCAACAATGACTGTTTGATTTTGAGATTCATCTTTTCACACTGAGGACAACTGAGGGACAACTGAGGTTCAAACGCTCACTGATGCTCCAGAAGGAAAAACTATGCATTAAGACACGGAGGTGAAAACTTTTGAACAGAATGAAGATGTCTACATTTTTCTTTTGTCTAATTTCATATTTTTTTCATTTAGTACTGCCCTTCAGAAGCTATAGAAGATGCCCAGAAGACAAGTTAAATTTACTCTTATCTTCAAATTCAAAGCTTCTGCAATGAGTCCCTGCATACACATGCATGAGTCCCTTTGTTGTCCTCAAAATCATACAGTTATTGTTGGAAAGGCTTCAAATACACAAAAATGCTGGCAAACCAAAGAATTTGTGGGACCTGAAGGATTTTTCTGAAGAACAATGGACAGTTTAACTGTTTAGGACAAACAAGGGACTCATAACAACTATCACTAAACAAAAAAAAACACAGCTGTGGATCATTCAGGTAACAACACGGTATTAAGAATCATGTAAACTTTTGAACAGGGTCAGTTTTATAAACTAAACTATTATTTTCTCTTGTGGACTATATGTAGACATCTTTGATGTGAAATATCTTATTCAGGTCAGTACTAATTAACATGCAGTTAAAATAGTTTAAGTTTTGCAGATTCTGCAAGGTATATGTAAACTTTTGACTTTAACTGTTTGTATGCTTGGTATATCTATACACTTCTGATGCATACTGTGCACTATTTCATTTCTTACATTTCTTAAACATTAAAAAAAACATTTCTTATTTGTCTTATCAGTGTTGATAACAATTGTACTGTTAATATTTTTTGTGGAAACTGTGATACATTATTTTCAGGATTCTGAAAGTCTCAGTGTTACCAATAACTTAATTTATTCTTGCTAAATAAATTACTAAAGCCTTTCAGTAGAAAAAAAAAACAACAAAAACAACTGACGGCAAACTTTTGAACCGTTGTATGTGCGTCTGTATATATATTTATGTGTATGTGAAAAACCTATCCCGACTCCGATCTCCATATAAGTCACGCTGTATGTTTAGCAAAATGTATTATCAATGATTCTTATGTGTTTGCACGTGCATTTTGCCCGCACTCGGAGTAATGGCACACATAAGTACTTGAGAGCGGAGGCTTTCTGTGTCTCGAGCTCGTAAGACATTTAAAAGGCAGGCAGAAGGTGGGGACCTCTTCAGATCCAGGCTGCTATTAGAGGGCTTGTGATCTCCTCGTGTTTACCCACACTTACAAGACCCACATTGGCGTACGCGGCACCGCACTCAGCCAGGGCCTCTTTGAAGTGATGTTGATCCTTCAGAGCAGCCTTAGTAAATTGCGCTCTCTCTGTGTCTGTGTGCCTTGGAGATAGAGGGACGCATATGTAGAGCTTAGACTGTGATCTATAGACTCTCCACATCTCTCTCTGATCTGAAACAAATAATGAACGAAAGGCAAGAGCTGGATCGGCTCCTGCCAGAGCAATTTCGCCCGCATTCAGTGCCTATCAGTGCCTTCAGAATGAGCAAAAAAGGAGAGGAACTCATTATAAAACCCCACAGTGAATGCGTGCACTTGGTGTACAAGAGGCTTTCAAACTACTTCAAACTAAGCACCCTGTGTGTTCCTGAGCATTTTGTTCATTACGTCAGAGAAATGACATTCGCTTCTCGGATCCAGGAGTAGTGCTCTTTACCCAAGTTGGCTTAAATAATGATATGTTTTCAGCATTGTGCACTAACACCTTCGCATTAGCATAATTGAATGGTTGAAATGCTACAAAACAGCAGGCTGAGCGGTAAACTGGGTCGTATGCAGCTGAATCCGCGGTAATGACACTAGATGTGTTTTTATGTTGCGGAGAGGTATTAAGGCATGTCGTCGCATATGCTGCACACATTAAGTTGGTATAATTGAAGAGCCGCTTTAAACTTAAGAATGCAAACATCGATAATCTCATTCTGTCTTTCCATGGTCTGCAGAGGATGTGGCAACCTTGAAATTCTATTGTTTACAAGGTGCTCTTTCAGAGCTCGTAGGAGTTCTTGTGTATATAATGACGTGATGTTGTGTTTTTTGCACCAAATTCCTAGAAAAAGTAAAAAATGGATGCAAAATTAATAAGGATAGAATACCTTGCATATTTTGGGATTTGGAAAATTTGATGATGTATTTGAGCTTATATTTAAAAACTCTTAATTTTTATTGAAGACTGCACTTTGAGACTATAAGCTATTGATAACTGTGATATGTGAGATAATTTTTTTTTAATTGTTACACTTGAGATCTTATTCAGTAACAATAGGTCTTTCTTATTTATTTATTTTATTTATTCATTTAATTTGTTCCCTTCTTGCTGGAATGTAGACATTATTATTATTATTATTATTATTATTAAGAACTCCAGGTTTGCTGCAAATTATATCAATATGGCTAATAATAATTTTACTAAATATACTTAGTAAAACAAAATAAGAAAATAATTTTACATGTGTAACTGTAAAATTACAATACTAATATTAGCCTTAATTTCCTAATTTTCAACTATCAAGCTTTTATTTTGTCTAAAAAACACAGGAAACTTTAATCACAGCCTTTGTGGTTTAATATTTGCACTAGGAGTCGATGTTATTTATTTATTTTTTATTTATTTATTTTTTTAATGGTTATCGGTATCGGTCATTTATAAAACCCAATAATTTAAAAACATTTAAAGAAAGTTTTTGTCAGAGCCCTTGTTATTTTTTATTTTGACATTAACTTTAATTTTTAAGACCAGAAATATATATCAGTTCAAAATATCGGTTATCGGTATTGGCTTTGGACCTAAAAAAAAACAAAACACGTATTGTTACATATCGACCCCTAATTTGCACTAAGCCATACTGTGATTTTGGAGTTAATTTCTGTTACCTCTGCAGCCCCACACTCAGAAAAAAGGTGCAAAAGCTGTTACTGAGGTGGTACCTTTTTAAAGAGTACCAGTATGTACACTTTAGTGGTTAAAAAAAAAAGCTACAAAACTAGATTTTGAAAAGGTACCATTTCAGTGACAGCCTTTGTACCTTTTTTTCCTGAGTGTGGCCTTCAACTGCAGAAGTTATATATATGTATTGGGATATGGGTGCTGATTTTATTTTTTCCCCTTTTTATCCAGTCATATGGGCACTGGTCTGAATCCAAGCAAATGACAGTACAAGAGAGTTTGGCTGCGAGGTCTAGTCTTTCTCAATGCGTGTATTGGGTGATTTGATACAAATGCTCCTGCACTGAAACAGAGGCGCACCGGAGAGAGACTGTAGGTTCAGGCTGAGAGGAGAGCAGGTGAATGGAGTGAAAGGTTTGGCCCTGTCAGTTTATTCGGTCATGGCTTTCATCCACCTCACACAGACCGTCAGAGAACTGACAGGCCATGCAGATGTGGGCCATCAGTGGATCCAGAAATACAGAACATGGCCCAAGTTGCCTTTTGAAACACTTATGAATAATGTAGACATCATCATCATTATTATTATTATTTGTTGTATCATTTGGTTATACCATAAGTATTATTTTAATGTCTTTTTTATGACTTAATTATGCTGTTTTTCATCATTGTAAGTAATTGTTGGAAAATATGGGCCATGAATATACTGGCTAAATGTGAAGTGTGTAGTTTTTCAATTTTAAAATTAGGCCTGGTGCCAACAGGGGGATCATATCATTTTGTGATGGGAGCAAATCCACCACAAACCCACTTAGCAATATTGTTTTTAAGATACAAAGTTACATATGTCTACACTAGCACACCATGGCAGATCTTTTATATACACACAACAACAGTAGCCAGGTTTCCATCCAAAGTTGCGAATTTTTAAAATTGGAAAATCACATATTAAATTTGAGAATAAGCACGTTTTTTATCCATCCGAGCAGGGCTGCATGATTAATTGAAGGTGATTGTCATGTGCATTTTTTTCAGTGAAGCCGGTTGTGTAATCAGTAGTAAATCTCCAGCAGGTGCTTTCAAATGGAGCAGCATTTAGTACACAGAGCCGTAGTTCACTGAGAAGCTACGCTATATATCGCAGACGATTTAATCACGCGATTATGAAATCGAAAGAAATCGTTTGTGATACAGCAGTTTGCATAGCTTCTCAGTGAACTACGGCTCTGTGTAGAAATGCTGCTACATCTGAAAGCACATGTACATACCACATTTAATAACATGTTTTTACTCCAAACTCACTTAATAGCGTCAGTCAAGTGTTTGAAATAAATCCTTCTGTGAGATGATGTGGCTTTTTACACAGAATAAGGTACGCATAGTATTCATAGTATTCTAAGCAGTGATAAAGGCATTGCATTATTATATACTGTATTTTAAGGAAAATTATAATAAGAAGAACTCTTAAACCATAAATTGTCGTAGTCGTGTGTTTATTAGTGACATTGAATCAATAAAAGCAGTTAAATCTCCTGTTTATTTAGCTGCAGCGATCGTGATTTACTGGGTTTCTTCTTGGGGTGTATTTGGATTTTCTGCACGAGAGCGCCCTCTAGCCTTGAGTTGGAGACTTACTGCTGATCACAGAACCGCACTTTTTTGAAAGATAGGCGTGACAATCGCAGCTTTTGATTAATCGCGATTACGATTTCATTTCGATTTATCATGAAGCCCTACGTCACGTCCATCATCACATCCTGATAAACTGCCACTAAATATCACTAAGAAAAGTAAAAGACTCCACTGTATATAATTAGGGCTGGGTCATTTTTCTGTTTTTTTTGTCGATTCATTCGAATTTAATGTTTTGCCATGATTTTATGTTTAGAAATCGAGGAATCGCAATTTTGAATAGAAATATTACCAAATTTTAGAAATAGACACTTTGACAATATGCCAATGATAACAGTAAAGAGAAAAGAACGATCCAACCATATGTCTGTGCACGTTATTAACCACTCACGTGTGATGTGCTCATATCGCTAGTCGCCATTCACACCGAATACGCTTTTGCGCTGACAAGGATGCAACGCGGGCGGTGGAAAAGACAAAAATGTAAGAAGATGGGATTTAACTTCTTTTAACTTGAGCGCCGTGTTTTTATAATGCTGTTTTATGCATGAGACGTTGTAAAGCAGTCAAACTTGTCCATAGAGAAAACAATGTAAAAGCAGTGCAATCGAATAAAAAAACCTGTGAAAAACTACTACTGTATGTCTGATATTTCATGTTTGCATCATGATGACAGACTGAAAGCTGCTGTTCATTGTTTATGCAGAACATTTATAGTTAATAAAGGTCTACTGGTGTTATACCTTCAGTTATTTTGAATTTGTATTACTTTTGAGTTTTTTTTTTTTTTTGGTTTTTTTTTCCTCATTGTTTTAGAACATATAATATGTATAAGACAGGTTTGTTCAAGATGTAGTTTATGCATCTTTTCTGCAAAGATATTTTTAACGTGATTTGTTTAACATTTACATCATGCTGACAACTTCATGTGTGGAATTGGAATAGAATTTTCTTTAACTAGAGGGTTAGTAAAGAAAAAGTTACTTGAATCATGTTGTAGTTACATTTCAAAGTTGACTAGTTAAAAATCATATAAAATCAAGAATCTTTCAAACGTTCTGAGAAAATCAAGATTTAAATTTTTTGCCATATCGCCCAGCCCTAAATATAATAATTTTCATATATAATAAATTACGTGCGCCTCAGAGAGAGCAGACAAAACTAAAATAAATGTGGTTAGTGCTGTTTGGGAATGAAGTCGTGCAAGACAGTTCTGGTAGGCAATTATACCAAAATACTTTGATAGACTTTCCTCAGGCATTTCAGAATGACCATAACAACATTTCAGATGCTGTGCGATGAGATCTGTCTGCTGGTTAGTCAAATTATTACCATAGCACAAAGTCACATGACTTTTTTTGGTGTGCGTAGAGGAATTTATTCGCAAAATGCATTTCCATCTCCCATTATTTGCATTAAACCTTTTTCAAAACACATCTCAAACAAGCCTTTTTTTTAATGAATTTAGAGACTTTTTTTGTAACTTGAATTAAGAGGCTTTTTTTTCATCACTCGTTTCTGAATCTATACTTCAAAATGCGCATAATAACATTGTGATGGAAACGTAGCTAGTAAGACATATAATCAGTAGAGTTGTAGGCGTCAAGGTTTCTCTGAATTGAAATTCCACAGAACATGTCCTCTCGATTCATTTGAACATTTCTTAGATGGGTCTTTTTCAATTGTTTTCAAGTTTTATCAAGTGGGCCTTCCTTAAGTGCCTCCTACTTCTTTGCAGGCCAGAGAAAATCCACTTTAAGGTTGAGAAGAAATTCCTGCACATTTCTGTCAAAGCTCATAGTGTCAACACATGCTTAAAAGCTGCCTTTTTTCTTTCAGAGCCTAGGCCATCTGAAACTTTGTTATCTGCTTCAGAGATGTTAGTAGCTGTGCTGGTTGAGGGTGATGATTCTATATTATATCCATGCGTTATTGAGGATTGGTTATTGTATAACAGAGCTAATGCAATTCTGGTTTGATTACATTTTTAATTTATCAGCCAAGTACTTGAATAGTCAGATTACTAAAATACTCATACCTAATATATACTTCAGTGAGGATCTATTACTCTGTCTTTGAACCCTAAATGGTCATTCTGTGACAACTCAACTCTTATCAGCTGTTTGCAGATTTGGTTATTGACCATATAAATTGGGTAAAATTCAAAAATTGCACATGAGGTCATATTGTGGTCTCAGTATCTATGGAACTGAACCATGTATGTCCTTAAAAATGAAGATTCCAAAAGTAAAGTTTATTAAAAATAAGAATAGGATAGGATATTAACATACCTTGAATACTTATAGTTACAGGAATGACAGCTTTGGAAAAAGAATATTTATGGCACTTGGTCAGGTGTGTTCTGACGGAAGACAGTGAGATACATTTGTAGTTGTTCTTTAGATATTCTTTAAAAAAAAAGTGACCCACATTTGGTTTTTGACCACGGAAAATGTGAACAATTGAACAGCTTACTCATGAAAGTAGTTTACGCAACAAGATTTTTATATCTCCGGGACTGAACCATTGAGGGCCTTTAAAATGAAGATACCAAAAGGAAAGTTTATTACGAATCAGAATCTAAAAGGATATTAAGTCGTCTTTAATACTTCTTGAGTAACAGGCTTGCAAACAACAAACAAACACAACAAAAATGTGCTTTTTACCATTTTTGATCTGTCACTGTTGGCGTGTTATAAAACACACATTTCTAAGCTCAATAGATTTTACTAAGACATGTAAGTCAATCCCTGTGTAAAAAAAAAAAAAAAAAAAATGTAACCCTTGACCACAAAACCAGTCACAAGGGTCAGCTTTTTGAAATTGAGATTTATACATCATCTTAGATTTATACATCATCAGCTTTCCATTGATTGATTGTTATGATAGGACAATATTTGGCAGAGATACAGCTATTGGGAAATCTGGAATCTGAAGGTGCAAAAAAAAAATCTAAATATTGGGAAAATTGCCTTTAAAGTTGTCCAAATAAAGTTCTTAGTAATGAATATTACTAATCAGAAATTAAGTTTTTATATATTTATGGTAGGAAATTTACAAAACATGATCTTTACTTAATTTTCTAATGATTTTTTGGCATACATTAAAGAATAGGTAATTTTGACCCATACAGTGTGTTGTTGGCTATTGCTACAAATATACCTGTGCTACTTGTGACTGGTTTTGTGGTCCAGGGTCACATTTAAGATGCTGCCATCTTTTTTTGAAGTCATGTTTACATCCCTCTAATTTGGTTCATCTAAGATGAAAATTGTGATTTTGACCCCACTCTACAAAACAGTGGATTACTCAGCAAAATGAAAAATTTGAGCCAGGGAAGTTTCCAAAATTTGGTTGCTTTGACATGGAAAGACCCTAAAGCATATTTTTATTTTGTACATTCTTCTGCTCCATAGACTTTTGTTCTATTAATTTGAAAACCTCTGTCTTGGGGTTCCAATTAAAGCTGTGCCCAAGCCAGTGAGAAGTTGGTTGTTTAGTGCCTATTTGCAGTGTTTTCGTGTTGCCTGCTTGGCTGGCCAGATGTGAGGAGGAGAGGTACGGAAGGTCAGGGCTGCTGAGTTCACTACTCTTTGTTGTGAAGCCTCACACTCAGTGAACCAAACCACTGGCCATGGAGGTCAACCACAGCATTGACTCCTGCCGCCTGTCAATGTGTCAGAGTGCATGCGAGCGTGTGTTTCAGAGGAAAAAGACCAAAGTAGAAAGACATGAAAGGCCTGTTTTGTTTTGAAGATTTGCAATGGCCCTCCAAGACTCTCTCTGCATAAAAAATACAGTAGTAGTGGAAAACGGCAAAAATAAAGCGAAGAAGACAAGAGCAGATGGTCCAGTGGAGGTCATCCCTCTGGATAGTGTTGTCATGTGACATCTTTCTTTCTATAGATGACTAGTGAAATCCTGCTCCTACATTAAATCAGTTAGCTTTTGATTTAAATAGGCTGCCTATGCATAAGACATTTTGGAAAAATGAGTATCGGTTTAGTGTTGCGGATTGCTGTTGTTCTCAAGTTCTTCTCAAGCTCTCAAGTTCTCAAGCAACGCCCCATGTTTTAGCAGCCGGTTGCGTTTCTGGCAGATGATGACCTCTGATGGGAGCCAGATGTGCTTGTGTGCTCTTTAAATCACATGCAAGTTGAGTTTAATAAGGATTATTGCCAGATTTAGGGCGTCAAAGCAATTAACGCCTACATCATCATAAGATTTTGGAGATGCTAATGTTCTGTTTGGTCTACAGCTTTGGCTACATGCTGAATTAAGCTTGCTCACTGTAGGAGACACAGCTGGGTGATTCATGCTCTTTTGGTCTCAGTAGCTTGGACGGACTCATGAAACATTGTCAAAATACTAATTTACTGTATTTAAAAGTCACATTATTCATCTGAATGCAGTTTTATTGCTGCCAGAGTGTCTGCGTGACTCTGTTTGCACATTGTTCTTACTCAGAACTTCACTAGTGTGTTAGCAGCCCAAATGTTTTAGATTTGGGAAGACCAATCTTACTCTTTCTGCAATGCATAGCTAGTATTCTTATGTTATGGAATCAAAAGTTTTGTATCCCATAATGCAATGCATCTGACTTGACAGTCCACTTAAAATTAGAGAAATTAATGGATTAGTTCACTTCCAGAATCAAACTTTCCTGATAATTTACTCACCCCCATGTCATCCAAGATGTTCATGTCTCTCAAGGTTTTTGAGGAAAATTTTTCAGTATTTTTCTCCATATAGTAGACTTAAGTGGGGATCAGTGGGTTGAAGGTCCAAATTGCAGATTCGGTTCAGCTTCAAAGGGCTCGACACGATCCCAGTCGAGGAATAAGGGTCTTATCTGGTACAACGATTTTCAAAAAAATAAAAATGTATATACTTTTTAAACCACAAATGCTTGTCTAGCACTAGTTCTGCGACTTACTGTGAATTATGCAGTCATGTTGGAAAGGTCACGTGTGGTTTGTTCTTCGTCTGTGTATTTCGGTTCAAAAAGGTAGGCTGGGGCGAAAAACTTCATCTTTTCTCCTCCAACTTCAGAATTGTCTAACATCGTTTTACGTTTTATGTGACCTTTTCATCATGACTACATAATGTGTGAAGTCGAGCTAGTGCAGGATGAGCATTTGTGGTTAAAAATGATATACATTTTTATATATTTTTTTAGAAAATGACATTGTTTCACTAGATAAGACCCTTATTCCTTGGCTGGGATTGTGTAGAACCCTTTGAAGCTGCAGTGCAACTGCAGTTTAGACCATCAACCCGTAGATCCCCATTGAAGTCCACTATATGGAGAAAAATCCTGGAATGTTTTGGTATCTCACAATCACAACTTCACATTTTGTTGTTTAGAAGATCTGATTTGAAAAACATTTGTTTGTCAAGTGAGACAAAAGTGAGAAATCTGTTCTGTGAGAAAAGAAAAGTGAGAAACAGTTCTGAAGCTCTTCTGATATAGAAGCTTATTGTACATCTGCCCCTTTAAAAAGCATGAACCAGACTAATCAGAATAACCTCTTCTCCATGCCATCATTTGTCTTAATAAAACTATTGACTTTATAATAGCTTATTCTTGCCCTGTGCCATTAGCCCGGATAGCCAGGGCTTTAAATATTAAGCAGGCTTTACAAGATTTGATGATATGTTTAGCAAACAGCGCACAGCCCACATTTCTCGATCTCCTGCTGTAAATGAAAAATAGCCTATCTTTCAATAGGAAAAAAAACGCTGTTTCAAGCAATATCGCGAATCTTGTTTTGGACTCAAGTGTAAATGATTTAACATGGCATATAGATTTAATCTGGTTAAGGTCAGTATCTGTATGCATGCATGGTGTCCGGGGGTTTTGCGTTCTGCTGATATTGACTATCATAAATGGCGTGTAATCCAAACAAGTGATTTATGGTCCGTATGTTGTAAGCATGTCGATGACCACACCGCAGTAATTCTCATAAGTTATTCCCGTGTTTTTAAAGCATGTCCAACACTCACACTTACTCCCCGTGTGTGAACTAGACTTGTCCAGCTGGTAAAAATTGAAAACATTTTTTCTCCAGGGGCTTAAAGGGTCAAGAGAACCCCCAATAATCCTCTCTCATGTATCTTTTTCCTTTTTTTTTTGAGTTTGTAACAAACCGCACCTTTGTTGGACGGGGCCTCAGTAAAAGTATGGCTGCAGGGACAGCAGTGAGTTCTGACTTTCAAGGCCCTGTCAGACTTTAAATAGCTTCTGCTTTATTTCACCCTTTGACCCTTGGCTCCCAGACATGGCCATGCAGGAAAAACACAGAGATATGTGATACATCAAGGCTCTGGTGAAACTCCAGAGCTGTGAGAGGGAGGCCCGAAATGCAGAGTTTGCGGGAATGAAGGAGGGTTTTGTTTGGGGCCAAACACCACTGCTTGTGATGAGGAAGCTTGTTTAAAATGAATGTGTTCTGGTATGTTTGGTTGTGATGGCAGTTCTCTGTGCACTCTTCATTTCGAAACTGCTGAAACAATGAAAGCCCCCAGGTTCATATTTCTTTGTTGCGGGACACAATATAACACTGTGGGGTCTCTTTTGGTTGACTAATTAAGAATCCAATGTATTGTTTCATTAATAATGAATGAGGACACGTAAAACAAAATGTCGCCAATGCTATGAAAGAGTTATGTCTGGCCTAATGTGCTCTAGACAGTAAGATCGTTAAGAATTTATATTTGAACCTACATTCAACCTCGGATAAGCCATTTGTAGTGTTATCCAGCTTATTTATTGTGTTTAGTCTGCTGCCAAGATTCAGCTGCGAGGTCCCTGCATTCAACTGTTGTGTGGCTTAATGAATTTTTTCAATTGCATAGAAAATGCAAGCACACAATGACTTGAATAAACCTCTTTGAAGCTGCAGTCCATAACTTTTTTTTGGTTTAAAATGATCTGAAATTTTTGAGCAAGTACATAACTAGACAGTGTTTGAAACTATCTCCTTACTTGAGCCTGATTCACAACTGTAAACTTATAATAATGTTTTCTAGTTTGAGTGGTACTGGTAGGAATTCAAGGGAAATTTGAGCATGCCCCTGCGTCATTGCATCATGTCTGTAAACATAAAGAAGGCGTCCTGGCCAGTAGGCTATATCACATCGTTTATAGCCTTTTCTCACAGCGGCTGGAATAATTAAATTTATCATTTTGGATTGTAATCCAGAAAGGATTATGTGTTTATGAAACACATGTGAATGAAATGAGATTATATTCTAGTTTAAAACGTGCATCTGATTACAAATAGCCTGTATGGTATTACACAAGATTTGTATTTTAAAGAGGGACAGTTCTAAGGAAGGATAATTTGCTTTTTGGGTTAAAATAATTTCTTTATATGAAATTCGAATTGGTGTGACTATTAAATATTAACGTTAGACTGCACAGCAATTGAAATCTACAGTAGTCAGGCAATGCTGACGTTGTTAACATTAACAATTTGAGAACAAAGCATAACGATAATAATTTGCACGGTTTGATGTGATATGACATAACCGATCGTTAGATTTAATCACCATTGGTAGTGTGATTGATTGTAATGTTTTTTTGTTTTTTTTCTCAGTTGGTCTAAACACAAGTGGCAGACTTGTTACTTTTTCAGATGACAATATCAAGTGAAAATTCTTATTTGCTTCATATATTCCAAGATGTAGGCTAGAATCTGTGATTCCGAAGTGCAGTATCCACACCGGTGCGGCGACTGACAGCCACATTCCTCAAAAAATTTGATTATACTGAGCCGTGCTGATGCACAACTCACATAATGAAGATAATTCTTCAAATAACTGCAATGGCAGGTTTCAGACAGAGATGGCGAATAAGTCAAAACGTACGGACTGCAGCTTTAATGATGTGTGTTTTTGATTTCTGAATTAACATATTTTTGATGAAATATGAGAGCTTTCTCACTAGGGGTCGACTGATTATTGGCTTGGATGGTTATTGGTGCCAATATTAAGCAATTTTAGAATTATCTGTATCGGTAATTTTCAAAACCGATTCGCCAAATAAAATAATTTAGAAGAATTGAAAGAGATACAGTTGTGCTCAAAAGTGTACACACCCCTTGCAGAATATGCAAATATGTT
This sequence comes from Labeo rohita, assembly GCF_022985175.1. Taxonomy (NCBI): domain Eukaryota; kingdom Metazoa; phylum Chordata; class Actinopteri; order Cypriniformes; family Cyprinidae; genus Labeo; species Labeo rohita. Next base: position 23,775,689 of record NC_066885.1, on the reverse strand, counting down.
AATAATTTTATCAAAATAAGGGGATCATGAAAACTGCATATTATTTTTTACTTGGTACTGTCCTGGTAAATAAATATCTTAATTTGTGTTTTGATGATGAATGAAAGTCTTACAGGTTTGAAATGACACGAGGGTGAGAAATTAATGACAGAAATTGAACTATCCCTTTAATGCTTAAAACCTCACATGTGCCAAGTCATGTGATGCGACCAACAAAATTAATAAACCTCTTAATTTTAGATATCTGATATTTCAGATGTATTTGACAAGGCAAGGTTAGTTTAGATTATAAAATGTCATGCGGTGCGACTTGCAAAAAACCTAATGATATTCATGATGATTACGCCACATGACATTTTGAAATGTTTTTCAAAACTTAGAAAACATGAATGTAAAAATATACATTTCTAAAAGCTTACATGTGTTTTAAACTAGATTTCAAAATTTTTTTTTTTTTTTTTTTTTTTTTTTTTTGCGAAGACATTCCGTGGCATAGACCCATTTGGCATTTGTATTCATAGAGACTTTTTTCTACCCTTTTTTTTTTTTTGTTTTATTTAGTTTTTAATAACCTATTGACACTGAAGCAGGAGCATTAGTCTTTATCTTTTCTTAGATGTGTGTAATTTAGGTTGCTTCGTTTTTACATAGTTGAAATGCTAAAATAGCACTGGGGCCCAAACTGTCAGTTATTGATAAATTTCCATGTTTTTTCCCATTGTGTGATGCTCATTGATTAACTTGAAGATGCGCTGCATAGCCAATCAGCGTAGGGGGCCTTGCTGAACCGTGTCCATGGAGACGTTGAAGAGTGTGGGCCCCTCCACATTATTTGGGATCCAGGTCATTCAGTCCTTGACCTTGAAAACTTGGCCCCCCGGACTGAAACAAGGGTCCGAATGCTCAATATTCGAGTTTGAGGCTTTCAGGTTAAGGGGTCACGAGGTCAGCACTAATGCACAGTTGTATTAATGATTGACCTTCAGAAAATGGGGCGAAAGAAAAGGCTTGGGGGCGGAGAGGGTAGAAGGGGCAGGAAAAGGAAGAGAATGAAGTCAGGGACCTGTTCGGGAGAGATAACAGAGATGGCCGTGAAAATGCATCCATCACCCAGCGGCTAAGCCCATCTACTCTTTGTGCATCAGCGTGGCCGTGTTGACTGAGAGTAGCTGGGAAGGCAATCTGTTGGGGGTGGGGAGCGGAGGAGAGCACGGATGAGGGTTGCCCTGGGCAGGCCAGAAGGGCGCTGCATTGCTTATTCAACAGGGGAAGATCTTTCAGAAGATAGAGGCCCACCAATCTCCTCAATGAGGCTCAGTCGAGCAGCAGGACTTGCTCAGGAGATATCTAATTTAGTGAGCAGAGCAGGCGGTTACAGGGCTGGATGACAGACGGCTTAGGTGAACCATGTGTGCGGAGGGAGGGATGTATTGGAAGGGGGAAGTGCTGCACTTATACATGATCAAAGGAGCCAGGGGCTGTCGCATATGGCACAGGTTTGCTGAATAAAAATGGAAGGAGAGGGATGACTGTGTTGTGAAGTTATCGCTGTTATTTATCTTAGCTTTTTTGAAGGTTGTAAAAGAAAACATCAGCATACTACCTTACAGGTAATATATACTGTGGCTTTTAGGAAATCTAGGTCGTGTATTGTCACTAGGTCATGTGTATTGCATAAGCAGTTTCCTAGTATACTTACTTTTTCTCCAAAGTACATTATTTAATATCATATCTGTGAATACAGAACACCATCATTTCGAAGGGGCAATTCTGTCATTCTTTACTTGCCTTTAGAGTACGGTGTGTCATTCCAAAAACCTATTTTATTATTTTATTTTTTTTATTTTGTTATTTCATTTTGCTTTACTATCTTTCATTTTGCTTTGTTTTTTATTTTATTTTGTTTTACTTTTATTTTATTTTAGTACTGACTGCAGTTTGTCAAACAAGTGTATTTTAGGCAGGTGCTGACATTAAAAAATTCTGGCTGATACCAGTATGCCATTTTTAAGTATTTTCTTGTTTTGTCTGATAACCCTTATATAGCTGGTATTCATATACCTTTTTGCCTAAATAAAAGCAAAAGCAAAATGGAAAAAAAAAATGCTAGAAGTGAACTTATTTTATAACACGGTTAAATGCAATCTCAAATATATACACTACCGTTCAAAAGATTTCTTCTCTTATGCTCAACAAAGTTCCAATTATTTGATCAAAAATACAGAAAAAAGTAATATTATAAAATATCACTGCAATTTAAAATAACAGTTTTCTATTTTAATGTACTTTAAAACATAATTTATTTCTCGATGCAAAGCTGACAGCATAATACTTCCGTCTTCAGTGTCACATGATCCTTTAAAAATCTTTCTTATATGCTGATTTATTATCAATGTTGGAAACAGTTGTGCTGCTTAATATTTTTTTTTGAAACCTGTGATCATTTTTTCATGATTCTTTGATGAACAAAAAGTTAAAAAAAGAACAGAATTTAGTCAAAATAGAAATCTTTTCTAACAATATAAGTCTTTACTATCACCTTTTAACATTTTTAGCACATCCTTGCTGAATAAAAGAATTAATTTCTTTCGAAAGAAAGAAAGAAAGAAAGAAATACTGACCCCAAGCTTTGAACGGTAGTGTATATTGTTACCAAAGCTTTCTATTTTTAATAAATGCTGTTCTTTTTAACATTTTGTTCATCAAAAAATCCTTAAACAAAAGTATCACGTTGTAAAAAAAAATATTAAGCAGCACAACTGTTTCTAACAATAATAATAAGTCAGCATATTACAGTGATTTCTGAATGATCATGTGACAATGAAGCTTTGCATCACAGGAATAAATTCTTTTTTCTAAGTATATTAAAATAGAAAACCACTATTAAATTGCAATAATATTTCACAATATTACAGGTTTTTCTGTATTTTTAATCAGATAAACGCAGCCTTGATTTCATGCCTTGATATATAAAACTTGTTATATGGTAAACAGTCAAAAAGTCATGTTAAAAATCTCCTTGAAATGTTTTTGTTTTCAGTGGAAGAAATAACAGCATGCATTACAATAACAAACAAATTGCAACAAAACTAAAAGCAGTCATTTGAACTGCTAGAAGTGAACTTAGGTATCACAACAGTAGTGTTCAGCATGATATTCATCTTACATACATCTTACAGTGTTAAACTATTAGTGTTATTAAAGGGGAAAAAAACTATTTTATTATTATTTTTTTGGTCTTAAAAACAACAACAAAAACATCCTTTTTTTTAGCACAGCCTGAGATAATTATGAACCTATGAAAGCCTGTTTCTGCCACTGAATATAAAATATTAAAAGCTAATTGCGACTTTTCATCTCACAATTTTGACTTTTTTTTCCCTCAGAATTGAGATGTAAACTCGGAATTCACAGTTTTTTCTCAGAACTGCGAGTTGCAAAGTCTGAATTGTGAGACAAACTCACAGTTCTGAGAAATAAAGTTGCAGTGATGAGAAATAAAAGTCAGAATTGTGAGTTTATCCAAGTGGCCAAGCTCCGCATTTTTTTTTTTTCCCCTGTGACCTTAGATTGAGCTCTTACGTAAGTGTTCTGAGTTTGGTGGAGATATCTCATTCAGTTTAGGAGTCATAGGCAATTTACTAAAAGTGGCCCTGCCCCTTTCGAAAGTTTTGGCACCCGTTTGCCACGGTGAGTCACAAGTTAAACTTTTTTTTGATATTTATTGATATTCACTCTCCAGAGAAACTTTCTGCGCTGGTTTGGTTCTGATCAGACATAAGACCTTTGACTAGTTCACAAAAGTAGGTTTTTCAAAAAAATGCGAAATACCAGAAAATTTAGCTCACAATCAAATCTGGTCATTTTTTCCGGCGTGAGTCAAGGATTCCAACACATAAGACACTTAAAGGAGAAGTCCACTTCCAGAACAACAATTTACAAATAATTTACTTACCCCCTTGTCAAGATGTTCATGTCTTTCTGTCTTCAGTCGTAAAGAAACATTTCAGGATTTTTCTTCATACAATGGACTTCAATTGTGCCCTGATTTTGTACTTCCAAAATGTAGTTTAAATGCAGCTTCAAAAGGCTCCTTCTAAGAAGAAGGGTCTTATCTAGCGAAACGATTGGTCGTTTTTTTCGAAAAATAAAAATTGGTATACTTTTTAAGCGCACAAGCTCGTGTAGCACAGGCTCTGAGATGCGCGTTCTTGAATGATTTGCTCATTTTGAACGAATCTTTAATGTGACTCAGGGAGAACGAGTTGTTTCAGGGAGTGATTCGTTCAGTCATCCTGTTAGGTTCTGTACTGGAATTAGTTCACCTGTTTCGAGTCTTTCCCATCTCATTGGGCTGTCACATAATGAACGAACGACTCAAACCCGAAAACTTGTCAGATAAGAGGTGAGGTGAGCTAATCATAGACTAAAGGCCCAGGTAAACAATGAATTAATATTTTCTGTTTCTTATAGCATTATAGTTTTGTCTTGTTTGTAGTGTGATCAACGTTTGTGTGAGCAGTAGATGTGTTAGGGAAGTAACATTTTATTTATATTTTGCTAAAATGAACGAAATGACTCAAAGATTCGTTCATTTTGCTGAACGAGACTCAAAGGTCCAAGTCGGTAAAATGATCCGAACTTCCCATCACTACTACGAATCACGTCTAAGTTCATCGTCTGTGTACTCCGACTAAAAAAAGGTAGAGAATGGTGAAAAACTCCATCTTATTTTCTCCTACAACCTTAGAATCGTCCGACATCGTTGTACCTTTTTGTTTGTAAACAGCGTTTGACTTACTTGCACCTTGTTAGTCTTTGCGCGTTTGCTTTGTGAACACTGGGTCTGTAGTTTCGCGTGACCTTTCGGCGTGATTAAATAGTACGTGAGCGTGCATCCCAGAGCCTGTGCTACACAAGCTTTTGTGCCTATAAAGTATACAAATTTTTATTTTTCGAAAAAAAATGACAGATCATTTCGCTAGATAAGACCCTTCTTCCTCGGCTGGGATCGTTTAGAGCTTTTGGAAGCTGCATTTAAACTACATTTTGGAAGTACAAAATTGGGGGCACAATTGAAGTCCATTATATGAAGAAAAATCCTGAAATGTTTTCCTCAAAAACCATAATTTTTTTACGACTGAAGACTGAAAGACATGAACATCTTGGATGACAACATCTGGAAGTGGACTTCTCCTTTAAGCCTGCGACTGACCGTTTGGGAGTTATGAGCGATTTCATACTTTTGATCGCTGTAGCGCCCCCTGTCAGGCCAATTGGGGCGAGCCTCTGAGATGTTGTAGGAGGTGTGAGTACTACCATTCCTCCAAGTTTCAAGTCTCTATGAC